>NC_056621.1:7707588-8042588 GCF_018340385.1 Cyprinus carpio
ATATATATATATATATATGTATATATTATACTGTATATATGTGTGTGTATATATAAATAAATATATATATATATATATATTCTTATTTATTTAGTTTTATTGTTTAGATTTATTGCTTTTCATTTATTTAGACCTATTTATTTATTGTTTTTGTTTTACATTGTTTTAATTTTTTAATTTTTTATTTATTTAGTTTTATTTATTTATTATTTATTCTAGCAGTCTTGAAACATTTATTAAAATGTGTTTATTTATTTACTGATTTACATTTAGTGCTCATTTTTAATGAACAAAACATTTGTAAAGGAAACTTTACATTTAATGGTAATTATTCAAATTTTGTTGGAAGCATGTGTAATAATCTGTAGAATGTTTTAAAATGTGATTTTATGCATGTACTGTATTTGTTTGTTTTCTTTATTATCAATTGAAAACATTTCTTGTAACTTGTTCTTATATTTATTTTTTTCTCAATTTAATAAACAAAACATTTGTAAAGATGTTACATTTAATGAAAATTATAAAAGAAAAATAATAGCTAAAATTAAAAAAAAGAAAAAAAAGGAAAAGAAAACATCTGAAAACAAAATAATTCATTGTTTAACAGGGCAATTAAATATTAAAATTACTGCAGAAAATCCTTGTGACACATCGTTGTAACATTCTGCTATATTTTTCCTTTTGTGTTCCAGGGAAATAAGAAAACTGCATAGATTTAGGGTGAGTAAATAATGACTGAATTTAACTCTTCAACCCTGGAACAATTCAAGAAAGTGACATTTCAGTGCCCTTTTAGAAATGATTTGGTAAATTCATGCAATAGGAAGTGTCAGAAATAATGATGTAACTCATCCTCACTTTAGCATGCATTTATTGCTTGTCCGTGCTGTTATTGCCTGTGAGTCAGCTGTGTTTCTGCAGGCCATCTTCAGCTGGTAGATGTTGTTAAGTGACAGTGAAATGACATCACAGCATGCAATAAGCCATTGATTCGGTGACCCAGTCTCGAGGATGTTTTTGTTTCTTCACTTACATTGTCAAGGGCATCTTTTATGTTGTTATCTGGGAAAGAATGTGGCACTTTTATCAACGAGCTTCCCCACTACACATTTTGCCCCACAGCTTTAAACTGAGACCCATCCGTAGCAAGCAAAAAAGAAAAAGAGAACCTTCAGAGCGCGGTAGAAGTCCTTGAATGCTGGCCGTTAGTTTTCATTTGGGAATTTCAGAGAAGATAAGAGAAAGCTACTTGGCAGGGAATGAAAAGAGAACAAGTTCTTGCAGTTTAGCAGTTTATAATCAGCACTAATGAGGCCTGCATCTTTTCTGGGCAAATACAGAATCATTTCACTCGGGTAACGGACAGTAACCTTGGCAAACATGATATATATTTAAGGGTATTATGATTCAGGACTTCAAACCGAAGCTAATTAATGCTGCTTATGGCTGTTATATATCAGCGGCAAATAAGGATGTGCTCACCTTATTGTCTCTCTCGGCATTGATCTGAGTGTTTTGGATTACCTTCAGTTTGATTTAAACAGGCTGATATGACATCATACACACATAAGCTGGAAACGGCCTGATAAATCAATGTGCTGTTGGCACCTTCAGGGGTTTTCTTAAGATTCAGACTCAAGTCGAATGACCCTGTGCTTGCTCTCTCTCCCTGAAAATTTTCCCCGGTGTAGTCGCTCCCCTTAAAATACAGCGGCATCATCAATAGTCATTTATAGGAGGGACGCTTTCCACACCGATAGATGCAATGAAGATTCATAGCTACCTTTTGAATGCGGATGTGGGCAGGTGTGTGCGCGCTCTGGAGAAAATGGTACGCACATATGTTTGCAGTCTTCCTTTTTGGTAATGTGGCCTTGCTTGTCTGGTGACAGCAGAGAGAGAGAGAGAGAGAGAGAGATCTGGAAAGTGGGAATAAATCTCTGTTGTGTTGTACAGGTGTGAGGATTTGAGGGTGATGTGGAGGTCTGTTGAAGGTCAGTAAAAGGTCATGCCTACACCTGCGCAAGCATCCATTCCCGAGATACATGGAGCTGTGTTCATCTAATAGCACTAAAGTGGTAGATGCCCTTTAACATTGATTCAGAACAAGCCACCTTTCCTCGCTTTCGGAATCTTCTGTGACACAGCAAAAGAAATCATATTTTGATCGAGCTTTAAATGTGAGTTTGTAGTCTAAATTCAATGTGATGGGATAAAATGACCATTTTTTGGTAATTAATGGAGTTTCACTTTGATTTGTCCTTATGAGCTGCAAAAACAAACATACAGCGTGATCTGAGTAGTCCGATTCACAAACAAATGAAGCTTGTGTGCGAGTTCTTTTTAGCGAATCTAAAACATGCAACAATATGCTTTTAGTCCGATTCACGAACAAATAAATATTGTGAGGCAGTTCATTTAAGTAAATTTAAAACATTTAATGTTATTAATTTAGTCTGATTCATTAACAAATAAATATTGTGGGCCAGTTCTTTGTAGTGAATCAGAAATGTTTAGTGCAATCAGTGTAGTCTGTTTCATGAAACAAATGAATCTTGTGATCTGGTTCTTTTTAGTAAATCAAAAACATACAAATGTTACCAGTTATTTTGATTTCTGCACAAAGGACTTTTTTGAGCAAGTTCTTTTTAGTGACTTAAAAACAGACTGCATTATCAATTCAGTCTGATTCTTGAACAAATTAAGCTTGTGAGACAATTTTTATTGAATGAGAAACATAATGCAACCAGTGTTATCCAAATCACAAGCAAATGTATATTGTTGGTTCTTTTTAGTGAATCAAAACCATACACTGCTACCTGTGTAGTCCATTTTAGAAACTAATGACTCTTATATGCAGATTCTTTTTAATGAAACAGTAACACACAATTTGACCAGTCTAGTCCAATTCACAAACAAATGATGAATCGGTTCTTTATAGTGAATCAGAAACATTTAGCGCAACCAGTGTAGTCTGTTTCACGAAACAAATGAATCTTGTGTTTTGTAGTGAATTAAAAACATACAAGTTACCATTTCAGTCTGATTCATGAACAAATTACTCTAATAAGATTAGAGTAATTCTTTTTTAGTGACTCAAAAATATACAACATTATCAGTTTAGTGTGATTCACAAACAAATTTATCTAATGAGCCAGTTCTTATGAATAAATCAGAAATATACCATGCAACAAGTTTAGTCAAAATCACAAACAAATGAATGATGTTATTCAGTTCATTTGAGTGAATCAAAAACATACAGTGTGACCAGTCTGTTTAATGAACAAATAAGTCTTTTGTGTCATTTCATGTTAGTTAATCAAAACCATACAACACAACCAATGTAGTCAAAAAAAAATAAAATAAAAAAATAAATATGAGCTAATAGTTGACTCATATGAGCCTTTTTTATTGAGTTGTTTAGAAATGCAATTCTTATTTCACATACAAAAAGGGCCATTATATTGCATTATAGTGCAACATGTTAGGGACATGAAGTGGACCTCAAGGGGGGAAAACGGGATAAAATGGATAAAAACATGTATTTTTAACTGTAAACCAATTCAACCAATAGCTTAATTGGCCAGAACATCCTTTATTTCCCTTTCCTTTTATTATTCCATTATTCCTTTAAAAGAATCAAACTCTGGCACTAATATAAATCGTCATCGTGAATCATCTATGAACTGTTGAAGGTGGACACCTGAGGCTCTGTTGCCAGTGCTGTTGTAGACATGGTTTATTTTTGTATTTTGCCAGGTGCTTTCTAGATCTGGAAGTATTAAACTCTGGGTGATTTTAGACAGGGAAAATAAAGGAGAGGAAATTGGCATGTGAGAGATGATGCATCTCTTTTATAGTGTCTTCACTGCATTGTTTTTATAAGGTAATATTGTTTTCTAAAATAAACATATATATACAGGTAGGTCTACATCTGTATACAGAAGCTGTATATTAATGTATTTCTTTATATGAACAATACCGCACCATTTTAAAATTAGAGGAAGCATTGATATACAATAAGAAGTAAACAAATATGTAAAGCTGTGTGGATTGTAGATAAGTGTTCTTGCCACTATGATTCATGCAAAACAACAAAACTAATTTTTACTTTAACAATGTTGTTTGAAATAAAGCCAGCTGGAAGCCATTTCAGAAGTAATCTCCAGTTGGTTTTTTCATTCAGAATGAAGCTGTGTAAAACACTGGTTTGATCTGGTTTCAGGTACAGCAGGGATACTTCTTCTTTCTTGGTTTATATTTACAAATTTTTCTCAAAATTCTAAGTTCACAGTTCTGTTAATATATGGAAGATTGTTTTTGTCACGGGATAAAATAAACACCAACAAATAAATAAATAAATAAATAAATAAATAAATAAGTGTATGTTTTAAATAAAGGTAACTGACTTTTTAACTCACAATTCTTAATTTTTTGTCTTCTTGTAATTCTGTCAGAATTGTCAAAGGTCTGAAAATTCAACTCAGAATTTTGAGAAAAAATGTCAGAATTCCAGGTTTAAAAAAGGTAATTGTGACTTTTTTTATCTCACAATGCTCTCTCTCTTTTCCCCCCCTCATAATTCTGTCAAAAATGTCAGAATTCTGAGTAATACGATGGAAGTATTACAGTTACATTTTCTGCCAAAATTGTGAAACTTTGAAAATTGTGAGAAAATGGCAGAATTCTGAGTTTAAGAAGATAATTGACTTTTTATCTCATAGTTTTTTCCTTGTAATTTTGTAAAACACTGTCAAAGTCATGAAACTTAGACTCAGAATTGTAAGAAAAAATATCAGAAGTCTGAATAATGTGATAAAAAGTTGTAATTAGCATTTCAAAATTTTAAAACTCAGAATTGTAAGAAAAATGTCAGAATCCTGAGTTTTAAAAAAAGGTACAGTTATTGTGACCTTTTATCTCACAAATCTGACTTTTTTCTTGTAATTCTATCAAAATTGTCAAAGTTGTGAAACTTAAACTCAGAATTGTGAGAAAAAAGTCAGAATTCTATGTTTTTAAAAAGGTAATTGTGACGTTATCTCACTGTTCTAACTTTTTTCTTGTAATTCTGTCAAAATTGTGCAATTTCAACTTAGAATTGTGAGGGGAAAAATGTCAGAAATCTGTAATTCTTAAAATAAAATTATTTTCTTGTAATTCTATTAAAATTGTGAAAGTTGTCAAACTTAAACTCAGAATTGTGAGAAAAAAAGTCAGAATTCTATGTGTTAAAAAAGTACTTGTGACTTTATCTCACTGTTCTAACTTTTATTTCTTGTAATTCTGTCAAAATTGTGAAATTTCAACTCAGAATTGTGAGGGAAAAAATGTAAGAATCCTAGGTTTTTCTTGTAATTCTATCAAAATGGTCAAAGTTGTGAAACTTAAACTCGGAATTGTGAGAAAAAAGTCAGAATTCTATGTTTTAAAAAGGTACGGTAATTGTAACTTTATCTCACTATTCTAACTTTTTTTCTTGTAATTGTCAAAATCGTGAAATTTAAACTCAGAATTGTGAGGGGAAAATGTCAGATTCCTGGGTTTTTCTTGTAATTCTATCAAAATGGTCAAAGTTGTGAAACTTAAACTTGGAAATTTGAGAGAAAAAGTACATTCTAAGCCTCTCTCTCAGGCTTCCATTCTTAACACTGTTTAATTTTTTTTTAAGCAAATCTTAAAATGAATATTCATTATTATTCAATTACATAATAATGAATTATACTTCATTATGTTATTTATTTACTTTAAATTTTATTTTAAACAACTGACTGACCTTTTTTAATTATTTTTATTTTATTTTATTATTCATTATATTTACTTCATTATATAGACAATATAGTTTTAAAATGTTTATTTGTCAAAAAATTGCAGTATAGAACAAAACACCAAGAGTATAATGCTAGTATACTATTCATTCCATAGCCATAGGAAGTAATAAACAGGGTGGCACTAGCGTGTCTTCAGCTAAATCAGGCTGTTGTTATAGACCTACCTATGAGAATCAAGCCTGAGTGTGAGTGAATGTGTTTGTCAGCTGGTTGTGAGAGTGAGTTATATTTGCTTTCAGCCACTCTTTACAGCACAAGGCACATAAGTGCACGAGACTGTCAGAACGCTTCATCACAGAGGCTTTTTGGTAAATGCAAATGCAGGGGTTGAATCTCCCTCGTTCATGCGTCACCCTCTTCAAGAGTCAAGGTGAGACAGGGAAAGGCAAACAGGAAAAGGACGAGACTAGGCCAGAACAAGCTCTTAAGATAGAAACCTGCACCTACTGGAGCCCTGGACTACATTGATAGGATGTTTTCTTTTTTTTTAGGTTCAGTCCAGGAGCTTTATTTTATTTATTTACTTTCCACAGTTTATCCTTGTCTTTAAATGTTAAGAGTAGGCTATATCAGGGTGATCTCATTCGCTTTAGTCGCTATTTGCAAATAAAATGCACACATAGCCTACATTTTGTTGACGCTGGTTTAAAATAAACTTAATGACATTTAAAATGGAGATCTGTTTTTACTTTAGACATGTATACACATTTAATATCATAATTTTCAGTTATAATAAATACAATAAAATCTACCTATAAATTGCTTGAATTAAATATTCTATGAACCTTAGGAATTGTAAGCATTTCTTATGTAAGTTCATTTGAAAGGCGTACAATATAAACCATTTTACATATGTTAAAGGGTTTACGTTCTTAGTACTTCTCTTTGGTGATATTGTACACTTTTCCACTTAAGGTTTTGCATTTTCATGCTACAATATGTTGATATTGTATGCTTTTCATATGATAAATTGTTTGCGTTTTAGATGCTTCAATACATGTTTTTCATGCATTAAAGGGTTTATATTTTCGTGCTTCAATACATTGATGTTTTATAATTTTAATGCGTATGTATGATACGTAGATATTTTCTTTTTCATATGATAAATGGATTGCGTTTTAGATGCTTCAATATATTGATATGGTGCAGCTTTCATATGTTAAAAGCTTTGCATTTTGTGCTTCTATAGTCTATATAATTGGTTCAACAGCTGGTTTTGTACGTTTTTCATTTATTGAACAGTTTACATGCCTCAGCATTGATACAGTGTCAGTACGCTGATGTGTTTCAATGTCAATCTAGATGTTACAAAAACTATATATATGCTAGAACCACACTGCATGGATGACGACTTATGAATACTAATACTAATGACATGTGCAAATATAACATTGATTATATAGCCTACAGAGGCACTTTAACTCTTTTACATAGACTGCTATCATTTCCCATCATCCTCCTGTATATGAGAACAGGCTCATCATCCGGCTCACTGTAAAGGGAAATGAAGCCATCAAAGAGTGAATTCAGTCTCAATCAAATCGATTTTTCTATTCATGGAACAATAGCTGCTCTTTCATGTAATCAGCTGCCGTGTCATCTTCTTTCTTTCTCACAGAGAAGACCCGTTATGTAATCCCAACCACCACTGCTGAGTTCATCTGCAGTCTCATTGTTCATTGAAGCGACAGCTGATTGGCTCATGCGTCTTTCTTTAACCTCTGATTGGTGCCTTTTTGGCCAACCAGCTTGAGAAGAGCCGAAATGAGAAGTACAAAAAGGTCATTAAGGATAAGACAACAGATTGTTAAGCGTTACTGGCTACACTGCTGTAAAAATCCTTGCTAATGTAGGATAAATCAAGGAAGATTTAGTCATTTTATTTGACCTTACGACAGCAATTACTAAACCAAGCACATCGTTTTACAAGGGCAAATACTCTATTTGTGTCCATCAAACAAAATGGCAGGGCAAAAGTCGACTCGCTCGCTGACATACCTGATTTATTTGGAATAAATTACTTAAAATGCAGTTTATGAGTGCACAAATATCAGGTTGTTATGTTGAAACACTAAATATAAGAGTTGAAGACAAGAATCTACTCAAGTGTGAAAAAAATCAGTCAACAGTCAATGTGTCATAAATATTGACATTAATGCAGAAACAATGTGTAAGAGTCACTTTGGAGAAGTGAGTGAAAAAGTGAAAAAGTGAGGCTTGGAATAAACCAAGCTGAATAAGTTTTTTCCGTGTGTTCTGCACTGTCTGCTGAAGTTGGTCCTTGTTGACTTTTTTCCGGCCGAATCAGCACCGGAGCTCGTCGAGTCATTCTGACTGGCTGTTCAGCTGGCGAACCAGTGCACGAGAAAAAAACGCAGAACAGACGTGCTACTTGGCCGTCGGGTGTCGAGCATCAGCTTGGTGTGTCAGGGCAACTTTGGACCCATGTGCTGCCGACGTGAGCTTACCCCGCAGTTTGCTTTCGCCGCCACTAGTTCGTCGGCGTCAGCTTGGTGTGTTCCGGGCTTAAGGGGTAAACAGAAAGTGTGTGGTATAAAGGAGAGGATTTTTCCATACGTATTAATTTATTTGGAAAGAACAAATTATCCGAACATATCATTTGCCAAGCCATGTTATTTTTAATTTGTTTCAGGAAATGAAAGACAACTGGGAACCCTCATCTAGGAGTCTCTGGTTCTTTTCAACGTACTGTGGCTTATTTCTTTCTTTATTGTTTATTTGTGACTATGTTAATTTGCACTGCATTTGGTATATTGTGTTGGTCAATATGTAAATGAGATGTTGCGTCTATGTTCTTTAATTTGCGCGTAGTTAGTAAATCACCCGCAGAAATTTCCACGTGCTGTTTTGGAATTGCACTCTCGTGCTAATTTGTCCTGTTTAGTTAAACTGCCTCCTAGTATTCAAATTACACATGCTGTAACAACAACTTTTTTACCATAGTAAAAGGAATTTGACAAAAAACAGGTTTTGCAAAGACTGTCCATCTTAGTTACTATCGCTATGTCCTGCAAGGCATGCTGCTCTCACGCCACACTTGTTCTCGTGCAGTGAAAAATACTGTACATTGCGGAGCACAGAGAAAAAAGACAAAGCAGGTTACTTCTGGTATGAAACAAGAGCTGAGCTTTCAAACAGTGTCATTTTTAATGAAATTCAAACAATAAATACTGTTTTGTGGCCCATTAATGTATTGTGACAGATGACTGTAGTGCCTCAGGTCAAGTGGCACGTGAACTGATAATCTCTTGAATAAACATGGTTCGAAATAAACATGAATGAACATCAGAAAGTATCTTGTTTCAATTATGGAAAGACATCAGTACACACCCTTTTCCAAGTTCAAGTCCACTGATGTTCATCTATTCTCCTGGGCTGCATTCCCAAAAGCATTGTAATTCTAAATTGATCGTAGCTCCACTGTGACAATTTCTCGTTCTACGATCAGTTTAGCCTTACAATGCTTTTGGGAAACGCAGCCCTGTCTGGTTTGTTTGTCAGACAAAATGGCAGATTTGTGTTATGATTGGTCAGATCATGGATGAAGGGTGAATTTATCTATTGTACGGTCAAATTAGTTTCAATCAATTGATTATCAGCTCCTTCAAGACAACAAAGACTATATGATGCAGTGCTGGCCGTGAAAACCAGAAAGACAAGCTGTGGATGCTGGGAAAATGGTTGGTGTGGGCAGGAAGGCTGTTTTTGCTGATCTTAAACCAGTTTTGAGGTTAGCTGTATTGGAGTTGAGGTGAAGGGTTGGGAAAGCTGGTTGCAGACCAGTGCAGGAGGTCAACATTAGATAATGGTTTCTCTTGCTGACAGTGCAAGTGTCAATATTCAACTCTGGTGTGTGACAGCCCAACCAAAGCCTTTCTCTTTTGCAGACAGATTCACCTTTGACCTTTAATTTGAATGTGTGCAGTGGCCCCGACTGAGACCCGGAGTCCTCCTGATCCCTCCCTTCGCTTTTTCCATCAGTTCTCTCTATGTCCCACAGACAGCGAGAGAGATTGGAGGAGAATGAAATAGGTGGACTTGTGTTTGTGTCTGTGTGTGACAGAGAGTGCATGAAGTCAGGTATGTTTGTGGAGCTTGTCTTAAAAAAGACGTTTTATCATATTTGGCATCTCGGTGCAATGGTGTTACGCTGACTGACAAATCACTTTGACAAACTGATCTAGTTTTATCCAGATAAACCAGCCGCTGTGTTGTAGCAGCCCATCAGATGTAGATGTGTGACACAGGTGGGAGGGAATGCATCATTTCTGCTGTCAGTGACACTGACCCATCACTAACCCAGCAGATGGGTTACACAGACAGGCTCAAACTGGCATTTGGGCAAAAAATAACCCACTTTGCTGTGCTGTATGTATGTTTGTGTATATTACAATATGCAAAACAGTATGTTACTGTATTGAAGAAATTAAGAAATTACTCTGTCATATGTGTGTGTGTGTGTGTGTGTGTGTGTGTGTGTGTGTGTGTGTGTGTGTGTGTGTGTGTGTGTGTGTGTGTGTGTGTGTGTGTGTACTGGTATACATGGTTTATGAGGACACAAATGTATATAATGACATGCATGGGTACTACAATGCAAACATGGTTTGTGAGGACACTTCCTGTTTCCCCATAAAACAAATGACTTTAAAAACATACAAAACTGTGTTTTATGAAATTCAAAAATTGCCAGTAGTTTTCTGTAAGGGGTAGGTTTAGGTGTTGGGTTGGTGTAGGGCGATAGAAAATACAGTTTGTACAGTATAAAAAACATTATGCCTATGCAAGTGTGTGTGTGTGTAATAATATATAAATGTGTATATATAGTTAACAAATTAATGTGTATATTATTATTATTATAACCAATTTTATTCAATACAGTATTTTATTGTAAAAATAACTTTTCCGTGTGAATGAAAAATGTTAGTATATAAATTTATATAGATGTATATACTTTTTAAATAGGTAATTGTAATTAATATGTTTACAAATATTACATATATAATATTTTAGTTATTATTATTACAACCAATTTTATGCAATGCAGTATTTTATTGTAAAACATTTTTTTTTTTTTTTTTGGGATGATGTGCTCTGCTAAAAAAAATCACAATTTTGATATTATGAAATAATATATAATAATTGAAAATTATGATTCATATATGAATTATGCATGACAATGTTACAATCTTCTGAAATTAACTTCTTTGATAGGCATGAGCATTTTTTTTTTTATAATGCTGATAATATAACTCTTAATTATAATAATAAGGGGATCTGGGTTCCTATCTGCCTTGGTATAACTTTTTGTCTAACTTATCCAAAACTGCATCTGTAACGGGATTACATTCGTTAGCATTTTCTTTTGTGATTTGTCTAGAATGGATTGCAAGCTGCATAGATAATGTTAGATGGTGTTAACACTTTGCACAGCTGATAACAACTGCAGCAAATGCTGAACAAAACATTCAAAACAACCAGTTCCAGTGCTGGATCGTCATTCATTATAACATACCTGAACAAATGAAAGAACTGCATTGCCATTTCATAAAGTGCTGAGGTCGTCTTCACCCCCACTATAAGTGACATCTATGACAGTCTGAATAAAAGTGCACATCAGGCAATGTCTGCTTCTTCATCTCTGTCTCACACTCTCTTTTTCTCCCTCCTCTCATCTTCCTCTCTGATTGGAATCTCATGATGATATTCTTGGTGTTTTAACGAAGCCGATTCTGTAATGTTAATTGCACACTTAACTGACCCTAGCAGAGAAACTTCATGGGAAACTCAGACCTGTGTAGTTCAGACCAAAGGGGATGCTGAACAACTTGACCTGTCCCTTCAGCCTTTAGTCATTAGAGACTCATTTTTATTCAGCCCTTTTAATCACTTCATCGCAGTTTGACCTTCCTCTGTGCTTCCATCGCCTACCTTTGATGCTTCAAACAGATACTGTAAGAATAAGCAAACGATGAATATGAAAACGGCGTTAAATCTTATGGGAGAGGGAGGAGGGGGAGCTAAAGGAAGTTGGGAGGAATTAAAAAGCAGCAAGTACTGTAGAGTCTGTGGAGGTGGATTTGTACTTTCCGACGCTTTCATTGCAAGCCACATTCTTCAGTCAGACCTTGTATCTCTATAGTTTAATTCTCCACTGGATCGAGTCATTAGTATTCCAAGAAGAAAATTCATCAAGGCAGCTGGAATATATAGAAATGTGTTTAATCTACAGTATAATCTCAGTTATGTGACCACTTGTAAGACTGCAAGAATGTGCCATACTATTATATAGTAGTATTTTTCTATGAGAAAATATCTGGATTAAAGTGTAAATTCAAGTTGAAGTTCAGTTTATTTCTAAAGAACATTTAAAAGCAGCAACAGGGCTGACCAAAGTGCTGAACAGTTCACAGACAAAACAAAACAACAGCAACAACAAAGCATAAAACAGCTTGAACAAAAGCAATTAATTAAAAGCCAAAAAAAAAAAAAACCCTGCATTTTGGGATTTTTTTTAAGGGAACAACAACTATATATATATATATAATATATATATATATATATATATATATATATATATATATATATATATATATATACAACCCTGACAGTCCTCAGATGGGGGGGTTTGGGGTATCGCCCCAGGATTTCCACCTATGGTAAAGAGGGAAAATTGCACATGTACAAGCACACAGAGACATATGCTTTGTGTGTGCCTATAAATTGTATATACACCATTGTTTTGAGTTAGTTTGAGTTGACTGGGAATTATTAATTTGCTTGTTATTACAAAATACAAATATATTATTAAGGAGCCAGAATCAGTAAGTGGAAATTGAATCGGAACTACAATCATTATTCAGAATTCTGGACTGTTTATCAATATATGCGGATGAAACAGTTGAAAGTTACTTGTGAAGGAACTTTGTTTTTATTTTGCTTTGTTGTTGTGTTTTGTTTTTCTGTGTTATGTTTAGTTTTTTGCTTTTTTTCCCCATTTGTTTTGATTTTGTTGTTTTTTGTTTTGTTTTTTGCTTTTTTGTTTTTCTCTTTTTTCGCTTTGATTTTGCTTTGTTTAATTTTTTGTTTTGTGAGGGATCAAATCCTTGGCTTTAGCCACTACATCACACCACCCTTTAGATGAGCAAGACTTTTTTCAGAAAAGTCAGCAGTTCTAAGTAGTGTTAAACTATTCTGATTGTCTTATGAAACATTTCTCCTGTAGCTTGGCATTGGCATATTGTGTTTGGCATATCTGAACACTGATGTCTCATGTCGGAGGTCACTAAACGTGGTTTGCTTACTTGATTGTGGTGATCAAACACAAACCATTAAAGCCATGCGGTTCGATGGACTTACGCAGCGTATATTCATGACATAATTCTATTAATCTGCATATGAATTATGAGGAGTTACACAACTTCAAAGAGCTTGTAAATCCTAGCGGCGGATGGCTGATTTATTGATTGTGCGTAGTAGAGATGCATTCTGCCATGTCCATGTAAGCTATAATGTTATTGCTAGTCATTAATCAAACCTGACAGAAACAAACTGCATCGGAACATCTTTTCCTCACAGCTCAACTACAGACAGAGAGACAAAGATAGATAGAAAGAAGATGATGAAGAGGAGAAGAGGGGGGGGGGAGGCTGTTATTATTATGGAGTGGTTGTTTTGTTAATAGGAAGGGAAGAATAATGGTGTTCTGGAAATTGGCCCCTCCTTCAGAAGATACAAGTACAGTACAGTGGCGAGAAAACGCTGTATTCAATCACGCTTTCAGTCTGATCCAAACCCTTGTGAGCTAAAGGATGGCCTTTGCTTTGTAACCTACTCTACTGAACTATATTTTGTGGGATATTTTTTTATTTTATTTTTTAGATTGTTGTGATATTTTAAATTATGTATGTAGTAACTCGCATTCTTCCAGTATAAGCAATAATTTACTGAAGTTGTAGCTCATTATATTATTTTAAATGGGGAAAATAATGCCTTTTGCCTTTTACAAGGAAAAAAAAATCAGAAAAAAAAAGTTTACATTTTTTTTAGTAGTCGATAAAAAAATTTCATTTATCTCAGAGATGAGAGATTAACTTTATCTACAGATTAATTAATTATTAATATTAAATAGTTTTACATTAAAATAGATGCCTCTCACAAGAAAAAAACCCCAAAACATTTAAATGTGCAAATAAAAAAAGTGTACATTTTAATTGTTTTAATTTAATTACTTTAGCATTTTGTATTTTAAATGGTTGAATTTTTCTGTTATTTCAAAATAAACGCTGCTTCTGTCACGGTAGGAAATCCATTGTTTCCTCCGTGTCATGTTTTGTGTTTGTTTTTGTACTCACGTAGTCTCCATGTGCTCGTTTGGTTGATTGTTGTAACCTGTGTGTTGATTGTCTCGCTCAAGCTGATCCTCATCTCCACTCAGCTACATATACTCACTCATCTCTCTGTCTGTTGTCAGATCCTCATTCATGTCTCCACTTCCTAGTTGGATTACCGTCTTCCGTGTTCGTGTGCTGGATTGTGTTCGTGTTGTCGTCTTCGTGTCAGTGTTCCGGTCTGTTCCTGGTTTCCATCCATTGACCGTCTTCACCTTCCCCATCGACTTCACCATCCAGCTCTTCTCACGCCACCGTAGACCTTCGTTTCCATTGCCTACATTCTGGACTCTGATATCAATAAACTTCTTCTGATTGCCTGCAATTGCTTCCTCCTCTTTTACAAGCCGTCACAGTAGGATCTGACCATCATGGAAGCAGCAGGCGATCGCTCCCCATCTCATCTGGAGGAGTTTCTGCAGAGAGCCGTTGGTCGTATGGATCGCCAAGACAAGGCGATAGATGAGATGGGTCAAGCTTTCCAAGCAATGGTGACGAAGGTGTCCGAGCTCGCTCTCCAGGCTCAACGACAACAACAACCGCCACCCGCTGCGCCTCCCACGCCACCCACACCGCCGATCGTCTCCGGAGGGATTTCCCAGTCCGAACCACGCCTCCCCATCCCTGAGAAATATGCGGGTGAGCCAAAGTTTTGTCGATCATTTCTGTCTCATTGTTCTCTGCACTTCGCCCTGCAGCCCCCGCACGTGTAACACCGAGGAAATGAAGGTGGCATTCGTCTTGTCACTACTGACGGGGAGGGCTGCCCTCTGGGGGACGGCGGTGTGGGAGAACCAAGACAGCTGCTGTGCCTCGTTCCACGCCCTTTCGGAGGAGACCGCTCCGTCGCCGGGAGGGAGGCGGCTAGACTTCTCACGGACCTACGTCAGGAAGACAGGTCCGTAGCCGACTATTCCATTGAGTTCCGCACCCTGGCGGCGGAGTGTAAGTGGAACGAAGAGGCGCAGTGGGATCACTTCCTGCATGGGTTGGCTGACCGCATCCAACAGGAGATCCGCGCCGTCGAGCTCCCCACTTCTCTCAATGGCCTGATCGACCTCACCATCAGAGTAGACAACCGACTCGACCAAGCCGCCAGACGGAGGGGGAGAGCAGTTCTCGCGACCAGACCGGAGGCTCAGCGTCAGCGCTCAGAGGTTGCGGTCAGCCCACCTGGAGATCTTGAACCCATGCAGGTGGGGCGAGCTCGGCTCTCCCGGGAGGAGAGGATCAGGCGGAGATCCCTGGGACTATGTTTATACTGCGGCAGCCAAGAACATCACATCCAGCGCTGTCCGGTAAAAGACCAAGCCCGATAGTAAAACGGAGGCTACTATCGGGTGGGATCTCTGCCAGGAAGACCTCATCTACATCGACACTCCTTCCGGTGAGTCTACGGTGGTCCACCCACGCACTCGATCATCACGCTTTGTTGGATTCTGGGGCAGAGGGTAGTTTCATGGACTTTAAGTTTGCTACTAAACTCAACATTCCTCTCACCTCCATCAAACATCCCATTGCACCTTTTGCACTCAACGGACACAGACTGCCAGTCATCACACAGACCACTTTACCGGTTTCTCTCATCACATCTGGCAACCATACGGAGGAGATTTCATTTTACATCACGGACTCACCTCAATCCCCCATTGTTCTCGGTCACACCTGGCTCCAGAAACACAACCCCAGGATCGATTGGCGCCTCGGATCTGTGGTTAGCTGGAGCGAGGAGTGTCATTTGTCTTGTCTTTTGTCTGCTGGTGTTAATGTTTCTGAGTCTGTGTTTCAGGGGGAAGCAGTGGATTTGGCTAACGTGCCCGCGGGAGTACCACGACCTGAAGGAGGTGTTCAGTAAGTCTCGTGCTGATTCTCTTTCCTCCTCATCGTCCCTATGACTGTGCGATAGAGTTTATTGCCAGGAACTTCTCCGCCTAAGGGTAAGTTATATTCTTTGTCTATTCCAGAGACGGCGGCCATGGAGAAATATATATCCAGTTCTCTAGCAACGGGGTTCATCCGCCCTTCTTCTTCTCCAGCGGGGGCGGGGTTCTTTGTTGTGGGAAAGAAGGACGGATCCTTGCGACCTTGCATTGACTACCGAGGGCTGAACAACATAACGGTAAAGAATACCTATCCTTTGCCGCTTATGTCTTCAGCTTTGAGAGGTTGCAGGGAGCGTCCGTTTTCACTAAATTGGACTTACGTAATGCTTATCATTTGGTCCGCATCAGGGAGGGGGATGAGTGGAAGACTGCCTTTAACACCCCTAGAGGCCATTTTGAGTACTGCGTGATGCCTTTCGGGCTAACGAACTCGCCGGCAGTCTTCCAAGCACTCGTTAATGACGTGTTGCGAGACATGGTCGATCTGTTCATATATGTTTACCTGGATGACATATTGATTTTTTTTCTTTCGTCTCTCCAGGAACACGTGCAACACGTACGACGAGTGCTTCTGCGGTTGCTAGAGAATGGATTGTTTGTCAAGGCGGAGAAATGCGTTTTTCATGCACAGTCTGTTTCTTTTCTAGGACACATCATTTCGACTGAGGGTGTTCGCATGGATCCTGAGAAGGTTAAGGCTGTGGTAAATTGGCCATCCCCAGAGTCTCGCAAGGCCCCTGCAGAGATTTCTGGGGTTCGCCAATTTTTACCCGGCGTTTCATTCGCAATTTCAGCCAACTAGCCGCTCCTCTGACCGCCTTGACCTCCCCTAGTTTGACGTTCAGGTGGTCAAACGCAGCAGAGGCTGCATTTGCCAAACTGAAAAGCTGCTTTGTTTCAGCTCCCATTCTCGTCACCCCTGATCGCTCACGTCAATTCATAGTGGAGGTCGACGCGTCAGAGGTGGGGGTAGGAGCAGTGTTGTCCCAACGCGCATCCTCAGATGGAAAGGTGCATCCTTGCGCGTATTATTCTCACCGTTTATCTCCTGCGGAAGTTAATTATGACATTGGCAATCGAGAGTTGTTGGCAGTCAAACTTGCACTGGAAGAATGGCGTCACTGGCTTGAAGGGTCGGGTGTACCTGTCATTGTATGGACGGACCATAAGAATCTCGAATACATTAGAACCGCCAAAAGACTTAACTCCAGGCAGGCTCGGTGGGCATTATTTTTCGGTCGTTTTGATTTTACACTTTCTTACCGGCCGGGTTCCAAAAACATCAAACCCGATGCTTTTATCCCATCTTTTTGAGCGTTCCGATCGTACTGCTACTCCCGAGCCCATTTTACCGGGGACCATCATTATCTCCGCGCTCAGATGGGAGGTCGAATCGAAGGTGTTGACTGCCTTAGAAGGGGTAACGCCCCCGGCTCGTTGCCCACCGAAACGGATTGTTTGTGCCGGAGGGTTTACTACGGTCAGACGTTCTCCAGTGGGGTCATTGTTCCAGTGTTGCTTGTCACCCAGGGGTTAGTAGAACTAGGTTTCTAGTCAAGCAACGATTTTGGTAGACTGGTATAGCTCGTGATGTCCACGACTTCGTCTTGGCTTGTTCAGTTTGCGCTATTGGTAAGACTTCCAATCGACCTCCAGATGGGTTACTCTTACCGCTGTCTGTCCCTTCGAGACCCTGGTCCCACATTTCACTAGATTTCATTACCGCTGCCCTCCCGCCCTCTAAGGGCAATACGGTGATTTTAACCGTAGTGGACCGGTTCTCGAAGGCGACTCATTTATTCCCTTGCCCAAATTACCATCAGCCAAGGAAACAGCGGTAGCTGTCATTGACCACGTCTTCCGTATACATGGCCTTCCGACAGACGTGGTTTTCTGACAGGGGTCCCCCAATTTGTGTCCAAATTTTGGCGAGAATTTTGTAAATTGTTAGGAGCGACTGTTAGTCTTTCTTCCGGGTTCCATCCCCAGAGCAATGGTCAAAAACCGAGCGAGCCAATCATGATGTCGAAAGGGTTTTGCGATGTTTGGCTTCCAATAATCCTTCGTCCTGGTGTCAGCAACTCTCAATTGTGGAGTACGCACACAATTCTTTACCAGTGTCATCTACGGGCATGTCTCCATTTAAGTGTAGTTTAGGGTACCAACCACCTAATTTTGTCAGTACGGAATCCGAGGTTTCGGTCCCCTCCGCACACGCACTAGTCCAGAGGTGTCACCGCACCTGGACCAGAGCTCGCAGAGCTCTGCTCCAGGCTAGGGTCGCGCACCAAGGCTAAGGCCGATCGCCACCGGTCGAAGCCTCCCCGTTACGTCGTCGGTCAAAGAGTGTGGCTTTCTACCCAGAATATTCCTATGCGTTCCGTTTCGAATAAGCTTGCTCCCAAATTTATTGGCCCGTTTTCTGTTACCAAAATCATTAATCCGGTAACAGTGCGTCTTAGCCTTCCTCCGGCGTACAGGAGGGTTCATCCCGTGTTCCATGTGTCCAAAATTAAACCGGTGATTTTTTTCCCGTCTTAACCCGCCTGCCCCGGTTCCCCCCCCGCCTCGTATCGTTAATGGGGAAACCACATATTTAATCGTATTCTGGACTCTAGACGGAGGGGACGCGGATTTCAGTACTTGGTGGATTGGGAAGGTTACGGTCCGGAGGAGAGAAGGTGGGTTCCTGCTCGGGACATACTGGATCACCGCCTTATTGATGATTACAATCTACAGGTAAAGCAGGCTGGGAACGTCAGGTGACGTCCTAGGGGAGGGGGTACTGTCACGGTAGGAAATCCATTGTTTCCTCCGTGTCATGTTTTTGTGTTTGTTTTTTGTACTCACGTAGTCTCCATGTGCTCGTTTGGGTTGATTGTTGTCACCTGTGTGTTGATTGTCTCGCTCCAGCTGATCCTCTCTCCACTCAGCTACATATACTCACTCATCTCTCTGTCTGTTGTCAGATCCTCATTCATGTCTCCACTTCCTAGTTGGATTACTGGCTTCCGTGTTCGTGTGCTGGATTGTGTTCGTGTTGTCGTCTTCGTGTCAGTGTTCCGGTCTGTTCCTGGTTTCATCCATTGACCGTCTTCACCTTCACCTTCGACTTCACCATCCAGCTCTTCTCACGCCACCGTAGACCTTCGTTTCCATTGCCTACATTCTGGACTCTGATATCAATAAACTTCTTCTGATTGCCTGCAATTGCTTCCTCCTCTTTTACAAGCCGTCACAGCTTCTAATTTATCTCAGAATTAATTATTGATTAATATTAAAAAGCTATCTCATATTAACAAGGAAACAAATACACTGTTAAATGTACAAATCTGAAAATGTTGCAGCTTTGATTGTTTTAATATACATTAATTATATATTTAATGCATTTTAATGAATCAAATGTAAATAAATAAATAAATAAATATTGTATCTGTTAAATTACAAAAGCTCTATTAGATAACCTCAGCTAAATTTATCTCCAGATTAATATTTAAAAAATTTCTTATTAAACTATTAAACATATAAAATATATTATTTTAAATGGGCAAAAGCGACCATTTGCACCTCACTAGGAGAAAAAAAAAGTTTATTTATTTATTATTTTGTATCTGTTAAGTTATTGAAATTTCAGATTGCCCTCAGCGATGAGCTCTACAACATACTACAAGTTTATCACTGATTTAATTATTAATTAATATTAAAACTCATAACAATATTGCATCTCAGTGCCAAACAAGTCTATGAGCAGCACATTGTCACAAGGTAATTTATAAGTAGTACCAAGAACTTAGAGTATATTTATTCAGTGTGACTGAACGGTCTGGGAAGATTACCAAGCAATGTCAGCATAAGCTAATTAATATTCATGAGCTCCGCCTTTTCTGTGTAGTGATGTCACAATCCATCTCTATAGACAGCAACGCATGCGAACAGTGCATAGCGCACTGGAGACTCGACTCCCAATTGGTTTCAGTAGAGTTTGGCACAAAAATACTGGGTAAAATAGCCCATTTTTATTAATTAGAACTATTTTTATCAATACTTTTTGATATTGGACTGCAGCAGTATATTTATAATATACGCTTAGTCTGATATTTTGTCACAGTGCATCCTGGGATTCCATTGAGGACAAATGAGTCTAAGAAGGCAATAAACATATGCTTCCTAGCTTTTGTAACATCTTTTAGGACAAGGAAGTCTGTGAGATGAAAACATTGATCTTTTGAGGTGCCGCCCCATGAGGTCAGCAGTAAATCTGTGTTTCCTATTTGATTCAGTGCATCACGCTGCTTTAATTTCCATTTTTATGAGAACCTGAGTACAGCAGTTTTGGGCTTACATATTAATTAAACTTCCTCCTTAGGATATTTTGTGTACTAGATCAAATATATGTAAATACTTCTGGATTGCTGCAAGTCTTTTAACGTGTTTATTGATTTGTTTTCCAGGAAATATGTTCTTCTCAGCATTATGGTGCAGTGTGGATCCATAAACGTTGGCGCTAGATGCATGTATTAACATTTAAGTGAACCAAAAGTAACTGATTCAAGCACATTTGGGCGGTGGGGGTGGTCGGACGTCCTGTCAGCGTTACTCCACAAACACCTCCCCCGTTTCCCCATCGAACGCATAACAGATTACAAGCAAGTGCTTTGCCAGTAGCAAACTCTGCTCTAGATTTGCCAGTGCGCTCATTTCCATGGAAACCCCTCCTTTGCATCACACGCTCACATATGGCGGGTTTCATCGCTCTTGTGCTCAGCGTGCGCCGGCGAGCAATGAGTCACATGTTTCTGTAAAACCGCATCTGAAGACAGACCGTGGCGCTTCTCCAATCATGGTTAATGGGAAAATCGCATCTTTAGTTGTTTATTTTAGTACGGGGAGTGAGTAAATTACACCTTATCTGTTATGAGGGGGAACAGAAATCTAAATTTACTAAAGTGGTGGATGAATAACTAATGAACTGTTTTCAGATTGCAATTGATTTCCGCTGACAGCAGTGTTAAGAAAATGAACCGTTCACCATCAGAGGAGAAAGGACTTGGAGAAAAAAGTATTTTAAGAATCTTCACAAAGATGTATATATATATATATATGTAGTTATAGTGTCATCATATAATTAATTCTATGCTAGACATTTAGATCATGTTTGTAATTATTTATTTTATTTATTATCTGTATAAATATTATATAGTTGTTCGCTTACATCA
This sequence comes from Cyprinus carpio, assembly GCF_018340385.1. Classification (NCBI taxonomy): domain Eukaryota; kingdom Metazoa; phylum Chordata; class Actinopteri; order Cypriniformes; family Cyprinidae; genus Cyprinus; species Cyprinus carpio. The sequence goes on from NC_056621.1 coordinate 7,728,927, forward strand.
AATTGTTGTCGATCCTGTGACATCAGATCTGTGATGCATTATCATGCTGTTTTGGAATTTGAATTTAAGTGGGTAAAATAATTAAGCTTTTTGACACCAAAATTATAGTCTTTTTGTCACACAAAACTATCATGTGGCTTCAGAAGACTTGGAATATATTGCACAGATCATATGGGCCACTTATGCTGCTTTTATAGTGCAATGATAGATAGATAAAGTAATGCGGCACATCAGCGCCGTACCCTGCTAGACTCAAGCCTGAAGATTATATCTTTGTCAGAATGCTGCTGGAGAGAGAAAGAGATGTCATGCTTTTCTACATATTTACTTAGTAGCTCAGGGTAGAATGTATTTTTCATTAGATCTGAATGAAAATAGTGTATTCTCGGCCCCCGTGGACATCCGCTGTTTTTAATTTACAAATTGGAAAATGCATTTCGCCCATTTTGTCATTCCTGTACTCTTCTATTGTGGTGGAAATCAATCTGACTGTAGAATGAAAGAGGGATGGAGAGAGAGAGTGTCCGGTGTTGAGAGAGTGGTAGTGTTGGGTTTGAGTATGAGGGTTGTGTGTTTGTTATTACTTTAAAAAAAACACGCCGGCTGAGAATTCTCCACACCATCCTTGTGGTTTTCCTGAGCTCTTGTCAATCAGCACCAGAGGCTGAGACCTGAGTGGTGCTCCTGTCATGTCACTCATCACCTCCTACAGCCAATCACAAAATAACCCTGTCCCCTGAGGGCCAATGGGATGGCAGCGTTTCAAAACGAGCAGGTGTAGGCTATGTAGGACACTGTAGCTTTTTGCTGCTTTGCTGAAAGTGGAAGCTCAGCATATTTTGGCACTTCAAAACCAAACAAATGCTCAAACACATTAATTAGTGGCTTGTGTTTGCATCGGTTTTTATTTGTTTTGTTTGTGGTGCTCTAAATAGGGCTGTCAGTTTAACATGTTAATTCAGTGTTGTTCATTTTTTATTTTTTGGATTTACTCATTTAATTTTAAATGAAATGCAATCTAAATGTGAACTGATATAATTTAGCCATTCCTCTTTTTGACATTTAGCCACTTGATTTTTTAATGAACAATTCAGGGGCTAAATCTAAATGGAATTTTTAAAGATTTAGTAATTTCACTTTAAATTAAATTAAAAAGTAATTTCATTTTAAATGCTATTTATCATAATTCAGCCATTGCTTTTTTAAGCATTTATACATATTATTTTTAATTTAATTGAATAATTTAGTCGCCAAATCAGCCACCATAATGTCTTTTAATTATGTACACTTTTTTGATAGATAGATAGATAGATAGATAGATAGATTTGTCTATAATATTTATATATATTTATAATACATACAGAATATTTTATAAACTATACAATATTTAATACATAATTTAAAAATTATTTCTATCGCTCTCTCTTTTTGCAGCAGTTGCCAACACTTTATGTGTGTCTTTAAAAATGATTTAATACAAACTTTGACAATTTAATAACACTGGTACATAGATATTCATGATATCATAAATATCCGTTTTCTTTACTGTACAATATTATGATGTGATGCTGAAATCCACTTGAAACAATTAAGCTAATGATTTTCTTTTAGCTTAATGGCTTTTTTTTTTAGTTAAACAAAATAGTATAGATTTTAGAAATCTGCCGTGTATCAGCTATAATGTTAAAACCAGCCATAATTGTAATATCAGTGCATTCCTAATTGACATACTGCAATAATCAGCACATTATGTAATTGATTTGATTAAATTTTGAATTGATTGTCAACCTTTTTTATAAAGAACTTCTTTCTTGTCATTATTCCTCTTCTCTTTCATCGTCTTCTCTTCCTGAACTTCCCGGCGCAGGCCTGGAGGCCCTGTGTGCAGGAGTGAAGGACGGAGAAAGCGCATGGGAGAGTAAAGCAAGGGAACAGAGAGGGGAGAGAGGAGACAGCGGAGGGGAACATCCTTTGTTCTCAGTGGGTGTTTTTGTCATTTTTGTGAATATTATTAGCACCTCAATTGAGGGCGAGTGAGGGATGTTCTGTTTGAAGCCTCCAACGATGATTTCGGTGTGACCTTGAGGCAGACGTCATCTCCTTTTTTCCTCTCAGAACCTGTTTTGCAAATCCCACTAGTGATGGCTTTCTTTTTTAAACAGGATTCAGTGGCCACCACATACATATTGGTCATTAGTTAGCAGCAATTACTGTGTAATGGGGTCCTCAGACAGGCTGGCTAGTGTATTCAGTTGATTATCCTCTCCTGAGAAACCTTATAAATTTCTATTAAGTTCCTATTGCATGCCATCGATCATCTTTTAAAAGCTTTCGTGGTCCGCTTTGGGTCCATCAATAGTTTTGGAATGGAACTTTGCATGTAATTACTCAGAGCGATTAGAAGTAATTTTGGCCCTGGAGTGTAAAAAAAAAAAATTGGGGTTTGCTCAAACGTATCGAAACTGATAAAAATGCTTATTTCTGTGTGCAGGGTTTTACTTTGTGTTGCTGACCAGTTTTACTCAAATACTCCTGACTTCTGAATACACAAGTAGATGCTTTTCTGTAGTTTACTACTGAAATAAAGATTTAACAAGACATTTAACAAGTCTCACAAAAAAGCCGCAAGTTAAGTTTGTAAGCACTTGTGAACTGTTGATGAAGAATACCTATAAAACTAATTAAAACAAGCTATTTTAAGTAAGTAGTTCACTCCAAAATGATTTTTTTTTGAACCCTCAGGCCATGCAAGATGTAACAGATCTGGTGAAATTTAGCATTACAACACTTGCTCACCAGTGGATCCTCTTTAGTGAATGGGTGCCATTAAAATGAGAGTCTAACTTTTTCCTTATATTTTAAGTCACGCAGAAGCAAATGCAAAGCTTTGACGTTGGCGTTCAGGACATCTGCTGGATCACATAAGGTCTACATTGGCTCTCGTCTTAGACATTGAGGGAGAGTCCTGCAGTCCATCACAACGAGGTACAATTTCTGCTCTAGCATCTTTACTGCTCTGGTTTACAAATATTCTTGGCTTCTGATGATAAATTGCTTGTGAGTTCCCTCATTTGTAAGTCGCTTTGGATAAAAGCATCTGCTAAATGATTAAATGCAAATGAAAAAGAAAAATCATATCTCATCAGGCACAGTGAAGTGAACCAAAAAACATTGTTTTAATTTCAGAGTCGTTCAAAGCATGAGAAAGAAAATAGAAAAATTACCCAGAGCGGTCATAAATAAGCTAATTAAGTTATTGTAAATGTTGACTCTACAGTTAGTACATTTTTTTTCTGTGTGTGTAATGTTGAAGAAGGAAAAAAAACAAGGAATTTAACAAATCAATATTTTAATTGATATTTGAATTCTGATTTTAATTTATGTCAGCTTTACTGCCAAAGGAGTAAATTACATTTTAAAATGTATTACAACAGAAAACATTCATTTCAACAGTCACCTTTTACTATATTTTTGATTAAATAAATGAATTATTTAATCATTAAATAAATGAAGTGACTTCTTTCAAAATCATTAAACAATCTAAGCACCCAAACCTTAAAGAAAGATGACAGTTGTAATTACATTGAGATTTATTGATTTAAGATATGCTTTTATCAAAAGCTACTCACAAATTAGGAAAAGTTATGGGTAGGGGATCAAATGTCATCATCCTTGGTGGTGACTAAATGCTGTATGCTAAAGTGTCATCATACAGAGTGTTAAATACTTAAAAATTCATAAAATAATCAATATTAAAGTAATAAATTATCCACCATCTGTTTTGTTGACTTGAATGCACATCACGTCAAATCAAAATTACTGCATCTAATCTAATCTAATCTAATCTGTCGAACGTCTCAGGAGAACTTCAAGGCCGTGAGATCAGCGAGCATCTTAATATCAAATGTGAGAAAGAACAAAATGTGAAGGACTGAAATAACCAGTCGGACTAGCTTATCTTATCTGAACTAATCAAAATGGCAGAAGACAGATCAGTGTAGAGAGTTGCAGTCCATCAGAGACAGGTGTCAGGGAAGGCAGCGGGTGTAGGACAGGACGTAGCCGCGTCCTGACAAAGCGCCGCTTCAGAGAAATGGAAATAATGACACTGCAGAGACCCTGTTCTATCACTGTAAAGGCAGACTTCTCCCCTCTCCGACTCCTCTCTCTTTTCTCTAGAGGGCTGATTTCACTGCGTTAAATTTCTGTCACCCTCTTGGAAGCTCAATGAAAGGAAATAGAGCTGGAGGGAAGCTCCGATTTTTGATGGCACGGCTGATACGCTTCCACGCGCCGGGCCGCTCGAGGAACATGCACTGAACTGTCTCTTTCTGAAATTGGAGCTTGAAATAAAATGCTGTAATCTATTATAATGGCACTTTTATCATACTGCTATTTGTTTTAAGGTTTTCTTATTCTCCTCAGTCTCATTTGTAGACGATTATTTGATATTTATTAAAAAAATCTCCTCAGTTATTGATTGGTGCTGTCAAACGATTAATCGCGATTAATCGCATCTTATATAAAAGTTTTTGTTTACATAATATATGTGTGTGTGTGTGTTGTGTATATTTATTATGTATATATACAGTAAATGCACACATAGAGCATATATTTATTTATTTATTTACATGTATATAAATATATTTAATATATAAACGTAAAATTTTTCTTAAATATATACATGTGTGTATTTACATATGAATAATAAATATACACAGTACACAGACATATATTATGCAAACAAAAACATTTATATTATTTATTATTTTGGATGCGATTAATCACGATTAATTGTTTAACAGCATTATATATATATATATATATATATATTGCTGTACCACCTAGGTCCATTTAGCATTTTAATAAATAAGTAAGTAAATAAAAATGATGGCATGTTTCATAAGTAAAAGTTCATGAAAAGCAATTTTGTTCTTGGAGAAAAAAAAAGAAAAAGAAAAAATCAGCAAAGGGATTAGATTGGAAAAAAATAAATTGCATCTCATCAGGCACAGTGAAGTGAACCAAAAATCATTGTTTTAATAACTGGGACTTACAAAGCATGAGAAAGAAAACACTGAAAAATTACCAAATCCATATTGCCAGCCAGCCATTGGAGTGTAATCACTGGTGCACACAGATCCTTCGCATGAGCCGATGAGATTCTATTGCGTGAAGTTTCTCACAAATTAAAAGTAAATAAATTGGAGCTTTTTTTGGGGTGGGGGGAGTATCACAACAAGAGTAGATTTTCTCTAAAATAAAATGTTTCAGTGTGCTAGAAGAATATTTTAACTTGAGCAGTGGCTTTTCTAAGTTTAAATACCGTTGTCTGACCTCAAGGTCAAAGACATTTGAATTTTTAATGTTTTTGTATATATTCATTTGGCATCTCATGCATCTTGTGTGGTTTTCTATGCAGTTTAATAAATGGAGAATTTTGCGAGACAGAAAAAAATTAAAAGGCCATTTAAAAAAGTATATAAATGCATAATGCATGTTTATTTTCCCTGCTGATTTTAAGGCACTGATTGAAAGGCTGAAATTCATCAAACCACTTCAGAATCAAGAAATGATTGCAAATTGTAAACATGTTTATGTTAGTTCAAGCTATTTATGAGGTTTCAGTCCCTCTAAAGCACTATTTCTTTTGCTTATAAATTATTTCAAATGATTATAAAAAAAAAAAATGTGCTGTATACTTCAGGGTCGGAAATAACCAGAGCTTGAAGGAAAAATGCAGCCTAGGAGGACAAAAAAATAATTAAATTAAATATAATAATATTTAATAAATATTATTCAATTTAAAATTGTGGTCAAGAATGGTGTACAAGTTTTAAAATTAATTATAGATTCAAATTAATACATTTTTTATGACACCATTTGTTTTAATCAGCTCTGAAAAAAAAAAAAAAAAAAAATATATATATATATATATATATATGTAGGTAAATATGCTTTATTTTGCTGAAAGACTGGGAGTCAGAACAAATATCAAGCCAAATAGACTCGAGACTGAAGTTTACACTCCTAGAGAAAGCCCACAGGGTTGAGAGTTTGAGAAGTTGGCAGGACACTGCTATTGTTCGCTACATTATGAGACAATAGTATGCCTCGAAGGCACAAAGAAGAGGAAAAAGTTAAGGTGCATAGTGTGCTGAAGCATTCGTTCGCAGCTCAGGTAATTACAGCATCTGTTAAGAGTTTTACGGATTGTTTTTCATCTCCACATGGCCGCCACTCCTGAAAACCAATTACCTTGGGTGGAGGGGCAGTGAGTTTGCATTGAGAAAAACGCAAAAATCACTAAACTTGCTTGAGTCCTATTTTTTGTTTTGGTTTTTTGTCTGTGTTGGTACACCAGTCCCATAATCTCCATAATTATGTATTTTATTTGGAAGTGACATGGTGGGAATTTTTTAAAAGTCTAATTTCAAAGCTAGCAATGTGTGTGTCCTAAATGCACATAACTACAAAATATTTTAACATTTTTTGCACAAGTGCACCAAATTATAGCTTAATTAGAAGTGATGGTCAATAAAAACATTGATATTTATGTTATATTTTTCTCCATAGATCTTCAGCAAATAAATGGTTAAAAGTTTCCAAGACAGAACTTTCATATAATGAAAAGAAAAAAGTCAATAAAAAGTTTTAATAAAACATAAAAGTGCCCGCAATGAAAAAACTCTCATGTATGAAATTACATGTTTATAATGTGCTGTAGTTTATTAAAATACTGTATGTCACGCAATAAGCCAGCCAGTGGCACGTTTAATAATCATCTCATATGAAACGATGCAGAACAAATACCCATTCCGCAATATTTCCAAAGCATTCTTGTAGTTTAATCATCTGCATATGAGTCAACTTTATGTTTTAGATTATGAGAGCAGATAATATAGTGTAATTCTGCAGCTGGAGAAGCAGGCATTAAAATTACTGTTCATTATGGTGGCGCGGGGCTTTAATAAGCTTCTGCGAAAAGGCCAGATAGAAATGTTGTTTCCTTGTGACACCAGACACCTTATCAGGGTCAAATAACCACACATTCATTTATGCATTTTTGCTTCTTAATGAAATGCTATTGAACAGACAGATAAATGAGAGGAGTCCCCATTAACTGGTGATTAATTGATCTCATTTGTGGCGAGCACAACACTCCCCTCTTTTCCCTCTGACCCCAATCTCTGATTGTCCTTTGCTATCAGAAGAATGACATTGAGGTTTCTCTCCTCTTCGTCTGCCTCTATATATCTTCAGCTCCAACTCATATGTTTCTGAGGAATATATAAGCGGATTTACACTTATAAAAACTGAAAAAAGAGAGGAAAGATTCATATTGGGAAAAGTGTAGAGCTTTATTCTCCTGGAGCACTGCCTGATCTGCTTTGAAACTCGGAGCTTGAACTTTTTTTCTCTTTTAAACCACCGTGTCTAATTGCGATGGCGTTTTTAATTAAAAGTCAGGGATGTGTGGTTGTTTGTTTGGAAAGAGAATTATCTGTTTCTTCCTCTGCTTCTCTCTCTCTCTCCGCAGACGCTATCTCCCATCTATCTGGCTAATGAGCGGGAGGGAAGAACCTGCTGGAGGACTTGTTGATATTTGTCCTTCTCCGACTGGCTTTCTGAGAGTTTGTGATTAGCGCACGGCATGTTCGCTAGCTTTTGAAGCTCCAGGAACGATAAGGAGATTCTGGAGTTTGGGCTCCTCGGTCATAAAACAAAGCCATCGTATGTTGCTCGTACGGAACAGTAAACATTCAGTTCGGGAAACTTACAAAGTGACCTTGTCCTTTAATGCTTTGAAGTTGAATACAGCTGGAAAGAAATTAAAAAGGACGCAGATTAAAAAGTGAAACAGCTTTATATATGTGTATCTGACAGTAGATGGGCTGTAGCTATTATTATTAATAATCAGGGGCGCCGCTATGATTTCCAGGCCCCCTGAACATCATTGACTCGGGGCCCCGCAACGATCGCTTTCTGGGGGGGGTTCCCCCTCTGTAAAAAATGCATCACGGGCTCCCTCTCCCTCACTGGGCCCTTGGAAATGTCCTAACCTTCCCCCGTTACAGCGCCCCTGTTAATAATAATCTTTTTTTCAACATTGATACTGTAACTTTTTTTTTGTTTGTTTTTTTTGAGCTTCAGATCAGCATATTAGAATGTTTTCTGAAGGATCATGTGACACTGAAGACTGGATTAATGATGCTGAAAATTCAGCTTTGCATCACGGGAATAAATTGCGTTTTAAAATATATTTAAATAGGAAACAGCTATTTTAAATCATAATAATTTTTCACAATATTTCACAATTTTACTGTATTTTATATCAAATAAAAACAGCTTTGGTGAGCATAAGAGGCTTCTTTCAAAAACATTCACAAATCTTACCAACTCCAAACTTTTGAAGTTTTGTATAGTTCACTATCACTCTGCAATAAAGTTTAACACAATTTAAGGCAGAACTAATAATGAAAAACAACTAGGCTAGGCTAATGTTAATTTATTAAATATCTTTGTGCATTTTTTATTCATAATTATTCATAATACATAAACTTTAGAATCAGTGCAACTTTTAATAATTAAAAAAGGATATGTGGAAATTAACATTAACATTGCTCTTTATTTATTAATCTGCATTAAAAATGTTGCATGCTAACAGTTGCTTTAATGTTAACAAAGAACTTTATTGCAAAAGTGTTAATGTTTTGGTGTTTGTTAGGCAGCATAATAACCTTCCTTATATATTCTGGGTTTCAGTTCCATTTCCCCTATTTCAGGATGGGTGTTTTCCGTGAAACTTTTTACCATGATTTCATCATTTATTTGTTTACCAAGGAGACAGCAGCATCACTGAAGAGCTCTAGATGAAATATGAGGTATATGGTGCGTGAAGAAAAGAAACATCAAGGTGAATATCACTCAAGAACAGTATATTTTTGAGAGTCATTTCCAATCAGCCAGTAAATTTGTCACATTATGCAAACGTGTAAAAAAAAAGATGATTAGTTTATTTCTCTTTAGATGCATAAAATGCTATGAAATAAGACTTAGCAAAACAAAAGGAGCCATTTTGTTACAACAAATTTTAAAATGTCATTTCCACCAGAGAATGAATAGTGATGTGGTGAAAGTGTGACTATGTTGTGTTCATATAGACACTGTTTTATTCACAACCTCAATTATTAATTTTTTCTCAAACATTATTAGAGTACATTTTACAAAAAAAAAAATGCAGTTTCAGTTACTTGCTTTTTTTTCTGTAATTACTTTACAAAACTTTTATTTACAATTTTTGTTGTTGTTGTTTTTTTTTAATTGTTGGAGTACGTTTCACAAGAAAATATTTAGTCAATATTTGTTCTTCAGACTTTCACATTTAATTCAGTGTGTTACTTGCTGCTTCTTTGTAACTGATTGTTAAATTTACCAACATTTTACCAAAAGTGAAAATTGTTTTTTCAAATATTTTTTTTCTTATCAAACCTGTGTTCATGCATTCACCTTTTTATTTACAACTCTTTTTTTGTTTTACCATTTTTTCCCCCCAAAGATTAAGTACATTTTACAAGAAAATATTTTCAGTCTTTCTATTTCAAATTAATGTGTTTAATTCAATTTGTTACTTGCTGTTTTTGTAATTATTTGTGAAATTTACCAAAATTTTTCAAACTTTTCCAAGAGTGAAAATAATTTTTTACACCGTTTTGGTGTACCTACTCAAACCAAATTAAGAGAGAAAATGGACCAAAATTCTTAACTAAATATAGAAACTAAATATGAAAAATAAATCTTAAATTCTAAAATTCAGACTAATATAATAATTAATTAATTAATGGATAAATAATATATAACTAAAACTGACTAAAAACTACAAAACAAATAAATAAATTTATTTATTTAATAATATTTACATTTGATTTTATTTTTAAATACAGATTCTAAGTGATCCTGTGACTCAGTCCAGTCCAGCAAAAACTACTCATGGACCATTGACTTTGAGTTTCGCGGGCATCGAGTTCAGCTCCACCCATCAATCATCTCTCGCTGCAGTGATGCACCTGTAAGAGAATTGTGAATTGTTTGAGCATGTACATGAGCGTGTGTGTTCGTTTCAGCATGTGGGCCGTGCAGCAGGCTTGGTAGAAACAATCGCATGACATTGTAACAGCTGAGCCCCCTCATTTGGGGCCGTTTGGCAGGGTGTCAGGAGCACCAGGTGTCCCCTTTGCACCCAGTGCTTTGAAGCGGGCATGCATGGACGTCCGACCTGGAAAAGACCTTTCTGTCAAAGAGAACAAGGACTGGGCACAGCATGTGCCACACATGTGGCTCTCCATTTTAGCTCATGCCTTTGAGTTTGTGTGTGTTTGTGTTTTATAGACTGTGAGAAATGACTGCAATCTCAGCCCGGAACCATTGCTGAAAATGTGAGAAATGGTGGCTTAACAGCTGTTATTCTGTAGCTCTTTTTCACCCGATAGGTTTGTTTTTGAGATGAATTCTTTCAAGTGTTGTTTATATTCAGCACATACCATGCCTCAGCAAAATGTTCTGTTTTCCTAGAACATCCAGAGCCATCAGTACACATCCAAAACTATTATTTGAAGTGAAAATGCCTTTTCACATCATAATTTTGGTTTTGATGTAGTTCGCTTAATGGGGTTAGATGGGAAGCCCTACATTACAGCTACGATAAAGCACACTGAACGTGAAGTTTAAAGTTCACCAATTATGAGATTCAAATAGGAATGAACAGTGATATTGATTTTCGTAAGTTGGTGTATGTAAAAACTGCAGTGCAAACTGTAAGATTCAACACACTTTTATTAATTTTTTTTTTCAAAAATGAATCCTATATTTCAATGCTATATTTCAAAACCTTTGTGAGTGAACACAATGTATATTTTTTTCCATCACTTGTTTTGTGTTATAACGCAAATGCAAAGGTTTTGTGATTACAATTTTCCTCCCATCTTATTTTTTCCCTCATGATTAGAAGCCATATTTTGTGGTGTTACTTTTGATGAAGACCTGTTCATGTTAAGAATGATAACAATAATGATAACTATATTAGTGTCAACACCAGTGGCTGATAACATTGTTTATTGTAAGCGTGCTGCAGTTTTGTTGTCTGCTGCTTTAAATACTCAATCTCTTTAAAGGAGGGTGGATTCTGATTGGCTGTGAACAGGGGTGGAGCTAGGGGTGGGCGTAGCCCCCTCTGTGGACCAACGATTTTGCCACCTTACATTAGTAAGTTCATGCAAGACATTAGAAAGGTAGCACTCTGTGTAATACACCAGGTTCTGTATTACTTGAACTTCTCGTTAAACTTTAGTTTGAAAGGCAGGTATTTAACCTTTAAGTGTTGTCAGTGTGATACTCCAGTGGCTTCTAAAATGCTTGTGTACCTGCTGTGGCTGCTCTGCCAATGAGCAATTTTCATTCTGTTTTCTGGCATATCATGTGACACCATATGTTTATCAGAGCCTGTAACGCCATCAGACCTGACATGAAATATGATGTGAGGAGCTGAAGCTGGTTGTGACAGCACCTGACAACTTCTGGAAAGCAGCAGTCTCATCAGTTACCAGGCCTCTGCCAAACACTGATCCCCATCAGCGAGACGGCCAAGCGGATTCCTTTATTCCCCAACGAAGATGTAATCCCAAGTTTACCTGGTATTTAAATGCAATTAATTTTTAATCTCTAAATCATAGAGCAAATATTCAGTTTTCAAACAAAGACATTTACTGTAAGGAGAATATGAGAAGATGGTTATATTCAGTAGTTCTGGGGCTTTAAAAAGTCGTTTTAAAGCACAGCTAATGTCAGGTACCCACTTCCTGTGATTTTCAGCTGGTTTTGGCCAATGGAGACAATGTCTTTGGGGTTCTCATAAAAAAATAAAAATAAATAAATAAATCACAATATTCGTAAATGTACACACACACACACACACACACACACACACACACACACACACACACACACACACACACACACACACACACACACACACACACACACACACACACAAAGTATATATAGAGATACACCCCCCCATCTCTCTTGCTATGGGGGGTTTGGGAATTTCCAGTTTTCAAACTTCAGTCAGTCACACAGAAGGGAGAATGGTGCTGGTCAGTCATCAGATAATAGGGTCAAACAAGCAATCCAGGAAATAGGGATGAAACCATAATGTTGTTGGGAACAGAGATACAGATTTGAAATATTGCTAAATATATGAGAAATGCAAAAATGTTTATTTACCATAATTATCCAAAATTATGTGTGACCGTATGGTTGAAATGTCTGTAAAGGACATCATATAACATATATACTTAAATATAATTTTTTATCTTTGTGGACCCTGAAAGTTATGGAATGTATCCAAGATACTAATAAAGTTAAAGGAATGTTTATTATTAGAAAATTACTAATATAAATAGTTCTCTGAATTCAAATCAAGATTTACCATGGACTGACAGCTCAACCATACGGTAGAGTTTTACATAAAACATAAATAAATAAATAAATAAATAAATAAATAAATAAATAAAATAAAGAAATTTTTATATATATATTAATAAGTTTTTTAATTTAATTAATTATTTTTATTTTTATTTTTTTTGTTGTTGTTTGTTGGTTGAATTGTTTTATATATAAATACATACATACTGTATATATATGAAATGTCACTTTGGATCACTTTGGATAAAAGTATCTACCAAATGCAAAAAAAATATATGCTATATCAGTATATAAAATACTACTAAAATAACACTTCCTTATATTATTATTATATTACAGCAAGTCCTTATATAAAAGATTACAGACTTTTTTATTTGAAATACTGTAACATGCACCGACTAATAGTGTGCAATAACTACAGAAAAGAGAAAAGTTGTTTGTGTCCTTTTAGATTTTGTGTCCCTTTAACTGCTGACATGCTACTTTATAATGTATTTAATCATTTTGCAATGGTAATAAAGGGCATGTCAGAATGTTATGTCAGTTGCCTTGTGCAGATCGTGTTCTGTGCTGGTAAAAAACGCAATTATATGCATTCATTCAGCTATTTAGCATAACATAACAAACAACGTCCAATCAAACTAAACTCAACAGGGTGGAAAATTATGTAGCCAGCAAAAGGAAATGTAGTCGGCCAGCAGATTTTTTTTATTTTTAAATTAACTCATCATGACATCGCAAAATCATTGAATTATTCTGATATGGGTCAGTTTGGGACTTTGCTAACTTGATGGAGTGTCCTACCATTATTTTATCTCAGTGTTTTTATAGAGTGATTTCAGGACTCTTTGAAGCGTAGGCTATTGTGATACCATTTCATGCCATTACAGTCTCATCTTGTTCCATTTTAAACTTCTTTAAACTCATTGCACACTCAAAAAGAAACTTTTATTATGACTAAATAGGCCGCTGATGTGCCCGAGTACAAAGGCTGTGGCAGAGATGACACAGGAACCTTAGTTTTATATTTTAAAACTCCTTTCTTTGTACTTTCAGTCAGTGTCCTCCGTGTGTCTCTGCACATTAAAATCAAGCTAATATTCCTTTTTACTTTTTTTCCATCACGCTGATCTTCAGGAAAAATCCATCACAAGATCTTCTGGGTGTTAACTACCTACACCTTCAACTGATTCTGTTGTTGCTCTAGTAAAACAAGCCATCCTTCAAGCACACACATCCCGTAAACTCATTTAGGCCGGTTCCCGCCTTTAATGCTGTGATACATTTCAGTTCACTAACCGTTGTTAATCAGAGTTCATTTAATAAAACTGCCAAAACGCATTGCTCACAGCTGTGTCCTGTTGCATTAATTGTTCAGATATTAAAAGCAGGGAATGTGCCGTATCAGTTATATCTATTGCTTCTGCATTCTAAGTCTTGCATTTGATGATGACACACACAAACCAGGATGAAGACGAGGGAGCTGACTTTGAGAGAAAAGTCATTTAGCGCTATAGCAAAAACAAAGCGCATGGAGAAATTAAGAGTTTGGAACCCTCCGGCAACATCAGCAGCCAACAACCACCTGATCAGCTGAGAAAAAACACAGTAGTTGATGACAGACCAATCATAAAAACTGTGAAAATGAACCCTAAAATATGTGTCTGAAAAATCACCAAAAATCTCTAGAAATCTGGGGTGATGCTCTGACAAACTACTGTCTGCAGGAGACTTTGCCACGGAGCTACAGAGGATACACAACAAGATGCAAACCTTTGATCAGCACCAAATATAGAAAGACAAGATTAGAGTTTGCAAAAAAGCACAAAGGAGAGCCAGTAGAGTTGTATGGACAGCTGAGATAAATATGAACCTTTTTCTAAGTGATGGGAAAGCAAAAGTGTGGAGAAAAAAGGGAACTGCAGATGATTCTAAGCATACATCTGTAAAGCATGGTGGAGGTTGTGTCAAGGCATGGACATGCATGGCTGTCTCTGGAACAGGCCCTCTCAGGTTTAATGATGACTTAATGTTTGATGACAGTAGCAGAATGAATTTGGAAGGGTACAAAACCATTTTGGCTACCAATATTTAGGAAAATGCCACCAAACTCATTAGAAAGTGCTTTATTTTGCATGAGGACAATGACCCCAAACACCCTGCCAGTCCAGTGAAGGGCTTTATCAGGGCAAAGAAATGCAAAATCTTAGATTACCCAAATCAATCTCCAGATTTAAATCCTATTAAACATGAATTTCACCAGCCGAAGAGGAGACAAAAGTCAGAAACTCCCCAAAACCAGCAACAGTTGGAATTGACTTCATTAAAGGCTGGGGAAAAGCTTTTCAAAGGATGAGACCAAGAGTCTGGTGTTGTCTATGGGTCGCAGACTCACTGCTGTGATTGCATGCAAGGGATCTGCAACAAAATAATAGCTTTAATCTTTTAATCTGCCTTAAGTTCAGCTGTCCCAATACTTATGCTCACATCAAATAGTGGGATGAAACTTTAAAAGTGCTAACCTTTTGTATGTGGTAAAGCATGTACAGTATGTGTTGAAACAGCTAATAATGAAATGTGACATTCTGTAGTTTTCTCATACTCATCTTTTAATCATATTTGCAGACATCTTGACTACATAGCAAACAAAGCAATCTTTCATCGATCGATACAGAAAAAATACTAAACTTACATATATAATTAATTAAACGTTTTACTGAACAAATTGCTCTCTTTAAAAAAAAAAGAAAAATAATTAGAATTACATTTTTCTTTAAATCTACCCCTGTTCTAAACTATAGGGAGCCCTTTTACATTAGGCCTACTATAGGGTTACAATTAGCAATAACAATTAACTATAATAATCAACACTCAAATAAAATAATGTATGCAAACATGTAAATTGCATTCAACACAGTTTTTAAATTAACTTAAATAAAGACTAAATTAAGTTGAAATAGGCTTATCATTTAAACAGTGGCTGTCATAACTTGTTTCATAAAAGTTTTTTACTAAGTTAAATAATAAAGACATCACAAACAGGTAAAGTAAAATATCATGAGTACTGTATAAAGTCTTATATTTCATGAAATGCTCTTCTCCAAACTCTGGTGAACTGACACTGTTGAAATGAACACTGTGGACACAGATGACTCTCCCAAGGTATACGAAATGCTATGTGACATTTTGTTTACAAGCCTTTTTAATAATATCTTTCCGTGAGTGAAATGCTGATTGTGCGATTACATGAGGAATGAGATGTTAATTCATGTTTATTTCACATTAAAACTATAGTAAAGAGAAAGAGATATGTTTTGTTTTTTTTTTTTTTCAAATATGAATTATTCTGAAGCAATATTCTCATCAGCCTTCTGTCATCTGTGATATAAATTTGCATGTTTTTTTTATATTTAATCCAAGGGCATTTTTTTTACCTTTATGGAGGGCATTTCCCCCCATCTCATTAATACTTTTCTTTCATTTTAGATTCTTACATGTGATCTATAAATTAAATTACAATAATATGATATGACTGTTATCTATATGAAGAGTTTGGTTCCAAAATGCTATAAATCCATTTTGTTTAATATGAGGGTTATATGTGTTTTCTTTACCAAGAAATTTGCAAGATGAAAACCACTATTTACTGTTTCAAACTTTCCCATGCATCTTAGGTTATAATAAACATAAAAAATTCAAATCCCGATTTTTTGATTTTCAAAGATTTGTATTTTAAACCAACTGATATATTTTTCCCCAAAATGCACAATAAATCCATTGAATCAATAAAAAAGTTATTTTTCATATTAAAACTGTTGAAAATACACAACAAAGTTGATCCACATATGACAGCCTCTGAACTTGGTCAATACTAATCTTATTAATAGCTTACGTTTCTTCCCCACTGCAGAATCTACCACAGATTTATCAATGCCATCAAAATTATAAATTTTTTTTAGGGCTGCATGATAAATCGCATGCAATTGTCGTGCATCTCATCAGTAAAAGCGGTTCTGTGATTAGTAGTAAATGTTAATTATGTTGCATCTTGTGGTTTAGTGTGGTTTGGAATTTAGAGACGTATCTTAATTAGATCACTGATAAGCTACGCAATATCGCGTTCATAATCAAAGGGGATTTATCGATAGGGAAAAAGAATGAAAGAGTAGGATATCACATTTTGCGTAAAATAGTAAAATTTAATTTTCTATTTTTCAATATCGAAATGATTATTTTGGCTTGTTTTTGAGTGTTTTTTTTTTTTTTTTTTGTTTTTTTTTGGGTTTTTGGAGTTAACCTCTTCATATAGTTATCATATTAAATCATTTTATACGGAAAATAATACAACTGCATGTAAATAATGTTATTAGATTGTTTTATATATATATAAGTATATATATAATATATAATATATATATATATATATATATATATATATATAATCGATCTATACTAAAAAATATGAATAAGGCTAAATAATCACATACTATATGATATATATATATATAGCTATCGAATATATATAATATATATAATATATGGAACCGGAGGAGAGGGTTTCTAAAAGCAAACGGCCTTGCGGTCTGCGTAGATTTGACGCACTGTGACATTTTTGGAGAGGTGCATGTCAGGGTACAGCATAGTTTGTAGATTTGACGCACTGTGACATTTTTGGAGAGGTACGTCTAGAAATGCTAGCATAAAATCGAATTCAGCCTTTACTCTAAATGCAATAAAATCTGAATAATACTTACATTATAGTGATTGCTTAGTTATTTTTGTTTATTAATGTTTTATTTAGGTTACTTTTGTGTTTTTAATGGGTCTTTGATGTGGAGCAATTTTTAAACCCTGTTTATATATATTCATACATTCAAACGATTTGTTCAAACGGCTGATTCATCAGATGTTTATGCATGAGCTAATGACTTTGACTCAACTGATTTGTTCAAAACACGGAATCATTCAGCAATAAATTGTCTGTTTAGTGTGAGATGCCCTGTGGTTCTCCCTAAAATGTAAGTAATATTATTGTACTGTACTTGCTTATTGAACTATTAAACAGTTGTAATGGTGAAAACGTTGTGTGATGTTGCCTAACTAACTGTATTTTAAATATGCTAAACTTTTCATTTTGAATTTTTACCTCAGTATGCTGAGTTTCTTTGTGTTACACGTTTTGATCCTATACAGGCTGCGTTACACTTAAGGCTGATTTATACTTCTGCGTCGGACATACGCCGTAGCCTCTACGCCGTGGGCTGTGCATCGGTTTTCATTTATTCTTCTGCGACGTTGTCTGCATCGACATGCAGTACACATGCAAGCCGCTAGTCTTCAGTGTCCACGGGCATGTTGCTTGTGTAACCTGCAGACCACCACAAAAGCCGAAGAAGAAGCAGCAGCCATGATAAAATCAGAATAATACTTCCGTTATAATGATTGCTTAGTTATTTTTGGTTATTAATGTTTTAATCAGGTTACTTTTCTGGTGTTAATGAAGCTTTAGCCCCGGCCCAATTTAAACCCTGTTTATATATAAAAAATAAATAAATAAATAAATATTAAAAAAAAAATTATATATATATCATATATATCATATATATATATATAATTTTTTTTCTATATGTATGTTTTTTTTCTATATGTATGTTTAAAAAAACAAATAAATAAAAGTAGCATTTATTTATTTATTTATTTATTTTTTATTACAAATTTTGTAATTAATAAATAAACACATGTAATTAAGAATAACATATTATTAATAATAATAATAATAATAATGACAGGCATAATAATAATAATAATAATAATGTTATTATTATTTACGCATATTTATTTATACATTTGTTAATAATAATTATTATTATTATTATTTAAAATACACATTTTACATTTGTTACTGTTTAATTCTAAATACTAAATATACAATTGTTTTTCTGTTGGCAGCTATATAGTTTAATGTTTTTATTAAGATTTATGCATCTAACTATACAGTTGATAAAATAAAAGTTTAATGTAAACATAAAATTTTATATATATATATATATATATATATATAGGATATATATATATATATATATACACAGTATATATATGTGTGTGTGTGTGTGTGTGTGTGTGTTCTAATTATTATTATTCTCTAACATACTGTTATTTTTAATTTAATTTAATTTTTTAATTTTTGTTATATTTAAACTTAAGGAAGGGGTCCCTCACAAGAAGCTTTTTTTGTCCATAACATCAGACTGTTTGAAAACCTGCCTTTGTGAACCTTTTTTAAATGCCAGTCCCCCTGGTAAGCTAAGGTAAAATATTAACTACTAAAATAATTGTATACCTTCTGATTCCAGGAGCTGTTTATCTTTTCTAGCTGTCTCCGGATAGTTTGCCATCTAAAAGCAAATCCTTTTTTAATATGTGGAACTTTAATGCTCCCCGAGTCTCTAAATAATCCACAAAGAATGTGATTTATGAATTGCTGGAATCACATAACCACAATGTTTTGATGAACCTCAATTACAGTGCCTTTGAAATGTTCTGTACCTGGAACATGTCAAACCGTCTGACAATTATAAGGCCGAGACATCAAAAGCAAACAGAAAGCTTTCATATGCTAACAAAAAGAAACAGGTGAATACAGTAAGAACAGATAAGCCAGAAAATGTACTTTGAGGGAATGACATTACGGATGAGAAACACGGACAATGAAACGGCCAGAAGTTGAGAAGCTTTCTTCTTTCTTCATGACTTTGTAATTCTTCTCGGACAGCCTATTGATCTTCTGATGGCTCCCCTACAAAAGAGCTCTTTGAATGAACAGAAAAGTGTTTTGAGAGGTACAGTAAAGCTTTATAGTTAGCTTGGGATTCTCAAGATGTTTTTTTTACGTTAATGGTTAGAACATGACTGCTATAACTGAGGCTTTGACGTGAGAACAGTTGGAGTTCAGCTCAGCCAGCGGACCAAGAATAAGTGTTGAAAATACCTTGTAAAACCTTGAAAATGGGCCGACCCTAAGCAATGTGCTGGAACTGTCAGTACTAATAAACAGGAAAGATGAGAGTGTCTCTGTATGTGTGTGGGTGTGTCTGTGTGTGAGAATAAAGAGACAGTATTACTTGTGTGATTGCCTGAGGTGATGGAATCTCTCAGCTAGTGGTGTATGACTGAATCATTCTTCTTTGTGTCAGTCATAGATTTGAAATCATTTTTGATTACGGAATGAATCTTTAAAGTGACTGAATCATAGATTTCGGATTACAAAACCGTTTGCATTTATGAGTGAATCATTCTTGGTTATTGCCTTAATATCAAATCAGAAATGCTACAGGTTTTACATAATTTGGGATTAGAAAACAAAGTTGTATTTCAATCAAATATTATAAGTGACTGAATCATTCTTGCTCATTTTCATGATTTCATATCAAGTATGGAATAATTTTTTTGTTCTGAAAATGTGTCCGTGATTTGAACTAAACATTAAAGTCAATGAATCATTCTTGTTTATTTCCAGAATTTTATAACTAGTATGTGCATGCTTGAAATATATATTATTATATATAATTATATATATATATATATACTATATATATATTATATATATTGATATATATATATTGATTATGAATTGAATCCAGGTTTTTGAACAAATAATTTAAATGAATGAATCATTCTTGTTAATTTTAGTTATCTAATCAGATATGGCACCAATCTGACAGATTTTTAAGTCAGTTAATTCATCATCAAACAATTATTCATTATTCATTTCCCAGATTTTGAATCTTATATGGTGCAGGTTTGAATCATTAGTGATTATGAATCAGGGTTTCTGAGCAAATCTCATAAATTCTTGTTAGTTTCAAGAAGCATGACATTTTCTGTCATGATTTATTTTCATCATCCTAAACTTCTTTTGTATTTTACAGATAAAAAGAACATCATAAAGAGTCAGAGTGACACAAGGGTATGTAATTGATGACAGAACACAATTTTTTGGTGAGCTTTTTAATAAAAAAAGGTTTAATTTGGTCTCAGACAGGATCATTGTTCATTTCCATGTTCGCAAATTAAATATGGCACAGATCTCACAGTTTTTGATTAAAAAACAAATTCAAAACAACATTTTTCGAAAGAGTAATTTTTGATTAAAATCAAATTAATGTTTGTGAAAAGATCTTTTAAGGTGAATAAGTCATTCTTTTTAATTTTCCTGATCTCAAATCAAAAATTCCACAAGTCTGACAATCTGTGAATTATGAAGTGAATCATTGTTTTAATTATTGTGTGTAATAGTTTACATAACCAGTCGAGAGACATACAGTATCACCAGAACCCGGTGCTCCACCCTAACAGAACTTAAAGGGATAG
The DNA here is from genome assembly GCF_018340385.1 of Cyprinus carpio. Taxonomy (NCBI): domain Eukaryota; kingdom Metazoa; phylum Chordata; class Actinopteri; order Cypriniformes; family Cyprinidae; genus Cyprinus; species Cyprinus carpio. The sequence continues at coordinate 7,749,780 of NC_056621.1, forward strand.
TTCACCCAAAAATGAAAATTATGTCATTAATGACTCACCCTCATGTCGTTCCAAACCCGTGAGACCTCCGTTCATCTTCGGAACACCGTATAAGATATTTTAGATTTAGTCCGAGAGCTTTCTGTTCCTCCATTGAGAATGTTTGTACGGTATACTGTCCACGTCCAGAAAGGTAATAAAAACATCTTCAAACTAGTCCATGTGACATCAGAGGGTTCCGTTAGAATTTTTTTGAAGCATCGAAAATACATTTTTTGGTCCAAAAATATCAAAAACTACGACTTATTCAGCATTGACTTCTCTCCCGGGTCTGTTAGGAGCATGTTCACAACACTGCAGTTTAGTGATATCCGGTTCGCGAACGAATCACTCGATGTAACCGGATCTTCTTTGAACCAATTTTTCACCAAATCGAAACTGAATCGTTTGAAACGGTTCGCGTCAACAATAAGCATTAATCCACAAATGACTTAAGCTGTTAACTTTTTTAACATGGCTGACACTCCCTCTGAGTTCAAATAAACCAATATCCCGGAGTAATCCATTTACTCAAACAGTACACTGACTGAACTGCTGTGAAGAGAGAACCAAAGATGAACACCGAGCCGAGCCAAATAATGAACGAAACATTGACATAATTTTCATTTTTGGGTGAACTATCCCTTTAACAGAGCCATAACTCTTGAGAGGGCACATATATTAAATAACTGTATCTTCATTAATTTCCATCATCTCAAATCAAATATGGAACATGACTGACTCGACTCATTCATAAATATATAAAAGATAATAAAGAAGATTATTGGTTGATGCTATTATTTTTTTATTTGTTGTTGAGAATCACAAAATTTGAGTCTAAGATGACTCAAAATCATCCACTAGAACAAATTAGAATGTTTTCATAAAGATGAACCTTGATGTCTCATAATGAGAAGATTCTGGGAAATAAATGGATAGGAGAAAGGAAGCACAATAAAGCAAACCTAATCACTCAATCCCTGTTTTTTCTTCTTGCAATAAACACAAAATTACTACTGCAGTTTTTATGTGAATAAGACAGAAGATAAATAATTAAAAGTTGTCTTATCCTCTCTTTATTCGCAGGTCTCTGGGAAAAGCCACTTCAGAAACCAACCATGCTGATATATATGTCATAAGCATTTATGAATCCAATTATCAGACCAATTCGATTGAAATGAGCAATGATTCAGACCCGCCAAGAGTCAAAGATGTCTTCAGCTGCCCACCATCCGGGGAAGGGGGGGCGGGGGGTGGTACAATGAATTTCCCCCTTTTTTTTTTTTAACAAGCTGGGACATAAATTTCTTCTGACTAATTATCCTGGACCGTAGCACTGGAGTGTGAAATGAAATTTGATTACAGACAAAGCATTATGTGGTGAACACAGATAAAAATGTGGGTGGCTGGCAAACAAATAACCCCAAACAAGTAAAATGAGGGCATCGTAAATACGTGACGACACTTCTGGTTGGCCGCGGTCATATCCTCGGCTCTCAGAAGACGCTCAACACACACAAGTACATAACATAATGTGATTGTGGCCGAGAGGCTTGGTCTGAATTCCTAAAGCGGTCATTTTTATCTCTGTAGTATGAATTATGAAAGCCTGATTATTCATTGGTGTGGCTCCACAAATCCACCATGAGTTTAATTCAGTTGTGCATTTAATTCCGTCCTTCTTGTTTCTAATTGCTCTCACTGTGTTTTTTTCCCCCCACTTAACGAAATTTGCTGGAGAACGGGGGAACGTTTAATCTGCACATGCCATCAGTGGGTATTGTCTTTCTGCAATTAGACTGATGAGAAGATTTAGCCATTAGCGGGTTCATTATAGCAGCCGCACACCGCCAACTCTGCTGGAGCAATCAGAGAACATGCTCCTCGCCGCTCGCCGGCGGGAGTTAAACCTACAACTTATTGCAGACGTGCTGGAAATCTGGGAAGCATCGGGTCACCGAGCCTCATGAGATGAACGGCAGAGTGAGCTGATCTGATGCTAGTTTGCGGTTGCGTTGAGTAGCATTGGGAATTGAGAACGGCTTCTTATTCAGAACTTTAACAAAATGCATCATAAAACAAGATTTTTTTTTAATCTTAGATTCTGTTAAAGGTATAGTTCACCCAAAAATGAAAATTCTGTAATTAATTATTCACCCTCGTGTGGTTCCAAACCGTAAGACCTTCATTCATCTTCAGAACACAAATTAAGTTGTTTTTGATGAAATCTGAGAGCTTTCTGACCCTGAATAGACAGCAGCGCAACTGCCACGTTCAAGGCCCAGAAAGGTTTTAAGGACATCGGTAAAATAGTCCATGTGACATCAGTGGTTCAAGATAAATTTTATGAAGAATACGATAATACTTTTTTTAATATTAAATAAAATTAAATAAAACAACTGTGTGATATTATATATATAATTATATTATAGATATAATTTGCACTAAAGAAGATGCAGAAGAAGAGCTCCTTTAGGCCCAATCCCAATTCTGTTTTATACCCCTACACCTACCAGCCTACAAATTCTTAAAATTCTGAGAAAAAACAATAACTGGAGTCGTAATTAATGCTGTGATAGTTGAGTGCATGAAGTGTCCAACATTCCACATTCCATTTTTTCAGTTATTTAAGTGCATCATCTGGGTATTTAAGGTGCACTTTTACTTTTTGGAATTTTCAGTGTGAACGCACTACTCGCACTATGTATACTACAAATCGTCACAGAATAGTGCATAAGTACGCGATTTGGGACGCACCTAGTTTGTGATTCTCATTACCTAGTTTAGTTACCAACAACAACAACACTAAAGTGCAACTAAGTTTCTAACTTTCTAAAGTTGCACTTTACTTTACCAGGACTCTGAGGTGCATGAAGATCTGCAGACGTTTTGATTCAAGCTTCAAGGTGTCTGTGTATCAAACCTCTCTTTGATTCGATGGCAGTGACGTGTCCTGGTTCTCTCCTGAGCGCCATGGCAGCAGAAAGCCTATGTCTGTAACACATGACCTATGAAAGGCCATCACCATATCTGAAGTGACAATTTGACAATGTGCTACTTTCTGAACTCTTCAACACCTTTTAAAACAACAGCAAGGCCTACTCGGTAGAATAATACTGTCAGTTAACTCGATATCTTCCAGTGCACTAAACAAATGACTTCAGAGTAAAGAGAAACACTCTGAAGTTAAAAGAACAGGCTCAAACCACAGTAAACTGTGTTCCAGAGGCTTCTGTTAATGTACTGTACTGTGCAGTGCAGTTAAATGCGACGTGGCATAGTGACCCTCTGAGCCGCCACAGTGCTGACTGTTTCATTTACAGACACGAGGTCACCGGGGGTCAGCCAGCGCCGTTTGTACTCACTGAGAATTCATTACTTTGTGCTGCTACCTTGAATAGGAAATGAAGTTTCCTATAAAGCGAGAACTGAAAAAAGGAGTGGAGAGCGAACAGAGAAAAAAAGGGACAGCATCGCAGCTTTAAAAACATGCCTGCACAAGGGCCGGCGGAGGTTAACTCTTAACATTTTTCCAGACTGCGACTGTGAAATCATGGAAATTTCGATGCCAATCTGTCGGCCGAGCCAAAGACTTCTTTATGATGTCTGTGACAGGGGAAATTGGAATCTTTATCTCTTTTATAGAGCGCAGACACACTGACTTTGGCTTTGTTAATTGACTAGTGAGGGCGGAAAGAGAGAAACCATCTCGACATTTTACCTTTAAGAAAAAAATACTGTTTGGATGACACACAACTTCATTTGTGTTCTGTAGGATAATCTTATTCTGGCTGATCCTGAATGTGTTGACACCGTCACATATCATTGTTTGCTCTCGCAAATTCTAGCGCAAACAAAACCACTTGCGCTCAATAGGGTTATGTTCTCTATACATGCTGCCTTGTGCAAATGTTTTATTCTTCCTATTTTTGAAAAAAGTATTTATTTGTTTTTTTTTTTTTTTTTTTGTTTTTTTGTAAAATTATTATAATGTAATTCTTATGTTTTTTATTCATTTTCCATACATTTTTCCCCCAAACAAACTAATACATACACACATACTGCAAATTTCATACTTATCTAAAAATATCTCAATATCCTAAAACAAGGTAAAATGACTTGAGAAGGAAAATTTATAAGATAATACTAATTTTTTTAATTTATTTTTTACACTTGGATATAAAAATAATAGTCCTCATTATATAAGTTGGCTTTTAATGATGATCACAACTGTAACGATTCTAATGGTGTCCATTTTATTATATTTATTGGCTTTTTTGCCATAATATTATTTATTTATTTATTTATTTATTTGTTTGTTTAACAAAACATTAAGATTAAGTTTAAATTAAGATTATATTTAATTTACAGTTAAGGGAAAGTATATCTATTTCTATGTATATACTGTATCTGTGTAGTGTATGTAGTTATTTTTAGTAATTTATAAAATTAAATTTTTTGTTGTTTTGTTTTGAAGATTAAAACAAAATTAAGATTAGATTACATTTAAGGTTAAGGAAAAGTATATTTATGAATATGTGTGTATGTATTTATTTATTTTTTTAATTTATGAAACGGTTTTGTTGTTTTGCTCCATTTTTTTTCTTGTTATTATAATTTTTTTTGTCAATTTTTATTTTTTTTTAATTAATTAATAATTTTTTTTTAACCCTAACTGCCTCTTTTAATGGATATTTCGAAGACAAATATTCTGTCTTAAATAATATGAGGTCATTACCGTCATATACCTAATAATAATTATAAAAGATTTAGCAAAATACCATTTAAAATCATTTTAAGAAGCATGCAGCATATAACACTACAGAACATTTTTATGTCAGCTGCTCAAGTGTTGTGAATGAGCCCTGGTCTGTTTTTCAGAGCATTTGAGAACTTCCTCAACAGATTCAATCGAAATGACTTAAATTGTCCCAAATGAGTCCCAATCATTCTTTCAACCAGAATAGCGAACAGCGCCATAACATTCAAACGCAAAAAAAATCCTATTCGTACTCTAATTGACTAAGAATCACAATCTAATTTCCGCCCTTGGCGACTGTCAGAAGACATGTGTCCTCACTTACAGTGGCTTTGCTCGAACTCAGTGGTTTTACGTGTAATCCGATGCACTCATGAAGCATTACCAGCCTTAAGTGTGACATTTGCAGGATAGACGTGTAATTGCACCCTCATTCTGTCTCTGTTCTGTGCATGTTTGCTGCATTGTCGTGGAGTGTAGCAGTGGCCTCTCCTCCTCCTCTCGTGGTGTGCTCTGGGGGCGGGCAGACTGGAGAGATGCTTGCATTAATAATGCAACGCTGCCAGGAAACCGAACGCGCTGCAGTGAAGTGCTGTGTGGAATTCTAAAGAGGCATTTGTTTGTGTGTCGCCCGTTGGCATCCCTCGCCGTCCTCTAAAAGCACTAGTGCCACCATCCTAAGTTGTATGTGTGTGTGTGTGTGAGGGGACAAAGTATTTGTGTGTGCAGCTGAGTAGACGTGAGTTTCCTAGGGGCCAAAAGTCTAGCCTTGCTCGTTCCATATGTGTCTTTGTTGCTGTATTGATAGATGACATATCGACGTGCTTTGAAGGTTTTGAGTGACAGCTCTGTATTTTATTTTAGATTTTCAACAGTGCGAGTTAAAGAAAAGGAAAATTATCAGGCGTTCCAGCATCTTCAGCTACCGAGAAAGTCTCAGTGTGAGCTTAAACATACAATCACAGGCACACACAAACACACATTAACCGTATTTTGGGGACTGTGGTAGGAGGATGTTTACTTTCCATTTACTCTCTTACCGAGGCGACTGATAGTATTTGATAGTTATAGTTTTTGGTGGTTCTTTGAACAGGAGATTTCTCTGCAGCTAACCTTGTACGACGCAACAAGTTTCTGGCGTCAAGCGAAAGTGAAAATGCTGTGTGAAGAGACTGATTCACAGGCAGTCAGAAGATATTTGATGCATAATGTATGAGGTCCTTCACTGTCTGCGCTCTCATTGGGTGCATCTTATCACTGCTCATCTTAACATCACTAATGGCTTCTGTCACTCATGTTTTTAAGTTTGTATTTTTTTTATGCATATATATATATATATATATATATATAATATATATAAATATTTTTTTTTTTTTTTTTTTTTTCAGTTTAAATATTTTTTTTTTTTTCTTCATAGTTAGCATTTTAGGGCTGGCAAAGTTAATGTGCTAATTGGTATAGTTAAAAACATATATTTTGGCTATCTAGTGCCATTGTAATGTTTAATGCAGGCTGGTTGTAAAAGTTTCAAGCCGTTCAAAAGTTTGGTGTCAGTTTTAAAAAAATTCAAAATGACAGTAAAGACTTTTACATTGTTAGAGGGAAAATAAAAATAAATAAAAAATAAATAAATAAAACCCACACCAACAACAGCAACAAAAAACACTATTTCAAATAAATTCTGTTCTTTCCAACTTTCAGTTTTATCGAAGAATCCTAAAGAAGTATCACAGTTTCCACTAAAATATTAAGCAACTGTAGCAACACTGATCATGATATGGAATGTTTCTTGAGCAGCATCAAAATAGCATATTAGAATGATTTCTGAAGGATCACATTACACTGAAATCTAAAAAAATGGCTGTTGAAAATTCAGCTTTGCATCACAGGAATAAATTTAATTTTTAAATATATTAGAAAAATAACAGTTATTTTAAATTGTAATAATATATTACAATATTACTGTCTTGCTGTATTTTTAATAATAATAATTAAAATAAAAATGCAACCATGGTGAGGATAAAAGACAAAAATGAAAAACTCACAGACCATACAATTTAAGTGCATATGAAAGTAAAATTTATTTTATTTTAATTCGTTTTGAGGTTATGAAAAATAATTTTATTTACAGTTTCCCCTGGTAATGATAACAATTAAATTTTTCTGTTTTAATTGTTTTGCTTATTTATATTGGTATTTATATATTAATTTTATTTTATTTTATTTTAATAACAACAACAACAATTTTATTTACTTTATTTGTTTGTTTACTTACCTGCACACAATATCTCATTTTAATGGTTTTAATATTCCATGCATAATATTGATTATAATTTTTTTTATAAGTTTTAAATAGTGCACAGCATATCACAGAATATCAGAATGTCAGCTGCTCATGTATTGTGAACGAGACCTGGCCTGCTTTCAGAACCTTTGAGAATTTTCTCAAGAAATTCAAATAAATGACTTATATTATCCCAAATGAGTCCCAATCTTTCTGCCATAACATTCAAATGCAATATGTTTTAGCATTCAGTATTGTCAAACAACAGAAACTATCATTAAAAAAATATGTGCAGTTACTTTATTTTGTCTTTAAATCACTCTTAAGAGTTAGTTTGTTTACTCTAGAATGTAAATTTTTATTAGCAAGATTTGAACTTTATGGAGCCAAATATATGATACCATTGCTCTGCCAAATGTTATTGCTGATTTAACATGTTACTGAATCACAATCTTGCCAAAAAGTAGTGGATGTTTTAGTCTTCTTCCATTCAAGTTGACAGTATACAGATACTATTAGCTATTAGTTGCTTGGTTGCCAAAATGACCACCAAGGGAGTTGATCTGCGTTCAAATGACTTTGTAAATATATGTGCTCATATTACTTAAATTGCACTAACGACATGGGCTCAGTTCCCAGGGAACATGTAGATTGATAAAACACCCAAATTCACTACAAGTCACTTTGGATGAGAGCATCTACCAAATATTAACCAGCAACTCAAACAACAACAACAACAACAACAACAACAAAAAACCTGCACGTATTTTGGGGATGCTTAATGTTTATTAAGCATTCTGACAAAGAAATAAGTCCGGGTTGGGTTGGCCCACATACCCTCCTTTCACATCCCTGTATTTTACAGCAAGTCAATACCAATTAATCTTTACAGAGTAATCCAGCACATTGCATTCATAATCCACTCTCAGCCTTAAGCATTTTATTGTGCACTGCAGCGTTATCCATCTATGCGTTTCCAGTAGCCATCCCGGGAGGCAAACAAATATATACAGCACTTATGGCACGATTCCATTAATGCACGACTTTATTAAAGCATTTTATATACTGAAGAAACACTTAAAAATAAATAAGTAAAACAGAATAGTAATAAAAACAATTTACAGCGAGAAGAGCTGCATATGATGAATTTTCCCTTTTATTCATGCATTTGTTGACATAGGAACAAAACAATGGGAGCGTGCAAACACTTAGTATAATCAAGTGCTCGCCCCAGGACAGGAATACAATTCCTTAATGCCTTGCTTTCCATTTAAATTTTACACCATTTATAACCAACGAGTAATGCTTTTTTGAGCGCTCGTGAATTGCACCCGCTAATGAACGTATTTTTTAAATGTGCGCTTTATGAATTTAATCCACACAAACAGAGACACGCGCACAAACTGTGGGAAGAGAAACATGCGGAGGCCCGCGCAGAAGATTCAAGGCACGCGCGGTCGGCGGAGAAGATCACCGACTTCTAATGTACATCCTGTGGGGTAACGCTATAATCACAGTAACCAAGACATATCACCGGGATGAGCAGATTGATAGGTTGTCGTGAAGATGATTGCGCCCTGAGACGGGAGAGGGTGTTGCTCGCAGTCCGTCGGTACATTAAGTCGAGGAGTAATTTTAGCGTTATGGCGCGTAACGGGGTCGCCGCAGTTTAGTGCAACACTTCAGAGTCTCGCGCACGCACCGCCGCCGGCTCTAAAAGATGAGGGAGACATTAGATCAGGAACAAGAGAATGAGGAGCACGCACACACGCATCTGCTGCCGTTCTCTGTGTTTCAGGGATGTCTACAGGGACGACGGTGATGGGAAGCAAAAAGAATTGAACGGTTCCTGTGGCGGTTTTGGATTCCTTTTAACGATTCTGGTTTCTTAACGGTTATTAATGGTTAACTTGTAGTACTTTTTGTGAATATTTGGCTAAAATATATGCATTGCTAGGCGTGTTTACACATTTTTTCCCAACTAGTGTATATGTTTTTTAGAGGCGACATAAATGCAATCCAATAGGCTTTAAAGGGTTAGTTCACCCAAAAATGTTAATTCTGTCTTTAATTACTCATGTCGTTCCAAACCCATAAGACCTTCGTTCATCTTCGGAACACAAATTAAGATATTTTTGATGAAATCTGAGAGCTCTCTGAACCTGCATAGACAACAACAGAACTGAAATGTTCCCAGGTCCAGAAACATAGTAAGGACGTCGATAAAACAGTCTATGTGACATCAATCGCTCAACTTTAATTTTGCGAAGCTACGAGAATACTTTTTGTGCGCAAAGAAAACAAAAATAACATAACTTATTCAACAATTCTTCTCCCCCGAGTTAACGTCTTCTGCCATTTTGGAGAGTGCCATGATGCAAGCGTGCACTTTTCCCAGAACATAATCAATGTAATCAACATTGTTTATGTTCAGGAGAACTCGTGTGCATGTAGAACATACACAACGCTGATTACATTGATTACGTAGGGTGAAAGAGCTTCCAGATTTCATCAAACATATCTTAATTTTGAAGATGAACAAAGGTCTTACGGTTTGGAACGACATGAGGCTGAGTAATTAATGACAAAATTTTCATTTTTGGTTGAACTATCCCTTTAACCCTGTGAAACCACTAAAAACATATTTCAGCCCATTTCATTCATATTTTTCAGAATACGAGTACTGTTATATGTCAGTCAGTAATTAGACTGATACATTCATTCAGGAATCAGAATACACTGGTTGTGCTATATTTTTCTGATTCAGTAAAAAGAACAGATTCAAAAGAGTCATTATGGAACTGGCAAATACTCGTTCTTCAGTTAAAATAAACTTAGAGTTGTTTGTTCATGAATCTGACTACACTGGATGTGCTTTAAGTGTTTTATTCACTAAATGTCATTTATTTGTGAATCACATGGTTGAGCTGTATGTGTTTGATTCATAAGATCAGTTCATAGGAGTCATTTATTCGGGAGTCAGACTATATACTGTATACTGGATGCACTGTATGTTATTGATTTGCAAAAATAACTTATTTCTAAGAGTAATTTGTTCAGAATTTGACTACATTGATTCTGCTGTATGTGTTTGATTCAAATTATACAGTTCATAGGAGTCGTTTGTTCGGGAATCTTGCTGTATGTTCTTGATTACAGTGAGAAGAACCGGAGTGACTCGTTCTGGAATCTGACTACATTGGTCGCACTGTATATTTTTGATTGACTAAAACGAACCTGTTTCTAAGAGTTATTCATAAAGGAATCTGACTACTGGTTGTGCTGTATGTTTGTGATTCACTTAAATGAAACCGTTTATACAAGTTGTTTGTTCAGGAATCTTACTATGGTGGTTACACTGTATATTTTCATAGCAGTCCGTTGTCCGGAATCGGACTATGGTGAATGCAGCATGTTTTTGATTCACTTAAAAAATTAACCAGTTCATAAGAGTCATTCATTTGAGAATGGACCAGATACTAAGACATAAGTTCAAATCTCAGACCTTTGGACCCCTCTGTAGATCATTAGCACTGAACTGTTAGCATCTTGTCATCTGTTTCTTCTTCTTTTAAAGGGATGAATATTTTACTCAAAAGGGGATGTATCATTCACGATTTAGTGCGAAACTGAATCAGCGGAGACTCCAGTGGCCTGTTTGCCCACAGGGCAGCTTTGGTGTGATGGGAGAGGATGCTGTATGTGTGTGTGTGTGTGTGTGTGTGTGTGTGGACAGCGGCTAGATAACAGAGAAACAAAACTGTTTCGACAGAGAGATGACTTAATGTGTGCAGACAGACAGAATCACCGATATACTGGTGCTGTGTGAAGTGATGCCAAAACAGGGATACATCTTAAATGTGCATACTGTTATATGTTTATTTTTTATTTATTTATTTTTGCTTAGTGTGTATGAATTAATGCAGGACTCTTCAAACTATAAATAACTGGCTTTAATATTATTATGTTTATTTTATATATATATATATATATATATATATATATATATATATATATATATATGTGTGTGTGTGTGTGTGTGTGTGTGTGTGTGTGTGTGTGTGTTTTTGTGTGTGTGTGTGTGTGTCTGTGTGTGTGTGTAATTATACAGCATATTTTTATTTTGACATTATTACTATTATTTCAGAATTTTCCCCATGCTGTTAAAAACTAATGCTATCAATAGAATAAAATGATCAAAATTACTCTTAAATAGATGTCAATATAAATGCATGTCAGACTTGGAAATCATGTAAATGTCTTAGCAGTATGCTTTTACACTGTTTAGACTTTGCCAAGATCACTTCACACCAGTTCTTATCACTTTAGGTATTGTTATGTATCGCACCATCCAGAACTGCAAAAGACTAACACATCGAAATGTGGGAAGGTGTCTGCGCTGAAAACGGCCTGAAAACATCTTTTTAACTCAGTTTTTTTTTTTTTTTTTTTTTTTTTTTGTTAAGTTGTGAAGTTGAAGATGCCATTCTGTGGACACCTTTGACTTACTTCAATATCTTAGCCATGGACATCCTACTTATTCTTTTTCTTTTCGCTTTGTTATCTGTGAGAGATGTCTAACATGTTAAATTTCACACTGTAAATATCACAAAGGTTAAAGGCAACTTGAAAAGCGACCTCGCAGATGAGTCAACTGATGAGGAAGGTGATATTTCAATTAACGATTACAAAGACAAACATGATTTAAGGCCAAATTAAGACCAGAAACGTGTAAAGAAAGTGAAACGGGTCAGCTTTTAACATTAAAGTGGGCATCTAAGTGTCTTTTGTTCAGCATGAGAACATTTATTATCACTGTCTGCCAGACCCACAGAAGCTGTCTAGTTCCAGATCCTGCCAATGTCCTATAGTTAATTTAAAACCGGCTGTATAATACTGGATTGATTCTTTTGTATGATTGACACCGTATTTTAAGCACATATGCTTTTTGATCTGCCAGAATCTATAATAAGAGTGCTAAAATCCTAACCTGAGAGTTATAGCTTTCAGACCAGCTAACCCAGCAAGCCAAGAAGAAAGAAGTCAATATGGCCCTTTTCAATCAGCAAACTGTAAGTCAGTGACCATAAAGACATTCAAATTCTGGAGAATTTTTAGTAATGGCATAGCAGCACGCTCAATGCACGAATCCCTTTTAGTGCCTTAAAACTGCAGCAAGATCACATGAGCCAATGTCAGTAATTTCTGTAGCTTTTTCTTCCTTTTCTATTTTAAGTGACCTAGAAAAAGCACAACTGACATTTCTTATTCATTATATTACTTTAAATTTAAATCTGTAGTCGTGTTTTTTTATTTATTTTTTTTAGTGATAAAACTTTTGACTTTTGACTTTATATAGTAATATAAATATATTGTAATAAAACAACACTGGTTAACTTCCACAAGTGTTTTGAAGTATTAAAATAACTTGACCAAAAGGCACTGCATTTATTTAAACATAAATATAGTAAAAACAGTGATTATATGAAATATTGCTCCAATTTCAAATAACTTCATAACTTAATGTGCATGTGTGTATACAGTATATATATATATACAAAATAAATATAGTAAAAATAGTGGTTATATTAAATATTGCTCAAACACACACACACACACACACACACACACACACACACACACACACACATACATATATATATATATATCTATATATATTAAATGCTGCATTTTGATTCATTTATTTAATCAGAAATAGAGTAAATACAGTAATATTGCAAAATATACTAAATATCAAACAACCGTTTTGTACTTTAATATATTTGATATTAAATAATATAATAAAATGCTGCTTAATTATTTTTTGTAAACTCAAATGTTTTTGATCTATTTACTGCATCTTGCTTAATACAATTCATTTTTATGTAAAAATGAATGTAAACCATCTACACATCACAAATATTTAAAGCTTCTCTCTTAGTCGGGGTGTTCGTCTGTTGTGCTCAGCAGAGAATCACATCTTACATCACCATCCTTCATTATGACTTCATAATGGCTCAGATGGTTTCAGCTCGAACCATTTACCCGGCCAGGCCATTCCTACAGTGAGAGCAGCCAGCTCTCTTCCAAGAGGCGTCACTGCCAGAGCTTTTTATCTCTCAGCCCTGGCTGCTTTGATCCACTGATGTGCGGAGTGAAATGTCTTATAGATGTAGGCACTGAGATGATGTCAAATATCAAAGGCATTCAATAGTACTACTTTGTTTTGTTGGCTTACAGTTGAAAATCTCTATATTCTTTCCTTGCATTCACTTTTACACCAATATGTTTTTCCAACTGTTGCTTTTCTGTACTTATACTGGTGAAAGACAACAATTGGTGTGATTTATGAAAAATAAATCACGGATTAGTGTAGAAATCAAGATGAACTAATGAAAAATGAGTTGTGGATAAGCAAAGGATAGTAATATTCTGGTGGCAAGGTGACCATGTCCATTTCATATTAAGATGGCATGACATTTAAATGTCAAATTGGAGCCGCTTGTTTGTGTTAAACACGCCTGCAGATTATTCACTGGTCAGGACCGACACACGTATGTGTGTTTGGTCAGTAGAACATGAGGTCTGCCTTTAAAAAAAACGTGATAGACAACTTCCCAAGCGCAGTTATCTGGCAGCTCGATCACACAGATGGAGCAGACCGAACCTTTGGGCAGCTGGAGAGGGTTGATCCATAGCCCTGGTTATCCGTGGGGAGATGAATATCTGTTTTGGTTAAGTCCTTGATGTTTTTTTCCGATACAAGCCCCCAACATGCTTATATACCTTGACTGTGACCTAAATAATCTATAACCTTGATCATATTGAAAGAAATTGATTGAGCTGTATTACAATATGCAGGGCCATAGGTTTGGCTTTAACACAGGTAAAGGCATTTAAAAAAAAAATCAAGTGAACTATACATGCACCACATGTTTTCCTACACAGTTAGATTGCTGTATCTTTTGTACACTGAATAAGAAAATCCAAATAATAATTTATATATATATACATGTTTTCCTACACAGTTAGATTGCTGTAAATTTATATATATATAACATATTTAGTGTAATGTATTCATTTGTAAAATATAATCGAAATTAATAATTCGATTGAATTGTGGTCTAAATAGTTTCAGACAGTATGGATACACAGAATCCAGCTGGTTGTGATATGTTAATTTAATTTAATTTAATTTAATTTAATTTAATTTAATTTGAAACAGCACAAAAATTATGATACTTAATTTAATTGCAATTTAGAAATATTGAAAATTTGAAATAAAAATTTTGAAAGTTAATTAACTATTTTATGAATTAATAATGTATTAATGAAAACAGTACAAAAATGTATGATACTTAAATAGCATTACAATAACAAATGCAATTGTTAGAATTATAATGTTATTATTATATTAAATATATTAAAGTAAAAAATATTTTTTTTTGTGGAAAGTGGAAATATAACATATTTTAAGTAGCCAAAGAAAATGTGAAAATAATGAATTAATAATTTGTATTAGCAATACACTTTAGGTGCTTCTTAAAAAAAAAAAAAAAAAAAAAAAAAATATATATATATATATATATATATATATATATATATATATATAATATATTTAATATATTTTTGTAATAATAATAATAATTGTGGTCGAATATGATAGTAATACTAGTAATAATAATAATAGTTTAGCAAATCATATACTATTTATTATTTTATTAAAAAAAAAAATCATGATTTATGTACATACATGCCAAATGAGAAACAAATGAGTGGGTGCAGACTTACAGACTTACTAAATGAACAGTTTGGTTGTGAAATCCCAAAGTGAAGATCTTGCACTGATTTTCTTTAATGTTTCATGTCCAAATGCTGGCAGGAGAGGAGATGTGTGCAATAAAGTCCATGCAGTAATAGTACAATGATAAAAGAGCACTCGTTCCCTATCTTTCTCTCAGTGATAGTGTAATGGAGTGGGGCTGGTCTGTCAGCTCAGGTTGGCTGTTATGCTGGACAGTCTTTGCCCTGAAAACAAATGATCTCGCAGCGAGCCAGAGGCCCACACTTTTAGATTGCTGATTAGTACACAGGACATACAGTCCCAAGATTCCCAGATCAAATCTGGCTCTGAGCAATGATAGTAACACTGGGCCCAGAGGGGCGGACTGAAGCTACTGTTGAAAATGACTTCTGAGGGCTTCAGAACACAGTGCTTGGGATTAGAATGGCTTCTGCGGTCTTCTGTTGGAGTCCTTACACCAGGGGAACTCTATCCTCAACTATGGGGAAATTAGACGAAAAATAAAACGTGAAAAGATTCTCAGGAGTGAATTCACTAAATGGTTGATGCTTCAACAGAAAAACCTGAATAATATTTAGGTGTTGTGTGTTTTGTGTCATGTTTTCATTCATTAAATAACATTATTTATTAATTATGTTCTGACTCTTTTCAGAGCACATAATGAAGTTAAGGTAGTTGTGATCAATTCAATTAAATGTATAAAGACTAGCAAAATATATTATTATTATTTTTTTTTAAAAAATATGATAACAAAAACATACTATTTTAAATTCACAACTGTGATTGTAAAAAAAATATCGGTCAGAAATTCGGTAAGTCAGTAAATATCGCTAAGTCTTTCTACTTAAAATGGCATGTTTCATTTTTTAATTCAGTGTTCATTCAGTTTAATTTAGTGCATTTGTTTTGTTTTTTGGTAATCAAGCCTTGAGGTCAAAACAACTGCCTGTAGAGCTCAGAAACAGGTTTGCGTCAAGCATGGGTGTCGATAAACCATTTTTAGGGGGGCTATATACATCATTAAAATTTACCAAATGAAAACTGCATATTAATAGTGAGATTTTAAGTGAGCGTTAAAAGATGGCGAAATAATCTAAATGTAAAAATGGCACAAGCATGCACAATACAATTATATAGCGAATATCAATAAAATGTTCATCATATAAGAATATAAAAATTCCAACATTGGTCAGTTACCAATGTGGTACTGATTTATCATACATTAAATTTATTCATATCCATTTTTCATACTGTAGTTTAAACTAATAAAATTAAAAATTGACTAAATTTGATTTGCAATTTAAATAGTCATTCTTTCCAGTGTCGGTTGTGCTTTACTTCAGGAAACTGTAACCCAAATCTTCTCATGGTGTACTGCTTTAATCTGGAGTTATGTTTGCAAATATCACTTGTGTATGCCTAAGAGTTGCACGTTTTTTGTTTCCGTGTTTGTCACCAGAGTCTTAAAAGAGCGCTTTGTAACGCATGTTGCATTTTGTCACCTAATGTGGCATCTTCAGCACAAATGTCAGAAGAGATTGAGAGTGACATTCAGGAAGCCATGCTGAAGAAGACAACTCTGCATATTAAAAGGCTAGAAAAGGTTAGGCGTCAGCCCGGGATTGAGGAAAATACTGGCTCCGCAGTCAAAAGGGAATACTGGAGAGAGATTGAGGGAGAGATTATAGCCTGTGTTTGACAGCGACGCCTGCTGAATTAAAAGAGTCGCTCGGATCATCTTGAGAACTCGGAGCGGGATGGCGGGCGTGATTCGGGGTGACAGGTGACCCGGGATGACCGGGTTCATCCACAGATGTAACTGAATCATGAGGTGGGTGTGTTCGGTGGCGGGTTAAAGAAATATTGTGAGATGTCAACTGGAAAAGAGGGAAAAAGTCAGTCATGCTTTACTTTATCCTTTTACAGTGTTCATGTTACACGTACAGTATTGACAATCAATTACTGTAGTAATACCAATAGCAATATGCAATTACAAACAACTCAATAAAATAATTGGACATTAAGCAGGCAAACATGTTCATTAGAATTATTTGTACACAGAAACATGAAGACACTAAAATCAATTACTGTAGTAATACCAATTTGGTGTTTTTTTTTGTTTATACATGTTAATTATATTTATTTGTAGTAAGAAACATGAAGACACTAAATGAAATGTGATTTCTTATGTGGATTACTAATCATTTCTGTTATTTTTTGTTTATAATATAATATAATATATATTAATTATATAATATAATATAAGTTAATATAGGATAAGTATGAGTTATATAATATAATGTTATTTTTATATAATATAATATGTTTTATATAAAAAAAAATATAATTAATTTTATATAAATAATATGTTAATATAGGATAAGTATAAGATAAAATGCTTTTTATCATTTATAATAAAATTGTTATTATTTTTTTATTTTAATTTTTTTTTATTTTTTGTTTTAGTTATAATTATGTGTTTTTTTGTTTTTTATAATTTATTTTTTATTATTTTATATTTTAAATATACTTAAGTGTGTTGATATTTTAAGTGTCACTTTCAGAGAAACACCAGGCTCAGTGAATCTTAATGACTCTAAGTTTATCGTGTAGATAAAGTTACAAAAACAATGAGCACTAAAAAACACAATTTCAGGGTATAGACATTAAAAAAAATCATCTTGATAAGGCCGTTAGAAGCCAAATAAATGGAGTTGGTAGATTGGAGAATTTGGAGTTGAAAAAAATAAATAAAAAATCCCACAGGACATTTAAAATAGTGAGATACGTACATGCTTTTGCAGCCTCTCTGGCTAATTATCTCAATTGGTTTATGAAAAAAAAAATAAACTAATTTCATAGAGAGGTTCGCCCATGTCAGTGGTTAGTGTTTCCTTCCTGTTGCAATATAATAGCTTGTACAACTTTGTACAAGATGTCACAACTTAATAGAATGGGTTGGATGATGTGAACGTTAATAAGGCAGTGAGGTGTTAATGAGGTTGAACACGGCACAGAAAGACCAACAACTTTAAAAATGGACACTGCCGGAGGGCTGCTTCCCTCATGAGGGGCTCACTAACTATATCCTGATAAAGATTGTGTTGCTGACAGAAGCTAAATTACTCAGATTGCTCTTTTGTAGCTCAGGAGAATTCACGGAGTTATCTGTAACATTTATATCAACTGTTTCTCCGATAAAAATGAACAGAGACAGTGATGGAAAAAGCAGATCTTTATTAGATCATTTGATTCTGAAAATGTTGGGTGAGAATGTTTGAGTTCATATTGAGATCTCTGACTTTTTATTGCAGATTCTGGAAAATCTGAGCAATGGTTTGACATCTAGAAGATGCGTGTGAGATCACAGATGAGAAACATCTCAGAAGCATGTTGGCTCTTCATTTAATCTTCTTGCTGTCAATGAGAAACACTTGAGATATGAAAGAGATTTAATTTCCTATGAGTGAACTCAAACATTTCTCATCCAGTACTTTCAAGACCAAATGATCTAGACGATGCTTTCCAAATAATTCCAGCTCTAAATTTTTGATATATTTCAACAATTGTCTCATTTGATTCCATTTTAATTCACCATATGGTACTTTAGGAGAAACATCTGAGACTATCTTGAAACTAAACTAAAACCATCTTGAAATGACGATCATGAATGTTGATTTTTAGGAGAAACAATCAAGATCTCTGACTTTTTGTTGCAGGTTTTGGTGTCATGAAAAATCTGAGCACCGTTTTGACATCTAGAAGAAAGTGTGTGAGATCACTGGAGTCTTTTCATCTCAGAAGTAGGTGGCTCTTCATTTAATGTAGTTGCTGTCAAGGAGAAACACTTGTGTTATTAATGAGATTTTATAATTCTGAGAATGAACTCATTCACTACTTTAAAGGTCAAATGATCTGGACTACACTTCCATTGTTCTTATATATTGACATTTGTCTCCATTGCTTCCGTTCTCATTTACCATAAGACATTTGAGGAGAAACATCTGAAACTAGTTTGAAATCTAAGTGGGAGCTCCTTTAAATCTTCAAACTATGAAAGACACAGTTTTCCTGAGACACATGTGAGAGGTTCTCAGGAGAAACATCTGAGAAGGAGGAGACTTACATAAAAATCTCCATTTGCTGAGACTATGTTGGTACCAAAATGAATTTTATATAAGAATTCCATAAGTTCTTCTAAAATATTCAACATTTGATTACAAATTTTGGAATCCTATCAAATTGGAGCAAAAGATCTCATTTGAAACACGATAGGAGACACATGAGATATTGTTCTCAGGAGAAACATCTGAGAACCAGCAGACTTGCGTATTGTACACTGTATTCTGTTGTTCTCCAGGAGAAACAGTTGAGATGTCGATGTGTTTATTTCCTATAGGCATGTTGCGGCCTTTAAAAAACAGGTTGTTTGGGCTCGTATTTTTTATAGACGCATGCATCCAGTCAGCAAAAACCGTGTGCGTGATTAAGCAGTCATCTCTCACAGCTGTCTCCACATCAGTGAAGTGGTTGCCAAGGCAAAGCAGAGGATCAGGCAGCAGGTGCGTTCTGAACAGCAGCCACTGGCTCTTGTTAGGCTTTCTTAAGAGGCGGGAGGTCGGCGTGGCCTCTCCTGTTGTATCTTCTGAGGTGGCCCCTCTTATTGTGGCTCCTCTGGTGGGTAATTAACAGCTCACCTTTCCAGCCCAACAGGATTGTACTGGTTTCCCACAGAGGGGGAAGGTAATTAGACAGGGAACGAGGCGAGAAGGAGGCAAAGCAAGACCCACGACTCCTACGGGCCATCACATAAGGGCAGCGAGCGCAACTGTACCTGTGATAAACACTGGATTAAGGGATCAGTCATAGGAAAACATGAACACATGATTTGCATGAAAGTGTCAAGTTTGATGACATGTTTGGAAATGTGAGGAAAAATCTCTTAATGAGTTTATAATTAGTCTTTTTAAAAATTGTTTCCAGTAAACATATCTAAAATCCCTAAACAAAAATGTACCTGAAAAGCAACACCGCATAAGATATAGATATTTTCATTTGCAGGTCGAAAATAAGTATATTCAGCACTGGCAGATATTCATCTAGTTTTATACTTAAAAGTAACTATGTTTGCCTTTTTTTTTTTTTTTCTCAGGATTTATAGTTATTTTCACTGAAAATATTGATACTTGTTAAGAATAGGATTCTTAGGATGACCATAATGTTCTTTTTCAAAAATAATCCATAAAGGAAAAAATAGTTTCAAGGTTTCCACACAAATATTAAACTGTACAACAACTGTTTTCTACAGAAACAGCCATTGGATTAAAAAAATAAACAATACATAATAAAGATAACTGCAACATTTTATCACACACTTTTTATGTTTTTTTTTTTATTATTATTCTTAAAAGAAAGACTTGTGAGGTAAAAAGTTGCAATTACCTTTTTTTGTGGCAGAATTTCAAAAGGTAAACTCTAAATTATGAGAAAGTTAATCAGAATTCTGAATTCATATCTTGCAATTCTGATTTTTTATTTTTTTTTTCAACTGTGAGAAAAAAAGTTCAGAATTGTAAGAGAAAAAGTCACAACTGACTTATGTAGCCTATGTATTTATTTATTCTTACATGGCAGAAACAAGATTGAAAATTAATAATGTTATAATTAATAATGATGTTTCTTGAGCATCAAATCAGCATATTAGTATGATTTCTGAAGTAATGATGCTGAAAATTCTTTTTTGTCAACATAGGAATAAATTATATTTTAAATATATTAAAATAAAAATAATTAATTTTTTAACTTTTATCAATTAATTAATGATATTTACCGTATTTCTTATCAAATGAATGCAGCCTTGGTGAGCATAAGAGACTCATTTTTGATGTATTTGAAAAAGCTTTAAAAATTGCACCGAAATCAGTGGAACTTGAGAAATGACGCACGCATACAAAAATATTGACATCACACAAAATCTGGTGTGGGAGGATTTCAGGGCTTAAATGAATACTCAAAGAATTTCCAGACCTGTATGATGAAAGAATTAAAATTTTTGGGTGAACTATCCCTTTAAAATAGTCAGAATATTTAACACTAAATTCCTTACAATTTGTGTGCATAGTATGTACGATACAAAAGCAGACTCTTTAAAAGTTGTTAATCGTGTATTGAAGAATGTATTATATCGGTCAACAACAGTTTCGAAGACCCCTAAATGAAAATGAAAGAAATAAAGGAAGTCAATATAGTCACATAAATGCTGTCATCTTGGTGCTACCAATATAGCAAAAAGAAGCAAGGTCAGTAGTCAGACGGTGCCTTCAGAGGGTCATTATTGTCAGGTGTGTGCCGCTACAGTACAGCGTCTCTTCAAAACCGTCCAAAGTACAGATCACACATCCTTCTGTTCTTCACACAAACCTGCAGGTTACTTCAGCGCCGGCCTGTCCTTGAGTTCCCAAGATTCCCTTTCATTCCATGTCATTGAAAGAGAGCCGCGTGAATACCATTTAAGGTCCATATAAAACCTCCGGCTTTTTAAATGTAAATGCGTCTCTGTTGATGGAGCTCTCACATATGTATGAATTGAAAACTGCGAGATGAGGTTTCATTTACGTGTAGCTATAACATCCTGAACGATGTTACCATGGCAATGAAAATATTTATGGTGGCGGGAATGCTCTCTGTACACCAATCTATGCTATATTCCAACCAAGGAAGCCTGGAGAAAGCTATCTGTTCGTCTCCATGACCGTGATACTCCAGAGATCCATCAGCTGATTGAAATTCTGCATACAGTTTTTTTTTTTTAGCCAATCAGCTAACCGTAATGCAAAGAAGCCACGCCCCCTTTGCCTAGACTGTCTGAAATTGGGCTTTCATGCATTTGAGGTTTTTGTCTAGTCATTTGCCACCCAGATTTGTTAAGACAAACACTGCTTTTATTTTTTCCAGAAACAAATATGATGACTGACTGACTGGAACAGCAGACGGCATTTTTCTGCCTGTTTGAATACCCATTGAACAGGCCTGTTTTGGGAACAACTAAGGGGTAAAAATCTACAAGCTAATGCTATGTTGGTGGAGCATTGGATCGGTCTTGGAGTAATGCATTAAGAGAGGGATTTAACCTTGAGATGAGACGGTGCCAAAGATTGACTCTGGTTCAAAGGCCCTGACAATCACTCTCACAGCTGCTGTAAAAATGAGTCAGTCAGTCAGTTGTTTAGACAACGTCAAGTTGCCAAACAACATTATTTTATGAAATAGGACTTGTCAGACAAAACAGGTCTTTTTAACCTTGTTTTTTATTTTTACCTCTTAGTAGCCATCGCAGTAATTTAGGTGTTTTGTTCAACAGCTACTGGCAGTTTTAAACTAATACTGTAGTTTCCAATAGAATATATGAAGGTCACATTCAAAATATCTTGGAAATCTTTATTTATTGTTGCTGCTTTCCACATACAGTTTATGTAAAGATCAATTTTTTAAAACTAGATACTTTCAAATAGGGATTCTGACAAAAGAGAATAAAAATCATTTAAAATTTATTTAAAATGGAAAAACCATTTCTTCAAACAGAAAATGGAAATTTTGATGTTTATATGTTTTTTTTTTCTATTTTGTCAATAATTTTTTTTTTTTTTATGATGTTTTTTTTTTGTCAGATGTTTGTGTGATTACGAACAATTTTGTTAGGTTACAATGAAGTTTTAAGTTGTGAGGATTTTTTATATTTTATGTAGATATGTTTTTAGTATGTGTATTTATGAAACTATAGTTTAAATATGTGTATTTATGAAACAAAAAACTAGATATCAAATAGGAGTATGTAGAATTATGGCATATTTTGTTTGAACAGAAAACAGAAATGGCATGTTAAATTTATTGTTGATTTTTTTTTTATATAAATTTTATTTGTTATTTTTTTGATTTTTTTTTTCTTTTTTATGTTTTTAATTTTTTTTTTGTTAAATTTTTAGTTTTTTTGTTTGTGTTTTTTATTTGTTTTTATTGTTTTTTTAAATTGTTGCTTTGAAAACTAGCTGTAATAATTTTTTTTATGTATTATTTCAGTCAAAATATTTATTTTAAGGTCAAATTCTTGCTATTAACAAACCATTAACTATAATAATACAGTATATATATTTTTTATAGTACATAAACACACCTCAACAAACTCCTAACCCAAAAGGTATTGGGTAGGATTAGGGATGTGGAATATGGTCATGCAGAATATGTGCTTTATGAGTACTAATAAACAGCCAATATGTTATTAACAGGCATGCTGATAAGTTAATAGTGAGAACTGGTCCCTATACTGATGTGTTACCAAATGTTTTTTATGATTACATTTTAGTCTCAGTTAACTAACCCTGGCTGGACATTGTTAGTAGACAAAAATAGCCTAGTAAGTGTGTAGAAAGTCATTTTTGCAGCTGCATTGAAAGTTGGTATTGTAGAGTGCGTTTCTACAGATTCCACACAATGCTGTCGCCAACATCCTTGTGAGTTTCTGTTATCACCGTTGCTGATTGAGAGAATGAGCAGGATCGTAACATGGGCCGCTCCGCTATTCCATTTGAGCTCTGATTTAAGGCCTGTTGTTTTTATACCCATAAATACCCTGAGTATGGGAGTGCACAATGCTTTATTGGCCGATGCTGCTCTTCACTGGCAAAACTTTACAAGGGAATGGGTGTCAAATAAACCTAGTAATATACCGACTTTCCTCATAACTGTTGAGAGGCCATCCTCTGTGCTTTTAATTTATCTTATTCAGTGTACTGCGGCAGAACAAATGCTGTTTAAGTGATTGAGAGTTACGGACAGGCATGAGAAATATTGATTTGTTCCTTTGTAAGTTTATAATTTTATTTTGTGTTTGATACTTTGAAGTGTTTATTGGTTGTTTATAGTTAGTATTTAGTCTGTAGAATTGTACCCATTAACATGGAGAAAAATAACTGAATGATGTGGTTGTGACATACCAACCAGAATTGTTATAGTGAACTAAACCTAAAAGATAATAACTGTTACCTACAAAAATGAAATTAAATAAAGCTAAATAAAATATATTTATATTTTATTTTCTGACAGCCCTAAATTCTATTAATAATAATAATAAAAAATAGTTTGAAATATAAAAGATCTGCCAGAGGAAAGTCATTCTGTCTGTGGGGGCTCAATATTTCAGTCTTTACAATGGGAACCTAAACTGAAGGTCTCCTGAAGACAGTTCAGCAACAGCCATTTCCACCTCCATATTCTTTTGCATTTCATATCACCAAGTGTCAACACATTTGGCACAGGACTTAAAGCAACAAAAGACATTTCGTCAAAATGAGAAACAGCAAAATATGGTTTGACATTTTCAGTAACTCTGCTGGTTGTCCTCAAAAGCATGTCATTGGGAAAATAGTTGCCCTGTCTGAGGTCAAAACTGCTGAAAGAAATCAAATGTTTGTTGAGTCTTTCACTTTAGAAGCACTAGAGAATTTTTCCCAGTGCAAAGGCATTCTACTAGAATCACATTAATGAAATTACTTCCAAAGATATTTATTGCAGAAGGGTTTTGATTTCATCAACAGCATATAGACCAGATGAAAAGCATGCAAATATATATATTATATATTATATATATATATTTATTGCAGAAGGGTTTTGATTTCATCAACAGCATATAGAATATTTTATATTATTTATATATTTAAATATTTGATCCGTAACAGTTTAACACTTTGTCATCTTGTACATTTAATTACATATATATACGTGTGTGCAAATGCCATATATATACACAAGCTCTATTTTTCTCTGGCACTTCTGAAATGGTAACAAAGCTAATTGTAAATTAATTTATCATACATTTTTATTAATGATAAATTTCAAGTATTTTTATTGTTAAATATGAAACTACAATTATAAGAATATATATGTAATATTTCATAAGTGAAAACTCATATCTCATAATTTGATGTATATAACAATTCTATCTCACAATTTGATCAAATATAATTTAAAATGTATTATATATGTATATGTCAATCGATTAAAATTTTACTAATCACATTTTTTTTTCTCATTCACGATTAATTGTGGTTAATCTAACCTAACTTTGAAGTTTTCAGTTTTATACTGTGTATTATATTATATATATATATATATATATATATATGTGTGTATATGGTGTGTGTGTGTGTGTGTAATTTAACTTTAAACAATCTTCACATATACCCATTATAATAAAAGTCATATTTAGCTACCTGTGCCCTTCAGCAAGTAGGAATTATCTGAGGCAGCTGGGTTATTAAGTTTTAGGGCTGCTATTACTTTATGAGCTGCCACTGCTAAATGTGATGCGGATCTGACACGCATCGTGTTTTCTTATGACTTTATGTATTCAATTGCACTTTAATATGATAATCATTTCATATTAAAGTGCAATTGTAACAACTGCAATAGCGTGCCGGTGCCTTTGTGTGTGCAATTGAAGAGCACGTGCTACAAACACAGTATAACGGCAGAAAGGAGAGAAAAATTCTACTGCCATAGTCTATGGAGAAAAAAAACCTTGGTACATAAAGTCACCCTGCATGTGTTAATTTGTGCTCTGCTGGTTTGAGTTCCTTGAAATGCCTCAGCCAGTCAAGTCTAAAATGGCTATTTGTCCCCTCACAAACTGCACATCCTATAGTCTGACATAATAATTATTAAGATCAACCCCATTGTATTTTAAATGCTAATTTCTCTTCTTGATTCGCCTGCTGCTGAGTTCAGTGAAGCACAGTGTGACACTGATCTAATCTCTAAACGTTATATGGCAGGTTACTTCACATAACAGCGGGAAACAGACTGCATCAAACATCTGATTGGATGCTAACGTGGCGACTCGTTTCGCTTTGATTTCAGTGACGACAATGTAAATATGTATCTAACAATACCAGCTGTAAGTACAAATGTAAATGCATGGAGATTAGTTATTACTGTAGGAGTCAGTGCACCGATGCAATATGACTAGTAGAGTCTATTTCAGCCATGGCACTGTAAAAATGTTAAACTGTAAAATGTTAGCTTGCTATAGACTTGATGTCAGGTTATCTACTTGTTTTCCTGCCAGTTCTGCAGGTAGATAAGATGTTTTTCCTTTAACGTTACATCAAGAGCAAAAAATAAAATCAAACAGATGAATATGGCCATTTGCAGAATGCAATTTGAAATGAAAGCAAAAACAATTTTAGTCATTTTATGCACGACTGTGCAAGCACTTGCTCTCTCAACTCAATGGTTACAGTATATTTTCTCAAATGAATAGAGTCGGCCTTTAAAATTGGTCTTCCATTAGGTGAAAGGACTGGAGGATAGCAGGTACAAACACTGCAATCAGATCCTTCCCTTCATTTTTGCACGTTTTAACACAGTATGTTGCTTTTCAGACGCTGTATACTGCCGCCACGTGAGCCGGGTAGTTCAGATCCAATGACGTGTGATGAGGTGCCACGCTGACTGCTTCGCTTTGACACATGAAGCTAATTTCACGACACCCGCTGGTGTTCGGGACAGCCTGACCCTCACGTGGGCCCCCTCACAGTATTATATAGCCATTATGTTATGGTTAGATTTGTCTTGCACAGTTTCTAAGCCACATATAAGCACAGCAGGAATAAAAATTAAGATCTGTAGGAAAACTGATGTATGGTACTGCGTGGAAGCTCTAATAGTCACACAATAATTACTTTATTTTTTTCTCTTTGAAAGAAGTACTAAATATGAGAAAAAAATGTGCAATTGTTTAAGTTGTTGTCATATTGTTTAAGTTGTTGTGTTACTTGTGTGGTATAAAGTTGATATTTTGGGATATAGTTTATATTTATAGATTTAGTTTCTAAATATAAAATTTTGCAATAAATTTAAATCCTGTATGGAAGCATGTTTCTGCTAAAAATAAAGAAAGCAATAAAGAAATAGTTTAGTATTTAGTATCTTCTTCAGAAATACTATTACACTCTGAATATCAGATATTTGAATGCTTAAACATGACATCACTACCAATGGGCGGAGTCTGACATTTAAAGCCACAGGTTCCTGACACAAATGAAAGTGAAAGTGAAAGTGACGTGACATTCAGCCAAGTAACCCATACTCAGAATTCATGCTCTGCATTTAAACCCCATCCGAAGTGCACACACACAGAGCAGTGAACACACACACACTGTGAAACACACACCCGGAGCAGTGGGCAGCCATTTTATGCTGCGGCGCCCGGGGAGCAGTTGGGGGTTCGGTGCCTTGCTCAAGGCACCTAAGTCATGGTATTGAAGGTGGAGAGAGAACTGTACATGCACCCCCCCCCCCCCAATTCCTGCCGGCCCGAGACTCGAACTCACAACCCTTCGATTGGGAGTCCGACTCTCTAACCATTAGGCCACGACTTCACAAATCCACCAAACACTGCTAGACATGAATCAGTTTAACTTCACACACAGAAGCAAGTTAATTTCCTGTCTCATATGTCCCTCAACACATAAAGCACATAATATCCAGGATGCAGTGGAGGTGTTTCAGTGCCGTCATATCTGTAATTTATCATGGCCACATTCCTTTCTCCCTCCTTTTTCCCTCACTCCCACACATTGAAACACTCCCACACATCCAATGTTCCTCAGCAAATGTCTCCCACAGACATTTATTCATGCCAAACCGTCAATCATTTTCATAATAAACAAGACATCCCAATATGGACCGTGGAGGTTAATATAATAACGGTCTGTCCGTCAAATGCACTGATTGAGTGTTTGTTTAACCAGCAGGGGTCAGTGTGGTCCCATACACACATGCACACACGTACAGTACTGTGAGGCAGTCGAAGCCAAACGTGGCCCTCTTAACA
The DNA here is from genome assembly GCF_018340385.1 of Cyprinus carpio. NCBI lineage: Eukaryota > Metazoa > Chordata > Actinopteri > Cypriniformes > Cyprinidae > Cyprinus > Cyprinus carpio. Next base: position 7,777,534 of record NC_056621.1, read on the forward strand.
GATGCCCTGTGTGAAATAATTCATACTGAAGCCTCATCCAGCACAATGGCCTCCACGTCTCTGCTGAATCTCTGAGTTCAGTGTTGAAGGCGCTCGGAGCTCGGGCTCTCCCTCCTCTGCACACCAGAGTATCATGTTTAATTCATTCGTGTAACTTTGGCGACTCTTTCGGTTTTACACAAAGAGAGAAACAAAAAAGGAACAATATCACAGCACGAGTGCAATTAAAATGTCTGTTACGCTTGTTTGCACTGCACAACCGCTGTTTATCATGAGGGTGGGATGGTTTTTGGGCGAAAAAAATTGCACACGTTTTAAAAACTGAGCTTGAGAGTAAAAGTAAAATAAATGTGGTGGAATATGTTAGGGTAAAGCTGGATGAAAGTCAAATGACTTGTGTAGTCTGTTGAAAAACGTGCTTAAACCGGCCTAAGATGGTTTGATGGTCTTTCACTGGTCTTCCAGCCTGGTCAAGCTCGTTTTCAACTGCCTAACCAGGATGGAAAACCAACAAAGACCAGTAAACCAGCATAGAATGGTATAAGATGTTTTGTTTTATGCAGGTTAGTATCATTTTGAGTATTTTGCATTGTGGTTTCACTGCCATTATTACAATCAGTATGAAATTGATCTGATTCATTTCCTTAATGTCTGTTTATGGTGGTCTTAACTGGTTTAAGCTGGTCTTCCAGCCTGGTCAAGCTGGTTTTCAATTGGTCTCCCATCTGGAAGTGCTCAAAGCTCCTCTAAACGAGCCAACAGACCAGTCTGACTAGATAAGAGGTCAACAGTATTTTGCATTGTGGCTTTACTGTCAGTTATTACAGTCAGAATGAAATATATCCAATTCACTTCCTTAATACCTGTTCCTGGTCATCTTAACTGGTTTAACCTGGCCTTTAACTGACCTCTAATCTGGAAGTGGCCAAAACCCATTTAAAGTTGTATTTTTATTTTTATGCAGGATGCATATTGTATTTTACATTGTGGTTTTACTGTAAAAAAATTTAAATGAAATATAATATGGAAGTGGTCTGAATTGAAATAAAATGTGAATTTGACTTAAACGTTTTTATTTTTGATGTGATGTCATCAAGCAATTTTACTAAAAAAAAAATCAGGTCATTCCTACTTGTTTCTTATTGAACATTCAGTTTAATTCGAAAATCTGTCACAAGTAAATGGATTGCTAACACATTTCATGTTGACTTTAAGACCACTTGAGTTGACATTGTGCAAAAAACATTTTTTTTTTGTCTTTTAAAGTTGCCATGATATTCAAATCAGTTTTCTAAATACATCTTATTGATCTTTCATCCATTCATCGATTCAATTCAAGAATTCTAATTTACACTCAGATTTACATTCATCACAATATGGAAGGAAAAATCTGTCGTTACATCATGACTTTGTAGCTCATCAATCATTTAGATTGACTGTTATTGATGCAGTTTGATACAAATCAATAAAATCACTTCTGGAGGTATTTAGACTCCTGAAATGGGTTCAGAGATGTCAAAATTCTCACCTGACTGGAGAGAAAACACAGTCTTTAGTGATGTGTTGTCACCCTGCCATGAAATCCAGCGATCTCTCCCTCTCTCTCCTGCTCTTTCGCTCCCTCCCTCTTGGCCAGTAGTGGTGGTTAGTGAAGCCTGTACTTCTGCAGACTGTGTGCCAGAATGACAGAGGAAAGTGCCAACAATCTGGTCTTTCTCAGCCACAACACTGAGAGAGCCACATACTAAGCAACACCACCATCAAACACCTCCGCGGTTTCATCTTAACCACTGAACTGTCACAACTATTTGAATTAGAATGATTCTGAATCCATCATTTGTGAATGCTCTTGACGGAAAACATTATAATTTTGTAAACGTAATTTACAAGATGGTGATCAACTAATTTACCCATCAAGGAGAAGAATGAAAAATTATTTACGATAATTTGTTTTATATTGCAAAAAAAAAAAAAAATAGCCAAATAATATTTCTTAGTTATTGTCTGTTTTTATAGCAACAAATGCATCAGATAATCAATACCTGGCATAAGAAGAAAAGTTTTTGTTTCTAATTGACCATGGTGCATTGGCAGAATTGCTAGGATGTTGGAAGTGGGAAGTGTGGCACAAGGTTTGGCTGGTTAGCATGTCCAGTTCACCTTTGCTTGTAGAAACCATAACTACACCTTATGGGAATAAAAAGCTTTCTCCATTGAGAGTCATTCAAAAGTAGCAATATACTATGATTGAAAAATTTGCCTAAACTTCCATGATTGTCACACACTGGTGATACAAACTGCACAAGTATGAAGGAGCTCAACGAAAAAGCCTTTAAATAAGATAAATCCAGGAGAACAGGCATGGCAACCAACTTAACATATGGAGAATGGACAAAGACTAAAGGGAGAACTGAGGACTTATAAGCATGAACCAAACAAACGGAACTAATGAGATGATTAACAGACAAAAGGTGAACTGAATAACCTAATCAGGCAACTCAGGAAAACTAGGTCTCAACGGAGTGAACAGAAAACAAGGCATACACGTAACAAAGGTATTGTTTTAACTGAATCAAACAAGCTGTATCCCAATTTATGTATTTATTTGGAGTATGTAGAAGGACATACCAAGGAATAAAATTCAGAAATCCATCACAAATGCATCTTCGAACATCATCAATCAAAGCGTAAAGCGTTGTTAGCATTAGCTAATATTACTAACACCTTACACCAGGGATGAGAAAGCATGAATGCTAACATTGATAACAACACTCTGGTTGAGGTTTTACTAATATTGTTAACAACATTTCACATTTTGAATGAGGAATGACTAAAAACTCTTTGTACTGTGGATGAGGTGTTTTGCTAATATAGCTAACAGCATTTCTTTGAACGAGGTGTGAAGATGCTGATATTGCTAACAACACCTTGTACTAATTATGAGGAGTTTGGCAATCTGTGCATCATTTGTTAATTATTATTATTATTATTATTATTATTATTATTATTATTATTATTATTATTATTATTATTGTAATTTAATATTGAAAGTAGAAAAATGAGAAAACAGCTCCTTTTTTTTTCCAAAATAAATAAATAAATAAATAAAATAAAATAAAAAATCAGCTTCAATTTTTTATTTTTCGTTCAGGGGTAGAAAAATGAATAAACAGTTGAATATTCAATTTCTACATGTGGGCAGGAATTTTGTAGTTCAAACATTTTGTAGTTATTTTTTTATTTATTATTATTATTTTGTAATTTTATTTATTTATTTATTTATTTTTAAATTTTGTAAAACTGATGACGGCATGGTTTGATCATTGGCTGACCAATCAGCAGAAATGGGTGAATATTCAATCTGTTTATTCATTTTCTACCCCTGAACGAAAAACTAAAATTTAAGCTGAATTCTTTTTTTTTTCTTTTTTTTTTTTTTTTTTTTTTTGGAGAAAAAATAAATAAATAAAAAGGAGCCGTTTTTATTTTTTTTTAAACTTCCATTATAAAATCAAACAATGAATGGATGAATGATGCTAGTTGCAAGATGCTACAGATGAACAGATGTAACTTTGTTAACTTTGCTAACTAAAGCTACAACCACACGAAGAGAGCTTTCCCTATCCGATCTTTTTTTTTTTCTTCCTCATCTGAAGAAATATCTGTGTCCACACGAAACCACAAAAGCTACACAAAATGATGTAGTACATATGCCAGACCAGCATGTTGCACTGTAATTCTGCCACAGAGATACACTTGGACTTGGACTATGTGCATAAACCTTGCGCGTGGTATACAAAAGAACATGGAACAATACATTTATTAATCTGTGTTAATGTTAGTTAATAAAAAGACGATCGTTCAGTGTTTGTTCATGTTTTTATTTCTGTTACGTGACGTATCGGTGTCTGACTAGGGGTGAGACGTGGGCTGATGACGTGATCATTTCAGAAAATATACGGATTCGCTGTCCACACGAAAATGCAAAGGTGGCGTTTTCAAATTTATCCACTCTTGAACCCGGTTTCAAAAAATATTGGTTTTCACTCTCCCAAAAAGGAAAAAAATGCCTATATGATACAAAATGTATGCGTATACAGTGAAACCGTGTGGACGGGGTCTAAGTTTGCTATTGAATTGTTTTCAGCTGTGGAGTGGAGACTAATGACCAGGTGCAGAGTCATCGAAATCCAATGCCATTTTCTACAGCATCCAGTGACTCCCGTGATGCCATATAAAATAAACAACAAAAATAAACTGTTATATGCAACCCTGACCCATCCTGGTAAAATATGGATTTGCTGGCCTTCTCCTTGATGGATGTTCTCTCAGTATTGTGTAGATGGGGTTATTCTGATCTGTAAGGAGTTAGATGCCTAGCAGACATGAGGTTGTGACCATGTCATTCTCCTGTCCACTTTGATTGGTTAGCCAGATGCTTGTTCTGGTCTCATCTAGATGGTCAGTAAAAGAGAAGGGTGAAGAGGAAGTGCACATCAAACCAGAGGAAATCAATGCCGGTCCTTCTCGTCAGAATCTTGAGAATAGGCATGATTAGTTTAATTGGCTAACGATCCAAAAGCCCAGGCTAGAGTCTTATCCTCAGCGAGCCGCCTGATCCCCGGCTGGATCTGGCCTCCAGATCCGGAAGCAGAGCAAACGAAAGAGACTTCCAAATCAAAGTCTCTCAGACTAATGCTGTTAGCATTAATAGCATCTGCTGAGAGACTTTACTTCTGTGGCATTTGTAAACATGTGTAGGGTCCAGTTAATGCTCATTTATAAACTTTCTTTTTAGCATTAAGGGTAAAATTATGTTGTTGTTTTTTTTGGTTCGTAATCTATATTTAAGATAACATTTGTAAAATCTTACATGACAAATACAAAATGTAAGGGATAATGTATAGCCGTCCCTTAAGGGGTCTATTTTGCATTAATGACCGTCTGGCTGTTCATTAACCTGCTCATTACACAGCTACTTGCCAAAGAAATAAATACATGGACATGAAATATTGATTTTGAGTTGAAGTTGTTTTATTACCTTTGTAGATTAGCTTAAAGCTACCGCTAAGAAAAATAGTCCAGCAAACCTTCAACCTAACAACAAGACAAACAGTTTACATTATTATTATCAATCTACACTCCAGGCTGCTTTATCTATGGACTAGTTAACTAAATGTGCAGTCACATTTTAGTGAAATTTTGGCAAAATTTTGCAGACAAAAAAAGGTCAGCTCAGACAGAAGTTACTTTCAACCCAAATACTTTTTGTTGGTCAACATGTCGAATCCGTGTGACCGGCTTGATTTTTTTTTTGTGCAATCTGCATGGGGAAATCTTTCACACTCATATGAAATACACAATTGTGTGGATTCCCAATGAGATGATTAGATTTCTCCAAGGTGTTTTTTTTTTTTTTTTTTTTTTAAATGCTCTGTGCAAAATGTTGACATTGATGCTGTATAGTATGATTACTTCCGATCAAAACATCTTTAGATCATCTGAACAGGGATCTAAACAAAAGTAACTAGTAAAGTAACATATATATTTTTTTAATTTACAAGAAAATATCTGTTACTTTTTTAAATAAGTAACGCCAGTTACTTTGTTTTCCCATTATTACCTGACAAAACCTCAAAATGAATAAAAACAGTGCAAAAACTCAAAATATTATGCAAATCTGCAATGATTAAATGTTAAATAATATAATAAAAAATCCCATTTTATTAACCAGTTTCTTTGCTGCTGACCTTCGATGATCCAATTCAACCATACTAATGAACAAAAATTACTCTAGATAAACAATATTTGTTTGTTTGTTTCTTTCTTTCTTTTTAATTGCTGAAGAGTGTTGAACTTCTCCTGCGTTCTTTTCTTCATGCAAACCAGAATGCACTGAAAGGTTTAAGCAAACCCTCTGTACAAACATATTTAGAGTTCCTTAAGCCTGAGGCTTATTCATTTCACTTTTGGTGTGAACAGGCTTTTACATTTACCAAAAATAGGACTTTTTTATATTAAAAACAAACAAGCAAGCCCTGACCACATGAGAAAAAGTAACACAAAATTAACTTAACGCATTACTTTCCATAAAAAAAAAAAAAAAAACTAAGTAATGCGTTACTTACAATTAGTTACATTTTTACGGAGTAACGCAATATTGTAATGCATTACATTTAAAAGAAACTTTCCCCAACACTGCCCTGAAAATGCACCTAATTTTACCTGAGCTGAAGTTCTTTCCCCAATACATTTGCCCTGACCTCAAAAATAAGTTAAGACTATTAGGACGTTCTGCTATATAAATATAATTTACATTAAGTTCCTTCCTGGGGCTTGAGAAAAAAAACAAAACAAAACAAAACAAAACAAAAAAACAACAACAACAACAACAAAATAAAACATCAAGGCAAGTGATGTTTGAAAATTCAGAAAAAAAATACCAAGGAACTTATGCTGAGACTCCAGACTGGCAGATAAGGCTGTTTGGCCAAGCGTGCCTTAGCTGGGGAAGGATTTTGGGCGTCTTGTCAGGAAGTCTTAGGGAAGCATTTCCTCTTTTCATATTTCATCTGAATGCAGCGTAAAGTGTATGCGGTGGGTAGGGAACATATAAAGAGGCTTGCTCGGAGCTACAGCCTTTATGCGACCAAAGCTTTCAAAGGAAGAAGGTTGCTTACCGCACCAGGGTTTAATGGTACCCTGCTCGTCCTCTCTCCCGCACTCTCTCTCACTCTACTTTCCTTTCTTCTTTCTTTCTACTTAATCATGCCTTTACTTTCTATCTCTTAGCAAACCAAACCATACAATCACAGTATGGGCCCTTGCGCACACACATGCGGGCTGTGTGCACTAATGTTTGGCTTTGATGTACCTATCTTCCTGTTTGACTGAGAGAGCAGGAGAGGAGAGCAGGGGCGAATGTAGATGCTAGTGGCTGGGAGGATTCTGCGCATTATCAAGTCTTCTCAGGAAGCATCCTAGACAGGGAAAGCTGGAGATTGAGCGAGAGACTTGGGCTGTCGCAACGCCCCAGATGAGTTCCCCCTCAACGGATTTAATATTCAGAGTTCCCGCTGTTTTTGACCAGTGCGTTTCAGTGAGATTTCCTGCTGTTTGTGAATACCGGTTAAGGATTTTTAAGAATTTCTAGCTGAGCATATTAAAAAAAAAAAAAAGAAAGAAAAAATTGGAATTTAAGCAGTGATGTTTTATTTACATAGCTTTATTTACATAGCGCTTTATACAATACTGATTGTGTCAAAGCAGCTTTACAAAGTCAAACAGGAAAATAGTTTGTCAATAATGCAAGAGGACAGTTAAAGACAGTTCATTGGTGATTCAGTGATGACATCATCCAGTTCAGCTCTCTTCCAATAATGTTTGTGCAATCAGTCAAGTGTCCCCAAATAAGCAAGCCAAAGGACCAAAAACTTCATCGGTGACAGAAATTGAGTAGAAAACCTTGGGAGAAACCAGGCTCAGTCAGTGTGGTTGGCATGGTTTAATTCTAAGCTGCAACACAGGTCAGGTTATTCTGGTCTTGTCCTGATGCCCAAGAGGTCTTCGGAGGGGATCGGTCTCTGGAGCTAATCTAGCTGTGACATGGTCTCCGCTGACATTCAGGGCTGCAGAGGCCATCTCTAGGTGCTAATCCACCATCTGATCTGGATGGAGACCTTACCTGACCTGATGGAGAAAGAAACTTGACAAGATGGCGCTGCTGTTTCTCCCGCGAAGTCTCTCAGGCTCGTGCACGAGCGGAATGATCTCAGTATTGGCTGGATCTGTTTTTATTACTTCAGTCAAACATTGTTCTGAATGTTGACTGGATTTGAAAATAACCATTCATTTAATGTTTTTTTTTTTATATATATATTTGTGCAGGCTCACTATAATATGTCTTCTCAACTAAGCACAAGCAATAAAATTAGTTCAACTTAAATATTTTAATTAATTTTTTTAGTGCACATACATACATGCATCAGTCAATCAATCAATCTCGCACAAAACAATCCTTACATGCAAATGACAGAAATTTCAATTACTTTTTAAGATGTTATTATTTTCCATGAGTTTTACCAAGGATTTTTACCAATTTCTAATTATGCATGTTCAAAATTCTGAACATTATAGAAATTTTAATTACTTTTTTAACCCTGAAAGAAAAAAAAAAAACTGTGAAAAAATGATTCACCATTTATATGTTGTTGTGGGAGGTTTCTAATGCAGACAAGATTTTAAAAACTCATTATTTTATTCAATCATAATTATTGGATAATGATAGATAGATAGACAGATAGAATCACTGATTAACTAATGACCCATCATCCAGTGTAACCAAGCATTTAACTAGCACTTCTTTACATTTTAATTATTTCATTATTATTTTTACAGCATAAACATGCAATTTAATTGGGCATTCTATATTTAGCCTTATTCACAAAACTCGCAACATTCCTGGCCATGTTTATTTGCGTGCAATAAATATCAGTGAGCACAATGTTTTTTTTTTGCATTGCATTGCATTGCATTGCTCTTTTTATATCTGTCTTGGCAAAGACAGCCAAATCTCAACTGATTGACTTCATGCCGACTTTTTTTTTTTTTTTTTTCAGCCAAAGAAACACATGTAGGCAATGCCCTGCAAAAGTTGCCATTCATCCAAGTGGAAAAGGAAAACAAATACTCATGCCAGCTGCTATCACTGAAACAGCATTAGAATTGGCTCAAGTAAGTATGCAACAATGTGCAGACGTCATAGCGCATAATTCACAGCGTCCTTGTCTTTTTCTGGGGGTCGTGATCTCATTCCTATGGTTTCATAAGCAAATCCTTTCCCACAAATGGTAGCGGCGTGCCTGATTTATTTGTCGAGTTTTGTAGGACGCAGGAAAAGCTCAGGTGAAGGATGAGAGCAGGGATCTTTAACCAACACGGCGGACAGCACAATAACTCAGCGTGATTGATTTATGCGTGTGCTGTTTAGAGTTCTGTTTAAAATCTGCACTATTACACTTACCTTTGGCTCTCCCAAAGGAGCAAACCACGCATTTTCATGTTTACAGAGCAGAGAATAGAAGTTAGATCATCCCGGGCTGTATCACACTGTCTTTAATGGGATCTGTTGGGTAGCTATTCTGGAACAAGTGGGCAGGAAAAGTGGAACTATTTGGATTTTATAAACGAGGTTCTCCGGTTTGCTTATAATAGTTGTGTATTCAATACTCGCCCCCTTTAGGAATAGATCAAGGTCATTGCGCTGAAAAAAAATCATTCTTAATCAGTATTTTTGTCTTTTTCCCCCCAGTGCAGTTTAAGCATAAACATTACATTTCGTCAGACCAATACACTTAATACAAGCTAGATTCTCTCAAAACAAGATTTAATGTTTTACATAATGTTGCCTCTCAAGTAAATTTATTTTGTTTTTATTTTGTTTTTATTCATTTTTTGCAGGAAATAAAGACATAAATGTAGCAGAAATAGCTTCTGTATAAGGAGTGTGGATGGGAAAGGACTGAGGACATACTGTACAAGGTCCAGCAGGTATTGTTTCCCCAAGAACATTCTGTGGAGGAGGCGATCTCTTTCCCAGAATGCTTTGCTGTCATCAGTTCATGCCTCTGTTAAGGCCATCGAGCGACAGTGAGAATGATAAGAGTCACATTTAATGACTCTGTCCATCATCAAGTGGCACTTTGTTGGATTTTTATGAGCTTATTTTTGAAATTGATGGCCTGGATTTGAATTCTCCATGTTTTTATATGAACACACATGAATCTCTGGGGCTTTTTCTTTTTTAAATCAATATTGAGTTTATGAAAAATCTTTACACTAAAATGAATAGCTATGTTCAGAATAGCTTACTAAAATTAATCTTATTGTTTTTGTAGTATTTAGTAAAGGCCACAATACCTAGTATACAAGTACACAACAGAATACTGCATCCACAGTGCGAAGCACTAATATTGACTATAGCTTTATATTTATATATTTTTTATTATTAAATATTACAAAAATTCAAAATGACAAAAGCCATAATTTTTAATGATTCAATGAGAGAAAAAAAAAATTAACATTTAATGTTACACACACACACACACACACACACACACACACACACACACACACACACACACACACACACACACACACAATAAGTAAAATATCGTATACATCTTACATTTTGGCTAAAATGTATATGTATATTATTATATAGTATAGTAATTTTTATAGTAATTGTAAGTAAATAACTTGTGGAGTAGAATACAGTAAATATCTTAAGTTTTGGCTAAAGCAAGTTTTATACTATTATAGTAAATATATCATTAAAATTGGTATCAGTATAGTAATTTGTGGGGGAAAATATTTGTATTGTTTTTTATGTTTATCTATATTATTTTACACAATGATTTATAAATTAAGTAAAAAGTATAAAATATAAAAATGCAATATAACTATTTATTATCTCTGTTTATTTCTAAGATGCTAACGCTCATGTTGAGATCATATGACAAGACTACAGTTTGAAATTACTATATATATATATATATATATATATATATATATATATATATATATATATATATATATATATATATATATATATTTTTTTTTTTTTTTTTTTCATATACTACTTTGAAAATGCCACTATATAGTGTATACTGCTTACTAAGCTACACCATCCCAATCAGAGCCTATGTTTTTTGTCTGTTTTTTCCTGGCATGCTAGAAGTATTTTAGATTGAGGTCAGGTGTGCAGCTAAATATTGCATCATGACATTTATTGTTGCATGCATTATCATGTTTCACTGTTATTTCAAGTTTCGCCATGTTGACACAAAATCCCGTTCACTTTGCGAGTGGCAAACGCTGAAAATTATGTAAATCGAGCACATGCACGATTAGTCAGAGGAAGATTAATTTAAACTAAATCTGGCAACCTTGAGACACAGAAGGGTGCTCTACATGGCTGTTCGCTTTTGTGCGTGTGAGATTTTTTTCCCCCCACGTGCACAATTCATCAAGGCTTGCGTGTGTGTATGTGTTGTAGGGGGAGTGATGTTCCTTATTGCCCTCTGAGAGCTAATCACCATGGTGTGCGAGAGATAAATCCAAGCTTTAGATAAAAGCAAGACTCATTGTGCATAACAAACCGTGAGTAGACCTCCTCCCGCCTGCTCTTCACTTACTCACTGCTGACAGCACACACCCACCTGCAGACCTCTACATCTGCAAACCCTCCTGATCTCAAACCGGTTCTCCTGCTCTGGTTGTAGGTCAGACTGGAAGTGGGGAAGCTGGTCCTAGATGAGTGCAAAAGGACAGTTTCCTCAGCCTGCCTCTGTTCCTTTTCTGCAAAACAACTTTAGTCAAGTCAAATCTATCTATCTATCTATCTATCTATCTATCTATCTATCTATCTATCTATCTATCTATCTATCTATCTATCTATCTATCTATCTATCTATCTATCTATCTATCTATCTATCATTAAAGTTTTAATAATAATAATAATAATATGTACTGAGAGACTTACAAAGGAAGTGAGGCGAATTTTTGGATTTAAAAGCATTATGTGAAGATTTTCATAATTTTTTTTTTGTTTTATAAGTTAATATATATATATATATATATATATATTTAATATATATATATATATATATATATAGATATATAAATTAATCATATAAAATAATAAGTATTTGCTTATAATTTTAAAAGCACTTATATTAATTCATCTGTTAAACTTTCTATTATTTGAGCTGTGAAGTTTAATAAATCATTTTAACAGCTGGTTTAAGCTATGAGGCTTTATGTTGTCATTGCAACAAAATAGTAAAACTGGACATAACCTTACATAGTGTGTTTTTCCCACACTAAACTAAATTTAATATGCATAATATGTAAGATTATTAATGCTTACAAATCAGTCTGTCAAACTTGATTGGGATAAAAATTTAAACACATTTTTAGTAATAATAATAAAAAAAACTGTTTATCAAAACATGAGTGGGTGAATAAATGATGGCAGAATCTTTAATTTTGTGTGATTCTATCCCTTTTTTTTCTGGTTTTAGGAATAAACCTCACAAAGGGTTTATTCATTTATGCTTACATGGGGAAAAATGCACCACACATTCTTTTATTATGAGCTGTTACATAGTTTAAATAATATTTAGACAAGTGCTAATTCATTTTTAATTAGAATTTATAAGTACAAACATTTTCTTTTTCCAAGTTTAAGTTGTACTGAACCCGGAATATTCTTTCAAGTAAATGCACCTTTAGGTTGTGGTGAACCCGGAATATTCTTTCAAGTAAATGGGCATTTGGGAAGGATGTTATAAAGTGGATTGAGTGTGAGACGGCGAGAAAGACAGAAACTGATGAGTGGATGAAGGAGTGGGTTTTTGCAATTTGAGTGTATTTTGTCTTTTGTTTGTTCATTTGATGTTTCAGTGGATCGGGTGTTTTCTGAGTGCACAGACTGCGATGGAGAAGGTGGATCAGCACTATTCTGCCCTCCAGAACGAGGCGTGCAGGATCTGTGACATTATTTATGTGCAGGGTCAGGCGTGCACGCGCATGGCTCTGAATATTCTCTTGCATGAATGCTAAAACAGCTTGCCGCTCACATTTACATGAATTTAAAAGGGTCATGTGATTTATGTTCTTGCTGAACATAACCTATTTCAATGGGGCAGAACCTTCAGGCATATCACGGTTATTATAGTTAACTAAAACTGAAACTAAAATTAAAACCATTACTTAAATTAAATAATAATAAGATAAAAAAATATATATATACAAATTTTTTTTGCTATTTGCCAAGACAAAAATTCTCACTTTAATTTAGTTTAACTTTAAAAAAGCTATAATAGTATCTTAATGATACTAAAATAAAACATTAAATAATTTTGTATAACTTAAAAAAAATTTTTATTATATTAAATTATTTTAAATGAAATAATTTTGTATTATAATAATAATAATAATATAGTAATATAAATAAACATTTACATTTTGATTAGATTTTTAGTATTATTTAAAAAATATAAACTAGCATTGTAATGAATTATTTAATATAATAAATATAATAATTTCATATAATATAAATAATAATAATAATAATATGTGATATAAAATGTATATTTAATTTCGATTCTATGTAAATATAAAAAAATATATATGAAGGGTGTGAATAATGGTAGATAATGTATTAAAGTACAATAATAATAGTAAAATAATACATTTAAACAACAGTATTGTATTTTTTCTGTTCTTAAAAACAAAAAACAAAAAAAAAAACAATGTAGAAATCACAGAGACAGAAAAATAATAATGAATAGCCTCTATGGACTTCTGTGCTGCTAGGAATTTAAAATCTTTGTACTGTTCACTGCGCATTTCATAAGATTTTCTTAAGATGTCAGTTCCATACTGGAGAAAAGAGAATCAGTGAATACTGTAATAGATCTAGTTGAAATGCTGATGATCCATTTAGCTCCTCCTTCTGTCTGGATTTTTTCTCCATCTGCGTGGGAGAACCATCAGAAGTGTGCTGCATTGGTCATATCATAAGGAATCAAATTTTCCTTGATCTTTTTGAGATAAAAGACTTTGTACTATGAAAACATACTGTAACTTTCTCAAAACTTCCTCCCTAGTGATACACATACCATCTATTGAAACTAAGCTGCTAAAGTGATATATAATTTTAAAATTCAAAGGTTTCTGACATAAGAAACTCGAAACATTAACACATGAGTGTCTGCACCATAGAAATAGCTTTTGCTCAGCCAGAACATAAATCACAGGAAACACTGGGTATGACTTCTATAAATTCATGTGAATATGCATGATAAGCTGTTTTAGCAGAGAATATAAGCGGTACAGGCAGCTTATTATTATTTCTAAACACTTACAATGTTTATATTTACAAACAAATAGTTTACCCGCCCCCCCCCAAAAAAAAAAAAAAAAAAAAAAATGGTGAAAATGTTCCTTCCAAGGAAGTTCCTTCCAAGATGTAGATGAGTTTTTGTTTTTTCATCAGAATTGGAGAAATGTAATTTCATCACCTGCTCGCCAGTGGATCCTCTGCAGTGAATGGGTGCCGTCAGAGTCCAATTCAGTTTTTACTGGAGAAAGCAGTATATTATGGATAGAGGACTCATCTTTTAGCTGGAAGCAATGTTTTGAAGTTAAAAGCTCTTGATGGATTATTATGGTGTTTTTATCAGCTGTTTGGACTCTCATTCTGACGGCACCCATTCACTGTAAAGGATCCACTGGTGAGCAAGTGATGTAGCCTAATGATAAATTTCTCCAAATCTGTTCCGATGGAGAAACAAACTCATCTACATCTCGGATGTCCTAAGGGTTGAGTACATTATCAGCTCATTTTAATTTTCAGGTGAGCTATATCTTTAACTTGTTTATATTAAGCAGTGACTTGTTTTGATCGGCGCGATGCGGCTTACACCTCCCTCTGTCATTAGCGGTGCGTCGTCTAATTACCCCTCTCACACCAAATCACCGCAATCCAGCACAATTAATGGAGTAGTCCAAATACAGAGGCGTTTATTTCATATAGCTATTCAGGCTTTGGGGTGGCTGTTTGCGCGTCTCAACAGTCTCCATTGGTTAATTTCCTCCTTTGTACTCATCTGAAAGTTATTCCCGCCTCGTTGTAAAATTACAGGTCTATTCATCAATTAGAGGCCAGCCTGCTGATTGTCACATAATGCCAGCATATTGCGTTTACGAGCTCATTAGACCGACAATATTGTACTTAGCTGCGCCTCGTTACGGGGAGAATTCGGTAAACACACTGTTTGTGCATGTAATCAGTGTCAGTGGGGAGAGTGAGACAATCAGCCACATTTTCTGGATAAATGAGCAAGGCAGGAAACGCGGTCAGTGAAAGAACAATCCGGCGGCGGCAGAAGGACGAGCACGCCGAGAGAGAGGAGCGGTGAGGAGGAAGCGAAAACATCAGGGTCGGAGAACACTCCTGCGTCCAGAATTATTGTCATGGTTACATTTACCCTGATAATGACTGACTGACAGCTGCGCATCGCTGGGAGACGAGCGGGAGCTGCTTTAATGAACGAATAACTAGCATTCTCTACCTCCCTGCAAATAAATAAATAACCTTTTCGGAACCATTGTGTTGCTCTATATATGCTGGTTAAAATCTTGGGATAATTAACGAAGTCTTATGGTCACTAAGGAGTTCATTGGATGAGAAATACAGTAAAAACTGTATTTACATCTGTGATGCAGAGATGAATTTTTAGGATCAATACTCCAGTGTTCAGAGTCATATGATCCTTCAGAAATCACTCTAATATGATAATTTGCTGTTCAAGAAACATTTCTCGTTATTATGTTGAAAACAGTTTAACTCTTTAATAATTTTGTGTAAACCATAACAAATTAATTATATACACAGTAATAATCAGTGTGGGGTCAGATATATATATATATATATATATATATATATATATATATATATGTATATATATATATATATATATGCTGTACTTTTGAACTTTAATTAAATCAAAGAATCCTGAAATAAATAAATAAATAATGGTTTTCACTTTTTAAAAAAAAAAAAAAAAAAAAATCTCTTTTTTTTTCTCCATCTTTTCTCTTATTAAGTTACACTTAAAACAAGAAGAAACACTTTGGCAATGATGTAACTAAAACGAGAAATATATATATATATATATATATATATATATATATATATATATATATATATATATATATTATATATATATATATTAAATCAATTCTTTGGAGAAGTTCACTATTATATATATATATATATATATTTAATATTTGCATACTCTTTTTATTTTTACATATTTTACATTGATTCACTAAGAATATTGAGCAAATCTGGCCTCAATGCAAATTATGCACCAAAAACTTGAATTCAAATGTGGCACATTTATTTATTTATTTCTGTGTGCAGAAATATTGCATGCAAAAGTGACTCAATTGTTTCATCTTATGCAGTTTTCTTCTCAGATATCTTGATTAAGGGCTGTTTAGATGTTTTCTGAAAAGCCAGACAAAAAGTATTAATTATTAGTTCTCCATCCGGTGTTCTCCATCCCTCAGCTCTCGGCCCGCTACCAAATTGCACAAAAACCACTAAAACCTTCAGATGAATGTTTGATCTTGGTTGCATCAACGTTATCATCTGTTGCCTCATCCCTCATTTTGCACTTTTCGTTTTAGTCCACCTCCGTTCGACTCCCTGCGCCGTCGTTGTCCGACACCTCAGATCAACTGGACTAGAAGTCCTCGATCCAAATCCTCATGAGTTGGTGCTCGGGGTCAGCGGCGTTCACCTCATAATGAGCTTATATCTGCCATCTTCACTGTAATGCCATTGTCTGCCAATCGAAAGTGACATAAAAGAGAGTTAAGCTGATGTTATGAGGTGAATCAGGCCTCAAATAACTACGCCCATCGATCAGCCATCACACGGAGAGCTGTTCCCATGGAAACAATGGTCAAGCAGAGCACTATTCTTGCTGTTGTTTAAATCAGCACATGACTGGAATGTATAATTGAAACTCAGGTTGCCTGTCAGACACAGACTGACCATCGTTTATTGGTTGTATTTGTGCTTAAACTAAATTATACTTGTGATATTACAAGTGATATTAAGATTTCATTAGAGTTGTGTAAAATATAGATTCTTTTTTAAAATTAGTATAAGGTAGAAGATTCCCTGTATCATTGATTCCTGTGCAGTTTTTCAACACTGGGAAATCTTAACCCTGTAAAGCCTGGAATATGAAATAATAATGAGAAAAATCTAATAATTTGAAATGGAACATTGAAACTTTAGATGGAATATATATTAAAAAAAGTTTGCATAAGTGTTTTTTTTGTTGAGAGTATCAAATTTGATACCTCAGGCTTTTATGGCTCATATGATAAAGAGAATATGGAGCTTATACTCAAGTAGAAAAAAAAAACCTCAGTTTTATTTAATGGCTTATGATTCATATAGTTTGATACAGGAAAATAAGGAATTATATTTTTTTTTATGGGAAGTAAGATCAAATTCTCAGAAGTAGAGATCTTTATAACAGACTACTTAACATAAAATGCATGAAAGTTATCACTCTGAAATACAATATTGATTGATATATAAACAGATAAGCATTCTTCATAAACCTGATGTATCATATTTGATATATTTTTTTTCCAAATGTTGTATGAATAATCAATTTCCTTCAGTACATCATAAAATATTACGTATAATATAAAAGCATATAAAATATTCTTATGTTTGCATTAAAAATAATTAGATGTTTCACCATACAGTAAGTGTATACATACATACACATATATACAGGTGCTGCTCATATAATTAGAATATCATCAAAAAGTGAAACTTGTATATTATATTCATTCATTACACACAGACTGATATATTTCAAAAGTTTATTTCTTTTATTTTTTATGATTATAACTGACAACTAAGGAAAATCCCAAATTCAGTATCTCAGAAAATTAGAATATTACTTAAGACCAATACAAAGAAAGGATTTTTAGAAATCTTGGCCAACTGAAAAGTATAAAAATGAATAGTATGAGCGTGTACAGTACTCATTACTTAGTTGGGGCTCCTTTTGCCTGAATAACTGCAGCAGTGCGGCGTGGCATGGAGTCGATCAGTCTGCGGCACTGCTCAGGTGTTATGAGAGCCCAGGTTGCTCTGATAGTGGCCTTCAGCTCCTCTGCATTCTTGGGTCTGGCATATCGAATCTTCCTTTTCACAATACCCCATAGATTTTCTATGGGGTTAAAGTCAGGCGAGTTTGCTGGCCAATTAAGAACAGGGATACCATGGTCCTTAAACAAGGTACTGGTAGCTTTGGCACTGTGTGCTGGGGCCAAGCCCTGTTGGAAAATTAAATCTGCATCTCCATAAAGTTGGTCAGCAGCAGGAAGCATGAAGTGCTCTAAAACTTCCTGGTATACGGATGCGTTGACCTTGGACCTCAGAAAACACAGTGGACCAACACCAGCCGATGACATGGCACCCCAAACCATCACTGACTGTGAAAACTTTACACTGGACCTGAAGCAACGTGGATTGTGTGCCTCTCCTCTCTTCTTCCAGACTCTGGGACCCTGATTTCCAAAGGAAATGCTAAATTTACTTTTATCAGAGAACATAACTTTGGACCACTCAGCAGCAGTCCAGTCCTTTTTGTCTTTAGCCCAGGCGAGACGCTTCTGACGCTGTCTGTTGTTCAAGAGTGGCTTGACACAAGGAATGCGACAGATGAAACCCATGTCTTGCATATGTCTGTGCGTAGTGGTTCTTGAAGCACTGACTCCAGCTGCAGTCCACTCTTTGTGAATCTCCCCCACATTTTTTAATGGGTTTTGTTTCACAATCCTCTCCAGGGTGCGGTTATCCCTATTACTTGTACACTTTTTTTCTACCACATCTTTTCCTTCCCTTCGCCTCTCTATTAATGTGCTTGGACACAGAGCTCTGTGAACAGCCAGCCTCTTTTGCAATGACCTTTTGTGTCTTGTTCTCCTTCTGCAAGGTGTCAATGGTTGTCTTTTGGACAGCTGTCAAGTCAGCAGTCTTCCCCATGATTGTGTAGCCTACAGAACTAGACTGAGAGACCATTTAAAGGCCTTTGCAGGTGTTTTGAGTTAATTAGCTGATTAGAGTGTGAACCTTTTCACAATTTTCAAATTTTCTGAGATACTGAATTTGGGATTTTCCTTAGTTGTCAGTTATAATCATCAAAATTAAAAGAAATAAACATTTGAAATATATCAGTCTGTGTGTAATGGATGAATATATTATACAAGTTTAACTTTTTGAATGGAATCAGTGAAATCAACTTTTTGATGATATTCTAATTATATGACCAGCACCTGTATGTGTGTGTGCATATATATATATATAAAGTATATTGGTATATATATATATATATATATATATATATATACACACACATATATAATTAGTACACTTACTGTACATGTACTGTATACACACATACAAAAGCTAAAAAAGTATAAACTATTCGTCAAATGACAGAAGGCATGTATTATTGAACACAATCATGTTGACAATTTTGATGTTAAGATATTTATATAATCATATATTTTATATTCTTATATTAATAAAATAAGGCAGAACACAGCAAAAATTATTTTCTAAACAAGTATTCATCTAATTTTTCAGTAAAATATCTAAACTTGATTTAGTTAAAAACACACTGAAAAAAAATGGTGTAGAAAACCTTTCATTTAGAAATTGCTAGTAAAGTTTATCAAACACACACACACACAGTTAAAAACACACTGAAAAAAAATGGTGTAGAAAAACTCACACACACAATTGCTAGTACACACAAAACTAAGAAAATTCAAGTCCAATATTTTTTTTTTTTTATTTCCAACTTGTATATTATTTCCAACTTATATATTTTTAAATATATTTTTAAAAATTTCAGAAAACAAGGCTTAATTCATTATTGTCACTTCTGAAGTAAATGTATCTTGATTTTAAAATCTTTAGATATTTGTACTGTATGAATCATAACCAATACCAGCTCAGTAGGACCTATTAGAAATATAGGTGGAACTGAATCTGATAGTGTATAAATGACTATCACATCAGATTAGGCCTATGATTGGTTGATGAGAATGTAGTTAAACCACATACTCCATACAACATACCCAGTTTAAAGAGTCTTAACATGGGTTTAACAGATCAGCACAAATTATATTTACATTTATGCATTTAGCAGACACTTTTATCCAAAGCAACTTACAGTACATTCAGGCTATACATATTTTTAACAGTATGTGTGTTCCCTGGGAACTGAACCCACAACCTTTTGCACTGCCAACACAATGCTCTACCACTGAGCCACAGGAACACTTACCAAATTGCCCACAATTCTCAAACTCTCTCGATGTACAGATCAGAGCCAGACTCCACTTTTGGGGTTTTTACTGTGAACACTGAGCCTTGTAAAATTATGGGGTGCTTCTTACATAAAGGCCAAAGTCTTTTTGTAGACGCTTAGAGTAACACGTCTGTCTTCTGAGAGCTTGTTTCACATGTGTAATGTTCTTTCGAATTTAAAAGAAACTTCTCTGAATGCTTTTCATTTAAAAAAAATAAAAATAACACAAAGTTAAAAAGAAAGAGATGCCATAGCATGGATACAACCCTCTCTTGTAAACCAGGAAAAATAAGTCTTCAATTTTATTTATAATTTGCTGACTGCTTCGGCTCTTTCATCCTTTTTCCCCCTCATCTTTCTCATCCCCCCATCCTGCTGACTGGAGGATACTGAAAAGCAGAGGGTCCCACTCCTATCTGAGCTTGAACCCAGTGTGCTGGCAGAATAGATTGTAGCTTTATTTCCAGCATGACTTTTCCTTCAATGAGATTTGGAGAAGGTGACTTTTATCCCTATCGAGGAGGGAAGCACTTGCATATGGCGTAGTTGAGAAAGATACGACGGGCTCCGCGAAAAAGAGGGAGAATTGGAAATCCACAGCACGGGGACCCATTTACTTTGTGCCCGTTATCTTTGTGTATGACTTGGACTGCATACTAGGTGGAAAGTGAGCTCTGGATTTGTGAAATACAAAGATGTATTATCTGAACTAAGTAATGGAGCCACAGGCTCTGATATTTCAAGGCTTACCCTTCGCTGTTCCGTACCTTCTTTTGAGAAGCGGATGACCTGAGGAATTAACCCTGGCAGAAATAGAAACAGGAGCACTTCCTGTACTGATAAAAAAGAGAGAAAATCCTGGGGAAATCCTGCTATCTTGGCAGAAGTTGAGTTCAGTTAATAAGTCTATAACCGTGCTAACCTCAATTTAGTGTCGAAGGCTTCCCTGTTCCTCTTTCTCAAGGACTGCAGGATATGAGCGTGGAACAGTGTTAGAGAAGTTACATTAGCTCGCTAAGCTACATGTTAATCATAATAGTTACAGTTACGTTTAATCATTTAACAGATGCTTATATAATAATTAAACTATCCACCATATTCCTAAATGCAGAAGTAAGCCTATGACTTCTGAGTTTATTAGGGGCTATAGGGAAATATACGAGAATAATAACAATGTGCAGTAAACTGTAAAACTGTTTGCATTACAAACCAGCGTATTCATAATCAGAGCCGATCCTCCCTATACGCAAAATACACAAGCTGCGTAGGGCCCCCAAAACACCAGCGGGCCCCCCTGCTCTCAAAGATGATTTAATTTTAGTTTTGTATTTGGCCAGCGGTTATAAAAACATGAATGATCATTTCTTTTAATGCAGTGCGCTGTCGCCCTTTCTATGTACAAATCAGTCAAATCATGTAATGTGAATGTCGTACAGTCTTGCTCGAGACTAAAAAATCAAGTTGTAAATGAACCGAGCCACAGAAGAGACACTGTTTCTCAAGCGCTTTCCACAAGCGCGATTCCAGACGGAGTGAAACAATGCGTTTCATTCATTCGTTCATAAACGAGTTTTTAAAGTCTCTGGACTTTAGTTATGACTCCGGATTGGACATTATCATTCTGGGAATGAAATGCAGCCACTGTGTTTTTGTTCAGTTTTATAGAGGGTTTATTTATACCCATAAAATAAAAAAATGTGTGTGAAGTTATAAAATCCATATCAGCCATGTAGCTAAATATTCCACCGCCTATTTTCCTATACAGTCTGCTCTTTGCTTCGAGTGGCTGGCTCGTGGCTTGTGACTACTCATCTGTTATCAATGGCAGGATTTGTGGGCGAACGTCAAACTCTTGGCCTCTGCGACTGGAGAGCGGAAACAACTTCCACACTTGAACACATCATGCTGACCAGTGTTTCCTTCCTCAGAGATTGTTCAATTCCTGAGCTGTCGCTGGTGGAGATGGCGAGTCGTCTGACCTATTGGGTAGCTCTGAACCTCATCATGCTGAAGGCTGACATACTGCTTCTGAGATACTATGGCTTGAGTTAACAAATTGTGGAGTTTTCCAAGAATATTGCCTTTTTTTTCAAACTATTTTTTTTTCCCCCAGTAATGATGCTGAAAATTCAGCATTGCATCTAAGGAATAAATGACATTTTATTATAGGTCTATATTAAAACACAAAAACTTTCTTTTAAATTATACACTCTTAAAAATAAAGGTGCTTAAAAGGTTCTTCACAGCGATGCCACAGAAGAACCATTTTTGAAGAACCATAGAAGAATAATTCAGTCAAAGGTTTTTTAAAGAACCATCTCTTTATTACCTTTTTATAATCTGAAGAACCTTCTTTGCCACAAAGAACCTTTTGTGAAACACAAAGGTTCTTCAGATGTTGAAGGTTCTTTATAGAACCACTCAGACAAAAACGTTCTTCTATGGCATCGAGAAGGACCTTTAGTTTTAAGAGTGTAATATTAGTATTTTTAATATTTTTAATAATTTTTCAATATTTTTATTTTTTTATTTAAATAATAGCAGTCTCTGTAAAAAAAAAAATCTTACCGATCACAAACTTTGAACAGCAGTGTATATACTTTTTAATTACAAAAAAAAAAAAAAAAAAACCTTGCATCATCTATCCACTGTTTTTGTTCTGATTATTCTTTCGAAATAGCAGCAGTAGGTTTCATCTCTACAGTTTGAATGTAACTTATTCAACTCTCATATAAAAGAAGAGCTGAAGATTTACTGAATGCGAAGAAAGGCAAATCTGTGCTGCCTCAGCTTAAAAGCTGCTTTGTGCTGATGTGGGACCACATTTTGCAATCCAAATCCCAGCCTTACTCAATTTAAGAGAAACGGTAAAAAAGATCTCACTTGAGGGTAGAAAGACCTTGAGCACCAAGGGCACAGGAAACAATAAATAAAAGGAAAATGTCACATCTGAGCCCCAAATCAATCAAAGCCATAAATTGTATCAAGTGTTTTATTTTTAGCTGATTTCTTTTTGCCTTTTCTTGGGTCACAGTGATCCACGACCCCAGATTCAATAAAAATAGCTAAATGATTCAGGAAGAAGAAATAAAGTTAAAGAGAAAAAGAAGAAAGAAAAAGAAATCGACGTGCTGATGCTGTCATTTGAATGTGGGCGAGTTTTGATTTTTAAGAGCCGAATAATTATGATTTTTCTCTTTATTAATAAATATTAATGTATGAAAATGAATGTCGATGAGTAATGTTTGAGTTCATACTAAATGAATAGTTCCCCCAAAAATGAACATTTGCTGAAAATGTATTCATGGTGCAGATTAATTGGTTTCTTCATTGGAACATTGGAGAATTAGAATTGGAGAAATTTAGCTTCACTTGCTCAGCAGTGGATCTTCTGCAGTGAATGGGTGCCGTCAGATTAAGAGTCCAAACATCTGATAAAAACATCACAATAATCCACAAGTAACCCACATCACTCCAGTCCATCAGTTAACGACTTGTGAAGAGCTGCATGTTTATAAGAAACCAATTAATGAATACATTATTGTGATGCTTTTATCAGCTGTTTGGACTCTTAATCTGATGGCACCCATTCACTGCAATTGATCCACTGGTGAGCAAGTGATGTAATGCTAAATATCTCCATATCTGTTTGGATTAAGAAACAATTCATCCACATCTTGGATGGCCTGAGGGAGAGTACATTTTCATTTCTCGGGGAAAGAAAATAAGGTCCAGTTAATTTTTTGCGAAAAGTTGATGTTTTGTATCACTGTAATGTGATGATATGTAAATATCCGATGTGGTTTGAAATGCATTCTAATGTGATTACAAGCTTGAAGAGATCAAAGAAAATTCAGGAAACATGTTGATGAGAGAAGACGGACTGTGTGGCGTCGTGTCAAATGGGCCACTTTGTCATTCAAATGCTACGCTAAAGAGAAATTCAGTTCTCCGAATTTGAATCCCGAGATCAGAAGCGTCTTGAGTTGTCCAAACAAGCCCCAGAGGAAAGCGCTCCATGTCTCTCTGCGCCAGTCACTGAGATTTTATTGTTTCAATCAAATATTTCCCTCTGCAGCATGAGCAAAAGCAAATTATGTTCAACTGTTGGTCCACCCCCAGTTGAACTGTTTTGTTCTTGGCTAAGGTCATGCAGTGCCCTGAGACTGGAACTCGGTATGAGGCATGAGTCTTTGCCCGTTTCCGTATCTTCTGTCCCTCTGCCAATTACTAAATTTCCTTTTATCACTTTGATGTCAGAATATGCTGAATTTTTGCATGTTCAGAGAAATATATGAGTGGTACTTTAATATACAATATTTTATTTTATTTTATTTTATTTTATTTTATTTTATTTTATTTTATTTTTTATTGAAATTTATGTGGGTTGGTCCTAGGGTAAATATTCAGTGAAAATGTTGTACTTAATGAAAAAATTATACAATAACTTATTTACACTTTTCTTTCATTTATTATTATTATTATTATTATTATTGTAAGTTTTTTATATATATATATATATTTACAGAATTTGACTTTATTACTTTTATAAAGAAATCTTTATTTTATTCTATTAAATAATTTTGTCCAGTGACACCCAGCAGGCACACAACATCATAAGACGTCGATTTGGTTAAATTTCGGTTGCGACATCGATGAGCAAAATTCAATGTCAGTTCAATGTCTAATGTCAATGTTAATTTGATGCCCAATACTAACGCCAACTGACATAAATATTTTGTTGTTTTTAAGCTGTGTTGTAAAGTTACCAAAATCCAACATTAAGCCAAAGTCAATTTAACATCAAATTCTGACAATTTTCTACAATTTTCATTCTCAACCAAAATGCAAATGCAATGTATGTCCAACGCTGGTGTTTAATTTTAACCTGATGTCCAGTGCCTCAGGTTTATACATCTGAGCTTTCTTCAGCAATTATTTTTCACAGTATAAATACATTTATAGCTGCTTTGATATTTTAGACAACACAATCTCAGAAATGTGCAACTTTTTTTTTTTTATATATATATTTTGTTGAATTGGTGGCTGATTTGTATGAATTCATATGATCTCATACAGATATGATTTCATACTTTTCGTATGTTTTTGCTTACACCCCACTGACAATTAGCTTTAAGGGTGGACCTTCATGCTTACTTTTTTGGATTTTAGGAAGCTGATCCTCGTGGGGGTCAGGCACATGAAATGGCTTGACAGCCGCTGGTGTATGATATAAAGTGGATGTTAAACACTTATGTAACCTATCTATTATGGACACAAGCTGAAGGTCTTCAGAAGTTAATGTTTCAGGATTTGGTAGAGGGGTGAATAGTTCATTCAGCTGCCAGTGGCACAATAGTGTCCATATTAGAAAAACTTTCTTTTCATTTTCCCTTCTCTGTCTCTCGGGACTAGAAAACAGTGGAGACCTCTTTAAGAATCAGAGGTATTGTTGCCCATTTCTTTTCTTTTAATTAAGGTAAAATAAAAAAAGGATGTCTGCTAGACTGCCTGCCCTCAATAATCTCTGAAATTTAATTTGCCTTTCTCAAGCATGTACCACTATATTAATGAGAGTTTGTTGAGCAAAATTTCAATTGAGTGTAGAGGAGATAGTCTTCCGCATTCAAAGAGATTTCCAGCAATGTCCTACAGACATATTTAAATGAAATGAAGTCAAGACGCATCACTTCCTGTTACTCACGAGGGCCTCATGAATGATAAAATAGTGTATTTGTTGAGGACGCCTGCTGATGTTTAAACTATATATTTTTTAAACTTGACTGTGTGGGAATAAATTACATCAGAAAGGTTTCATATTTTAAATTTCTGGTTGTGATTTATAAATATGGATCATTGAGAACACTTCTATTTTTTTTTTCTCAGAATAATTCGCCCAAAAATGAAAATTCTGTCATTTACTCACCCTCATGTCATTCCAAACCTGTAAGATTTTTCGTTGTTGTTTTACTTCTGTGGAACATAAAAGATAAGTAACATAAAATATATTTAGAATAACAGTTTTAGTTCCCATTGACTTTATTGTATGTATGAAAAAAAAATACTATGGAAGTCAATAGGAACTGGATCATGCTTCGAAATATCTTCTTTTGTCATAGTTGGAGAATGATGTGTCCTCAACGTAGTTAACATTACAATAACCACAGCAATACTGTATATATCCATATCTAAAAATGGAATTTGTTTATTTCTCCATCATCCCAGAATGCTTTGTGAAACCTAAAAGGAACCTGAAAAGGCGCCTACTGTTTGGTTTTGGCTCGCTGCAGGAGTTCGGCTTCTCTGGAGAGTTCATGTTTCTGCTCTTTTGTTCAGGTACTGTTCTCATAATTCTGGAGGAAATATAACAGTGTCAGTTTGACAGGACTACACATCACTTCCTGTTCGTTTAGTATTTTTTAAATGTCATTTTTAAATGGGGGGGACTTCTCAGGTTTTTATTTTATTTTTAAATACTTGAGAGAAGTAGTTATGAAATGTACACATAAAAACATGTTCATAAAATGGATTATGGAGTGATATTTAGTCCAGAAACGACTTTTAAAGTTAAAAATGCCGTTTCTAAGCTTTCCGCTTCACAAGATGTTAATTGATGGACTGGAGTCTTGTGGATTACTTGTGGATTATTGTGATGTTTTTATCAGCTGTTTAGACTCTCATTCTGACGGCACCCATTCACTACCAAGGATCCATTGGAGAGCAAATGATGTAATGATAAATTTCTCCAAATCTATTTCAAAGAAAAAAAACTAACTCATCTACATCTTGGATGGTCTGAGAGTGATTACATTTTTTAGGCAAATTTTATTTTTAGGTAAACTATTTACTATTTACTAACTATCTACTATATATTTAAGGTCTTATTTTATTTTCTGTAAAAGTGCGTGCAAAGCTTTTCCAGGCCTATTTTTTTCAGTGTTTATGTGTATGAAATGTATTGGTCTGCTGAGTTTATACACGTATAAAATGAACAGATTCTAGTGGGGCTTTCTCTGCTCTGTGCTAGGGCTTTATGCCAATGATCTAAAATCCAGCATACATAAGCATATCTAAAGGAAACCCCTCTTTTGAAGAGCGACTGAAAAGAGCTGCGATTCAGGGATGAAAACATCTTCAGAAAGTATGACTCGCTCTTTTGCTAATGAATGTACCGCTGAGATGCTTAAAAAAAGTGAGTGGTAAGAGCTATTTATGCTAAACAGTATAAATATTAATAGTCAACACAGCATGAAAAATGAACTTATTTTTTGCTTACAACTTTACGTTCTCGTTTTTACATACTAAAGCACCTCGGTTGCACAAAGCAGCTTTCTTATTCTGTTCGTAATAATGGTGACTCTTTGGTTGTGCGGTGCTAACCGTGACCTCATGCTGCTCAAGGCTAAGCACGAACCTGCGTGGCATATTTACCTCCGTAATGAGCATTTCATGGCCTTCCCTCTTGTAATAGAATATTCTTGTCTGGTGAATTCATAATGGAGTTTGCATTCTCTGGTTCTTATTAAACTCTGTCGCCAGGATGGGCTAGTACAAACGACTCTTCTATTAGCCTTCCTGCACCCGGTGCGGTCATTAGAGGAACATTAGGAAATTAGAGGAGAATTGCATTATGGGTGCAGCAGATGGAGTAGCTGCAGTACCGGACAAACGTGATTGGCCCTTCCAGCTGCAAAAACAGTTGGGTCAATCGGTGCCTTTTCCAGTTTGGCAATATTATTTTTCAAATAAATATTTATATGATTCTAAATATTCAGTCAGATCTCATTTTTTTTAAATATTAAATCATATAAATGTGTGTGTGATGCTCTTTCTGCAAAACAGCCACCAGTTGTGGCTCTCATATACATGTGTGCAAAAATTGACATTTTTCTAAACACATAATATTTAAATATTTAATCTTAAAAGACATATAAAATATATATTTACTGTATGTGTATATACATTGTATTGTTTTTTTTAATATTAATTTAGTTATTCAGTTACATTTTTTGAATAGTTACATTTTTTGAGTAGTTCACAAACAGTATATATATATATATATATATATATATATATATATATATATATATATATATATATATATATATATATATATATATATATATATGTTTTTTTTTTATAAATGAAACAAGTAATAAACTAGTAACAAATAACAAGTAATTAAAATAAAAATTTAACTACTCAAAAAATGTAACTGAATAACTAAACGAATATTAAAAAAATAACAATACAATGTATATACACATACAGTATATATATTTTATATGTCTTTTAAGATTAAATATTTAAATATTATGTGTTTAGAAAAATGTCAATTTTTGCACATATGTATATGAGAGCCACAACTGGTGGCTGTTTTGCAGAAAGGCCCATTTGTGTGATGATAGTAAATGTCACCGTTAGCTTATCATTTAACCTCTTCAAAGAGAGTTTGAATGAGTATGAGTTAGTGTGCGTGTTTTTAAAGGTTAAGACTGAAATATATTGCTGCAAAAAGTTCATTTTAGTCTTTAGGAACCTGTAGGGCAGAATTTGTACGTCCTTGTATAGCTGCAGCCACGTTTTTCAGATGAAATTGACAAGAACCTTCACAAAAAAAACAACTTGTTGAATCACTGCTGTGGTGAAGGACCTTCCACTGGCCCCCAAAGTTTTAAAAAAGTTTGATTCTTTGCACTTGTTCCCACGCCAGTTGCCTTTCGCCACAAGTGAAATCACTGTACGGTGATCAGAATGAATGTTTCAGACCTTGTACCCTTAAATGAGTTATGCTCCCGGGAGCGTTACGTAAGGAAAAGGATTGTGTCTTTAGGACATACGCTGTCCGTACGCTTCTCAATCTTTGCTATAGTCTTCCTCGGCTCACGCTGTGCACCCTGGGCAATGAGCCTTGAAGATAGCCACGATACCGGCAGACTGTTACCGTGATTGAGCAAAGGTGCTCGTCTTTTTCCATGCAACGTTATTTATACGTTTTAATGATACCCTCACTGTGCGTCCCATCTCCTCCCAAGGCTGCTAGTGAAAAATTCATATTTTAAACGCTTGCCCAACACAGATAACTCCCATCAGTCATTCCTGGACATGTTTAGTGTGGGTGGTGAGGACAGGGGGTCTCGAATAGCGCAGATCCGGTCCAAGTGTCCTCCTCCAACCGCGTGAGAGGACATTTTATTAAATAACTTTAAATATTAATGCAATCCTCTGGCTATGTTTGCTCACTGTTCCGAAATCATCCACCCGTTCCTCTGAGGTGCTCAAATACACTCCATACTAGCATGTTTGTGTGTGTGTGTGTATGTTTCTTTATGCGCGTTCTTCAAAAAGGAATGAATATGTATATGTTTTCTTTGCTCTTTCCCTTCGCACCCGCTGTTGCCCGAGCTCTGCGCCAGCAGGCAACGACCGCGTAGTGTTTCATCCTGGTTTTGTGCCAGTGTGGCTGGCTTGTCAATACAGATTGTCAGCATCTCTGTCAGCAGGAAAGGGTCATCCGCACCCGTGTCAGAAATCGGCACTGTAGCCTGAGGATACGGAGGTCTTTAGAGTCAACAGTCTGACACAAGAACACACAGCTCTGTGTTTCCTGGCCATTGGCAGTGATTTGCAGCCAAGATTTCATTAACTATACATTACAGCTGAAATTTTTACAGATTTTTCCTCTGAGAGTATTTTCCTTTGTGGATTAAGGTGATTATAGGCTCAATATTTGGTCATATACAACAATAGGAGGACAAAATATATGATAAGTAACAATAGTGGCACAATAATATTACAGTGCATATATATACTGTATGAGTGTGTATTAATATATATATATACATAATAAATATACACAGAACACACAAATATATTATGCAAGCAAAAACTTTTATTTTGAATGCTATTAATTACGATTAATAATTGACACCACTATATATATATATATATATATATATATATATATAGTTATTTTAGTTTAGTTGTTGTTATTCCATAACCACTATATATATATATATAAAAAAATCATATATATATAGTGGTTATGGAATGACAACAACTAAACTAAAATAACAAAATTGTTGTTTTGAGCTGAGTAAGAATGAGACATGTTTTATATTTTCACGAGGGAACAAAAGAACATCACGCCATTCCAGGATTAAGACCTACTCAGAGATTTAATTAGCTGTGCTATGCTAATCACAGTTGTGTGGCCACTGAAAAATACATTAAACACACACCTGCTATGACAACACCCAGACAGTGCAAACAAAGAGAGAATGTGAAAAACAATCAATATAGAGACCATTTGGTGCAGACATGCCAACTGGAGAACCTACACTATAGGTACAGCTGTGCTTACTGAACAATATTAGCATCCACATATTCTCACAAACATTAGTGTTAAAAATAAGAATCTCTTCACTCTACTTTGTGGCTCGATTGGAACACACAAATTGTGATGCTTGCTTTGCTCCTGTGAAACTTATGTCATTTAGTGTTCTGCTGTATAAGAGTGTACTTCACATTTGCTGTGAGGTATGTTTGGAAATAGTATTATATTAAAACCCATTTAAAAAATTCACACGCACGGCCATGTCATTGAATCACTCACACGTAGATATGTCATTGTAATGGACGCAAATGAAAGGACTGATAATGTTAATTACAGCACAAGGTGACACGGCGGCTCTTGCTGAAGACGGTAGTCGTCGCTTTAATCAGGAAGAGGTCGTCAACTGAGCGAGGTCAAACTGAGGAACCACACGTGAGTTCAGCCCCATAATCTCTCCATCTTCATCCTTCTTTCATACTCAGCATACTCTGGGTCTGCTAAAGATATATATCTCCATAGTTTATACTGTATATTATATATTGTATATCAATAAATATATTTTTAAATTAACTTTACATTGAGACATAAAAAAAAAAAAAAAAAAAAAAAAAATCATACCTGACTCAAACAGAATGAATGATGTAAATGATGACAAAAATTCTATTTTAGGGTGAACTATTAATTTAACACCCATGATGAGTATGGACTTATTATTATTATTTTTTTAATATATTATACTTTAGGTTATACTGTATATTATATAATATATAAAATATAACACATTATATTTTATTAGGTATTTACATAAAATAATTTTTTAATGATATATGAAATTTGTATTTATTTTATTTTATTTTATTTTATTTATTTTTTTACATTATTATTATTTTTTTTTTTTTTTGAGTTGCACAGAAAAAGATGGCCATACCTGACTCAGACAGAATAAGTGATATAAATGATGAAAATATTTGGGTGAGCTATGCCTTAAAAAGACAATGACTACATATTTTTTATATTATTTATACTGTAGGCTATACTGTCTATTACAAAATATAGTATATATTTTATAATATTACATTTTATTAGATATTTGAAATATAATGATACATTTTTTTATAGATTATTTATTTATTTATTTATTTAGCACAGAAAAAGAAGATCATATTGGACTTGAACAGAATAAATTATCTAAATCAATTAAAATTATTGGGAGAGCGATCCATTTGAAAGACATGGTGACTTTGAACTTATATTTTTATTTTGTTTATAATGTAGGTAACAATGTCTGTTATATATAAAAACGTTTTTTTTTTTTTTTTTTTTTTTTAAAGACAACTATTTAAATAAAAATAATTTATTTATATATATATATATATATATATATTTTTTTTTTTTTCATTAATGGTTCACAGACAAATAAGGTCATAAGGTCATAACCATACTCAAAGGATAAATGATATAATGATGTCAGAATGTACATTTCTGTTTGAGCATTCCTTTTATGAGTCATTGTAACTATAGACTATTGTTATGTGGAATTAAATTCACTTTTTGTCTTACACACAATGAAATAACAGCAGTTTTGGACGCACAGTGTGTGTCCGCCTCATCATTTTCCATTTGATGTACGTGACATTCATATCCGACTCTGACATGCATGCACCTCGGCTGTGAGCAGCTGGCTCCGGAGGCGACACGGGTCGGGCCCCGCGATTGGATTGCATTAACTGGATTGAGGTGGGGTCGTGGCCCGCCCGGGTCTGTGTTAATTGCAATGTGAGGATAAGTGATGGGTCCAAGTAAATCAAAGTGAAAGGACCGCTTCTCCTCTCTATACGTGCCTTGGTTGTGCCTTCAAATCTTCAGTGAGGGATTTTAAACCATATTGCTGTCATCTCCGTACTCTCTATATACTGTCATCACATGGTTTCCCCTCTTCTAAATAAATAATGGGAATTCACTGGATAGCGATGGACTACTTTCATGGATTCCCATGAGGATCAGATAGACAACTATGATTATTCCCACAATGGAATCGCTTAGATTTTGGCCATCTGACCCTTAAAAATGCTCAACAGATCACAAAATTGATTAAAAATAGACTTGCCTTGTTTGTTATGTGAAAGAAAACACTCAGTAAATTTTAGGACATGCAAATTTTCATAATGAGTCATAAACAATGCGTATTTGTCGCCACCTACTGGCATAAATGTGCAATCTGAAGAAACGCTCACTGAACGAATCTGCAAATTAATCACTTGAGTCACTAGAATGATTCAAAAACAGTACAACTATCTTCTAATCTAGACGATGTTTGACCCAACAAAACTGTAAATTTTAAATGCGTAGGTATCTGGCCAATGTTTAGACAACATCTAGCATATGAGTAGGCTTAAAGCTAAAACAGATAATCCAAACACACACACACACACACACACACACACACACACACACACACACACACACACACACACACACACACACACACACACACACACACACACACACACACAAAGGATTTCTTAGGGTTTTTTTAATAGCTTTGGGTTACGGTCTTGTTAGCTTTGTTTGCTACATGTAATGTAGCTAACTTCTTTGGAGTGGCATGGCTACAGTTTAGCTAGCTACTTGCTAACTTTCTTTTTGGAAATTACAGCTATACTTAGTCGCTCTGACATTTCTCCGAAGTGCTTTTCTTCTCACATACTTTGTCTAAAGTGCTTCTCTAAATTGCTTTTTTTTTTTTCACAGAGACTCAGATTTGTTCAGTTGTGCATGTGTGTATTTAATTCATTCATTTGGCCTTGCTATTATAGGATCCTGCTTTTACAGGTGCAATTGTGTATGAAAATACTTTAATGGAAGATGGATCTCTTTTTGAAGTCATGCTGTGAGTAATGTATGAATTTAATTTTCTTCCCATTTTGAATCACATAGTTGTTAGGACACTATCAAGCACTCAGTTAGAGTTGCTGTGGTGAGACCTATTTTTGACCTATCTTGTGAATGTAGTTTTGATGCTTGTCCTGTTTGTGAACACCCGCAAAAACCACAAACGCTCACTCTTAGAAGATGGCATACTGTTTGACTGTACATCTAGCCACTGATAATGGCAATGCAATTTCGGTTGTAAAGTGTCACAAGTGCTGTCCATCCCAGAAAATCACTTAATAGCCAATTTCATGCAAGAATAGTGAGGAACGAAATGCTGAGTTATTACTGAAGAAGAGAACAGGAGAGCCTAGAGAGAGAAACAGGTTTGCTCCAGTCACACCTCTTGGTCCTGTGATAAGGTATAAAGTAATAACTCGTCCTCTATAAGTTTTTCTAAAGCAAAATCATCTACATTCCCTCCAATGCAGTTTACAGGTGTCTCTTGCGTCTTGTCTTGTGTTGCCAGACTTTTGACCAACGGCATAAATCTGGTTTAGATTGCATTTTCTTTGGGCCAAGAACTGCTCAATTAGAGAGAAAGGCAGCATCTGACTGACATTTGAATGGATCAATCATTCAGTTTGATTGAAATTGATTGTACTATCATAATAGATTCCTTGAAAAATGTATTCGGATAATAGTGTGTGGCACACTGTATCAGATGTTTTCAATGTCAAAGCGAATCAGAAAAATACAGAAGTCTGATTTTTGAACGCGTGTCTTATGAACTGGTTCTTTGTAGTAAATGAATTTAAATTATTCTAAGGTGTGATGTGCAGTCTGATTCTCAAACAACTTACTGACTCTTATGAACAAGTTCTTTGCAGTGAATGAATCAGAAACATACAGTGCAACCAGCAATGTATTATTATTAATGAATTGATTATTATGTTTGGTTAACTTTTTTGTGTAGTGAATCAGGAACATACAGTGCAACCAGTGTAGTCTGATCCTCAGACAAATCCCTCTTTCTGAGTGAATATGTGTGTGTGTGTGTGTGTGTGTGTGTGTGTGTGTGTGTGTGTGTGTCTGTCTGTGTGTCTGTGTGAATCAAAAACATACAGTACTGTCTGAATTCTAATTTTAAACACATGACTCTTGTGAACTGGTTATTTGTAGGAAATGAATTAGAATTATTATAAAGTGTGACCAGTGCAGTCTCATTCTGAAACAGTTGACTCTTATGAACCAGTTCTTTGCAGTGAATGAATCAGAAACAACCAGTGTAGTCAGAAACAATCAGTGCAACCAGTGTAGTCTGATTATCAAACGAATTACTCTTTCTGAGCTTTCGTGTGTGTGTGTGTGTGTGTGTGTGTGTGTGTGTGAAACAAAAAAACTACATTGTGAACACTGAAGTCTGATTCTCAAACAAATGACTCTTATGAACCAGTTCTTTGGATTGAAAGAATCAGAAACATACAGTGCAACCAGTGTAGTCTGATTCTCAAACAAACTACTCTTATGAAACATTTCTTTGTAGTGAATCAAAAACATACAGAGTAACCAGTGTAGTTTGATTCTCAAACAAATGACTCTCATGAATGGTTTCTTTATAGTGAATGAATCAGAAACATACAGTGCAAACAGGTGTAATCTGATTCTCAGACAAATCCCTCTTTCTGAGTGAACGTGTGTGTGTATGTGTGTGTGTGTGTGTGTGTGTGTGTGTGTGTGTGTGTGTGTGTGTGTGTGTGTGTGTGTGAGAATCAAAACCATACAGTACTGTCTGAATTCTAATTTTAAACACATGACTCTTGTGAACTGGTTCTTTTTTAGGAAATGAATTAGAATTATAATAAAGTTTGACCAGTGCAGTCTCATTCTGAAACAATTGACTCTTATGAACCAGTTCTTTGCAGTGAATGAATCAGAAACAACCAGTGTAGTCAGAAACAATCAGTGCAACCAGTGTAGTCTGATTATCAAACAAATTACTCTTTCTGAGCTTTCGTGTGTGTGTGAAACAAAAACATACATTGTGAACACTGAAGTCTGATTCTCAAACAAATGACTCTTATGAACCAGTTCTTTGGATTGAAAGAATCAGAAACATACAGTGCAACCAGTGTAGTCTGATTCTCAAACAAATCACTCTTATGAACTAATTCATTGTAGTGAATGAATCAGAAAAATACAATACGTGCAGTGAAGTCTGATTCTTTAACAAATAACTCTTATGAGTTGTATTTATTTTGTGGCTTTGTGTTGATAAAAAAAGTAATAAAATGATTTTTCTGCAGATATAGCACAGAAACCAAATCAGAATGTGCATCTGTGCTTGTGGATATCTAGTTAACAGTTCTGAATACTGTTTGAGACAACTCTTGTTCTTTTTGTGTGCAGTGTACATCAGACAGAATGGTTGGATGGTCCTTGCCAGATCACAGACTTCAGAAAACACCAAAGGTAGACAGTAATAAGGCTTTACACATAGCCTAATGAAAACAGTGCTACAACAACTCCCTCATGCTAAAAAAAAAAAAAAATGTTTTACTCCTCTTCCTGTTTGTTTCTCCAATGTTTCTAGCATACTTTACTGTAACAATCATCATATTAGCAAATAAGTCTTTCGAGCACTAGTTTGAGCGGTTTAAATGGTTTTATTACCAATTCAACTTGATGTTGGGGGAAAAAAACTGTTCTGTCTTATGTATAGCCTTTGCAGTCATCACATGGGATACATCCCAGCTCTTTAGAGACCTACAGATCTTTCCATTCGCCGTTAAACAGAATTAGCTTCCACGCTAAACTAGCGTCAACACCAATGCTTGAAGCTGCCACAGTCTAAAACAACAACAAAATGTGACTCCACAACACCACTTACTTCTTGCATATTATCAACACAATTGCAAAAAGGACACAAGCAGTTATTGTCGTTTTGCTTACACTGAACTGATCAAAGCGTTTGCCTTTAGCACAAGCGCTAGCTGCTTCAGATCTGTTGCTCTTTTATCTTTTCAGCGATTATATGAAGTCAGACAGTGTTTTTTCTCTGCTCTCTTACCCAATATAGAATGATGCTACTGTAGAAGATTATTTTAACTTTTTTGGATGCCTGGATAGAAGCTGTTAATTAACTCAGAATTAGTAACAAAATGAGGTGGTGTTTTATGCTATCAGCTTTGTATCACCATCAAAGAAAATGCGTTTTGATGAGTATTTTAGGATCTGAATTCTGTTTGATAAATGTATTCAGCAATGACCTAGACCTGTATGCAAATCTTTTTTAGTTTAGTATTGAAGAAAAATGAATGCCGGGATTAATCACATGAATTCTTTTATTCCCACTGAAAGGCTTTTTAAAATAATCATAAGACAGTTACATAAATCTTTAATGAATATGACTTCAGTTTAGGTGATTTATACAACAAAAAGTGGTTATTAATTTAATAAACTTTACATTTCAACAACCTGCTTGGCTTTGTGCATTTAGTAAGGATTAAATGTCTCCTGCTGAACTGGACTAATTTTCTTGACTAAGTTTTAACTAAGTGTTAACAAAACTGTTCCTGCAATGTTATTACAATTTAAAATAACTGTTTGCAACTTTAAAATGTAATTTATGTGATGCCAAAATGAATTTTTAGCATCTGTTACTTCAGACTTTAGTGTCATGTGATCCTTCAGAAATCTTTCTAATATGCTTAAGAGACTTCTTTGAAAGACTTTTTAAAAATCATAATTTTTCAAACTTTTGGTGGTGTCAGATTTTGGAGTTTTGCAGAAATGTACTGTAGATAGAAGCACATTTTCCAGTGAGCCTAAGTTGTTTTTATTGCTTCATTTCCTTCACTGAGTTCTAAGGTAAAAGTTCAACGAAATTCAAGTGTTATTCAACATTGTGTAAAAAGATCACGTTCTGGACAGAGACTGTCCAAGGCTGTCTGTTTTTGAGGCAGGAACTGGCTCAGGAGAGTGTATTGTAAATGAACAGAGGGATTTAAGTGGCAAAGCTACAGGGATTCATACATTTCAGCTTTCATTTTAGCAAATCTCGGATTTGCTTGTTGTCAAGCATATCATCCCAGTGTAGATACAGCAGTGTTATTCCTCCTAGTTTTTTGAAATTCAATGGGGTGTTCACTCGAATCTCTCTATAATTCATGGGTCTTCGGCTGTATATGCTGGGCGCTGTTTATGGTTTTTTTCTTCTTTTGGATGTAACGTCTCTCTCTCTGGAGTGTCAGACCCAAGTGCCAGAAATGAAACAAGCCATTCGGCCTCATTTTCTCCAGTCTCTTTCTCTCTCTGCTCGTTGCTGGAGTGTGTGGCTTCAGAAAAAAAAAAAAAAATATTGATTGTAAGCTCTGTCGTGACTACCTCTTGCGGGAGCTCTTGGACGGCCTGTGCAGTTGTAATTTCTCAGATGGCAGAATCTCATTTACTCCTGAGCACGATGTGTATTTCAGAATGTGTGAAAACAAGGCACTCGACGCAGCTGAGAGAGGGGGCTGTCAGATGCCACTCAGGCCAGGCTCAGGGCCCTCATCATCCCCTAGTGGATTAACACCTTCTGGCCTGGATCTATGCCGTGCGACTGGCCCTCTCATCCATCTCGTTCCAGCCACCAGAGGAAATCGAGTCCATGTATCCGGCAGTCAAAAGCTAGTCTGTGTTTCCCGGAATGAAAAGGCCATGGTTTTGGACAGCTTTCATAGCATGTTGTGCCTTTTTTTTTTTTTTTGGTCAGGCAAGCAGCACTATTACTTTTGCTCATACTTAGGGTTAGGAGTTTGTCCAAATAACCTTAAGTATTAAACTTTGATAAACTCATGCCACAGTTTGTTTTATGCACATGACCACTTTATAACACTTAAAAAAGAAGA
Organism: Cyprinus carpio; assembly: GCF_018340385.1. Classification (NCBI taxonomy): domain Eukaryota; kingdom Metazoa; phylum Chordata; class Actinopteri; order Cypriniformes; family Cyprinidae; genus Cyprinus; species Cyprinus carpio. The sequence continues at coordinate 7,815,621 of NC_056621.1, forward strand.
AAAAAAAGAGAGAACAATGAAAATGACTCAAGTTCTGATTCACAAGTTCTTTATTTTTAATTTATTTTTAAGTTCTTGATTTTGCTACAACGTATTTCTATTAACTATAAATTATACGGAACTTAAACCAGTTACCCAGTTAAATACTTTTTGAAGTATTTATTAAAATAACTGGCTCATTAGAGCCAGAATAGGTCTACACTTGTCATGCTGGTTCCTGAGAGTCATTTGTTTGTGAATTGGACTAAACTGGTGGTGTTTTACTGTATATTTCTTATTCATGAAGAAGGACCAGTTAATATTGTTTTTTTGTTGTTGTTGTTTGTTTTGTTTTTTGTTGTTGTTTTTGTTTTTTCTGAATTGGATCAGACTGGTCACGCTGTTTATTTTTGATTCACTGAAAAAGAGTCATTTGTTTGTAAACTAGACTTGGTAACAATGTACGTTTTTAATTCCCTAAATATAACTGGTTCATGTAATTTATTATTATTATTTTTTTTTTCATGCATTATTCCAAATCTGGCTAAACCGGATTTGGTATAATGCATGTTTTGATTCACTGAAAAGAACCGGTTCATGAGACTGTTTTGTTCATGAATCTGATCACACTATAGGTTTTGATTCACTTAAAAGAACCAGTTCATAAGAGTGTTTTGTTAATGAATCAGAATACACTAATTGCATTATGGATTATGATTCACTAGAAAGAGCCAATTCATAATGTTTTGTTCACACTGATCACACTGTAGGTTTTGATTCATTTAAAATAACTGGTTCATAAGGGTGTTTTGTTCATGAATCAGGCTACACTGATAACACTATAGATTTTGATTCACTAAAAATAAATGTTTTGTAAGAGTCATTTGTATGTGAATCAGAATACACTGATCACAATATAAGTTTTGATTCGGTAAAAAGAACCAGTTCATCAGAGTGTTTTGTTCATGAATCAGGCTACACTGATCAAATAATAGGTTTTGATTCACTAAAAAAAAAAAATATTTTGGAAGAGTCATTTGTACGTGAATCAGACTACACTGATCACAGTATAAGTTTTGATTCAGTAAAAAGCATAAGAGTGTTTTGTTGATGAATCGGACTACACTAATCACTCTGTAGATTTTGATTCACTAAAAAGAACTGCTTAATAAGAATATTTGGTTCAGGGCTCAGACTACACTAGCCACCTCGAAGTTATTATTTTACTAAAAAATAACCATTTAACAGGAGTCATTTATTAAAGTTTTCTCTAAAGAGAACCAAAACATTTGTTATTTGTATGAGACACTGTTTGTGGTGTAAGTTTTGTGGATTTTAAGAATAGATATGAAGAACTAAAGTATAATCCATAACGCGAGCCAGGCTCAAACCTGCATCACCCGCATGAGCACCGCGGCCGAACGTGTCAGAGCATGTGCACCAACTGTGTTCTTTTTAAAGGTGGAATGAATCATGGCAGAGGACTCCGGGCGGGTGATTTGTTGAGCTAATGGTGGGCAAGACATCACATTTTCATGTTTGCAGGCCCAATGCATCACAGAGGGCCACAAGCATTCATCACAGTTCACATCTCCTCTGCAGACATTTGCAAAATCTGTGTTTACTCATTATGTCTAGGTTTTCAATTCTCTGTCAGTGAATATGGATTAGATAAGCTCTCTTTCTCCCTCTCTCTCCCCTTCAGTGCGAACCGAGCGAGCGCTTCTAGAGACCAGGACGGAAATTCGGTGTGAAATGCGAGGGCTGTCTGCGTGTGTGAGAGAGCTGACAGGATTTTAGTAGCGTGGAAATGGAAATAAGAAGCAGGCTTTGGATGTGCCCGGCTGCCATCCTGGAGGAAAGATTGGTGTCTGTCGCAGCTGGCCCAATTTCAAAATTGTCCGTTTACTCCATCTTTATTTACACAAATCTGTTTTGTCACTCTCTCTTCACCATTTGCCTGGACAGATGCATTAAAACACTCAAAACAATCAAATCTGAAGCGGCCGGTCGCGATGGACTTGATTGACGAATTGGCACGCCATTCCCGGCAAACGTGCCGCGAGACAAAAAAAAGTTGGTGCGAAGCGAACCCACGCATCGGATTTCAGAGGCAGGGTGCGATGAATAAATTGGACTATCAAATTCATCTGAATATAAATGTGACATGTTTATCATAATATATTTCTTATTTGATATGGTAAATCTTAATGTCATTTAGTCAGTGACGGATTGTGGGCGGGAAAACAATACAAGCAATCAAGCAGAATTAGGTCTTCAAGCAGAAACTATACCGACTCGCATTATTTGAAGAGCACTTCTTTATATCAGAGTGATATTTCTCTCAATCTTTCTGGAAGCATTATTTGTCTGGTTTAATGGGTTTGTTTTTTGGTGTTTTTATTTATTTTTTGCAGACTTGTAGGACTGGAGATAACAATTGATCCATTAGCAGCTCTCTGTGTTCTGTGCCATATGTTATTCCAGCCAAAAATAGTGTCTTCATGGCTAGTGTGTTCATAGACCACTGCAGAGATGACCTACATATGGGTGCAAATCATGAAAAGGTCACATTCCTGCCTAAAATCAAAAGGAAAATAGGAAACTAGAGTTTCCAAAAGATAATGGATATTTTTATGATATTAGCCCTGCATTATGTTATTGAAATTTAAACACATTTACTCCCTAAACTGGGCATTTATATATATATATATATATATATATATATATATATATATATATATATATATATATATATATATATATATATATATATATATATATATATATGTGCTGCTATTGTGGTGGGATATGGGTAAGGTTAGGGAAATGCTTGGTTGTATGGGTAGGTTTAAGGGTGGGTTAAGGTGTAAGGGATAGGTCAACAATGTAATTATAAAGTCATTACAGAAATTAATTACAGATGTAACTACATATAGGTATTTTTAAAAATATAAGATGTAAAAACATGTATGTACACAATTATTGTATTGTATCAAATGATTAATTTAAATGTAAGTATATAGTAGTTAAAGTGCCCCTATTGTGCCATTTTAAGGTTCCTAATATTGTTTTGGGAGTCTCCTACAATAGGATTATATTCATGCAAGGTCAAAAACGCTTTTGTTTTCTCAAAATATGCTTTTACTACCACCTAATTTTCTTGCGATACTCAAACGATTCATTCAAAGCAGTTCTAAGATTTAGTCTCTCTAAAACCCTCCTTTCCGTGAGCCTGCTCTACTCTGATTGGTCAGATGGCCTAGTCTGTTGTGATTGGTCTATCGTGTACAGCGTGCGTCAGAGACGATATGCCTATTGACATAGTTTCGTAGTTTGTACGCTCGATAGAAAATAAAAACATCTATTATTTATCATACTTGTGATTGAGTGGAACCAACTGGTCCAAATAAACAGGGTGCTGAGCCATCCTTCAAGAGCAAGCCTTTACTGAATCCCGCGTTAAACTCCCCAAGATTAGAGAAGCAGTCGTCAGTAAAATGACTTGTTTGTGGGTGTGGTCAAGTTGTTTGCTGCTGGCCAACGTAGAACATAGGTGGGAATTATGTGAACGTGTTACCCAGTGACGTGTAGCCGTGGGATTCGAATCACTTACGACTCGTTTCAGCTGTTCAGAGTCGATTCTTTATTTTGGGAGACAATAACTTTAATTACTGTGCACTTTCAGGTTTACAACTTTGCAGATCGTTTACATTCACATGTAGCTATATTACACACTGCATGAAAGGCAGTATTGGAAATGGCATAATAGGGGCACTTTAAGGCCACCTAATATAAAGTGGGGGAGTTATTGGACATAATCCATGTGTATACACTTCACAAATCACATTTGAAACTGTAGAAAATTTAAAGGTGGAAGGGAAAATCCACTCAACTCTCTGAATGGAGCAATGTTTGTGTAAATACAGTCAAATATAGCACCTTATAAATACAATCAGTTTAGATTTCTGCTGATCATCTAAACATCTAAACAAGCTTGTTTACACTCCTCAGTCCTTATATCCTCATCATATCTGGATAATATATGATGTCTGCATGTCACATTTACACCCAGCCACAGAAATGTATCTTTGTTAGACAGACAGAAATCCGATTGCATCCATCCTGCCTAATCTAATCTACTTTAGGCGCCATGGAAATTGCCATTATATGGATTTATATAATGTTAAATAGACCTTTATATCATTCATGTACATTAGAACTAGTGAGAGACATTGGCAACAACACAAACACTTAAACTCTCAGTAATTTCTCCTTATGAGTGAACTTTCCTAAAATGGAAGATTTCTCAAAGCTGGTATTTTCGAACCTTTACGAAAGCAGCACATCACCAAAATATTCATAGCTGGCAACTCCTTTTAATATGCATGTATGTACAGAAAACTCTCTTGTCTTCTGTTGTTCAAAAGTAAGACGCTGCTCAGGCTTCGTTCTGCAGCTAATCACAGAAGTGAATTATTGCGGAGGGTAATAAAGATCCAAACGCATCGCCTTTGTTCCTCTTATCAGCTCAGTTAAGCAATTTACCTACACATTCTCTCTCTATAATCACCACCCGGCTGCAATTATGCAGTTCTAGAAGTTTCTGAAGAGGACTGTAAAGTGAGTAGATGTCATCAGATACAGCCCGAGGAAGGAAGGCTCGAGTGTGCATGCTTAAACATTTAAGATGAAGTATGTTAAGCAGGATATTAATAGGCTTGCATGCAATTACATTAACTACATCCTTTCAAGTCAAAAGCCTTGTATTATCGTAACTCATAAGACCTTGTTCAGATTCTCATTTATTGAATTTTGACTAATTATTGACTTATTATTGACTCATTTATCATAGAACTAAGGAAAAAAATATATTATGTTTAAGGATGTTTTTATTGGAAATCAAGGTAAAATGCAGATTAAGTAATTATTATTATTATTATTGTTATTTTATTTTATTTATATTTTTGGTTGAACGTTTGAATTTCTTAAAAATCTTGTTTTTGTTTTATTAGTTATGCATATTAGTTTTTTGTATGTTATATATAATATTAAAATAAATTTGTATTTTTTGTGATTTTCAGTATATTTTAAAAACATCAGTCAAAAGCCAATAATTTATCATGTTTTGAGAATGTTTTTACTGGAAATCAAGACAAAATTCAGATAAAGCAATATATATATATATATATATATATATATATGTGTGTGTGTGTGTGTGTGTGTGTGTGTGTGTGTGTGTGTGTGTGTAATTATTTATGCAGTATAGTTGGTTGCTAAGATTAGAATTTATTAAAATTATAGGTATTATCTTATTTTTAATACCAGTCATGGATATTATTGTGTATTTTTACATCTAATAATATAATATAATATAATATAATATAATATAATATAATATAATATAATATAATATAATGATTTTAAATAATTTTTAAAAGCATCATTTTACATCATTCAATTGCATCGTTTCAAGCCAAAAGCCTTGTAGTATCATAGTAACTCATAAGCTATTGTTCATATTTTCATTGATTATATAGAACTATAATGCATATAATGTATGTTTTAAGGATTATTTTTGTAAATCAAAACAAAAATGTGTATTATGATTTGTTGCATTAGTTGATCAGATTTGAATGTATTAAAAGTCTATAAGTTTTAATTTATTTTTAATATCAGTCACACATATTAGGGTGTTTAAAAAAAGTTTTATATAACATTATAATGTACAAAATATATGGTAACACTTTACAATAAGATTCCTAAACTAACAACAACAAATACTTTTAAAGCATTTATTAATCTTCGGTAATGTTGATTACAACATTTACTAATATATATTAAAATCAAAAGTTGTATCTATTAATGTTATTTAATGGATCTGAGCGATCATGGACTAACAATAAACAGTTGTATTTATATTAATAAATGTAAATACATACTGCAACAATGTATTGCTCATTGTTAGTTAATATTTGTTAATGCATTAAATATAGTTAACAAATGGAACCTTATTGTAAAGTGTTCCCAAATATATTTGCATGTTAGTGATTTTCAGTATATTTTTAAAAGCATCCTTTACATCTTTTCAGGTCAAAAACCTTGTATTATCATAGTAACTCATAAGATTTTGTTCTGATGTTCATTCATAGATTATATAAAGCAATAAAGCAAATAACTGATAATGTTTGAAGGATGTTTTTACTGGAAAGCAAGACAAAAATGCAGACTACGTAAATCATTTTTACATTACAGTCAGTTGGCGATAGGTAAATCTTTTCCATCTACATCTCATGCAATATAGTTTCAGAATCCAGAAGTAATTCCTCAGTTTTTATGCTTTAATGCAGTAAAAAATCTTCCCCATAACTCTTCCACCCACAGAGCTGCAGCGCTAACAAACTTTATCACTGCTTTCATATACAGCACTTTGGCTGCCAGCCGGCCCGTATCAGCACAGATTTGTGTATCCGTTGATTCCTGCTGGACTGAGCCGGGCTTCAGTGGCCGCCGGGAGGCCTGAGAGAAGCAGCAGGAGATTTTTATCCACATCTGTGGCCTGCATTTTAACCACAAACACAGGTCACAGTAAATTTTTGTGGCCTAATGCATCAGGAAATAATCTGCTTGTGTGTGAAAATTAGTCTACAGTTATTTTACATTTACACTTAGCAGACACTTTTATCCAAAGTGATTTACAGTGCATTCAGACTATATATATATATATATATATATATATATATATATTTTAGGATATATATATATTTTTTTTTTTTTACCAGTATGTGTGTTCCCTGGGAATTGAACCCACAACCTTTTATGCTGCTAGCGCAATACACTACCACTAAGCCACAACTCTTACTCATACAGAACAGTCGTACATGATGAAAAGTGGGCGACTTCATTTTCTACCTTATATTCTTTTCATGTTCTTTTTGTTACTTTATCTGCTCGTTTTATGTGCTTGTTGTGGTTAATGGCTTCAGGAAAAATTCAAATGTGATGCAGAGGAGGATGAGTTTAAAAGGCTTGACCCAAGGGTTTACCTAATATTCCCGCATAATTAATGAGGTGTGTCAGTAAATGTGTTGAAATTTATTGTAAAAAATATTTTGTATGTTTTAAGTGAAAAAAGTAAAATACCACAGTAAAAATAACAATCAACTGATTAACAAGTTACTGTACCTTATTGTTAAAGATTGTATATATGATTCAACAAGAGGATACATGTAATTTTTATTGTAGAATACTGTAAAATTATGTTTAGTATAAGTAGAAATTTCACTGTAAAAAATCTGTAAAAATGTACTGTATTAATATGATTGGAATATTCATATTGATTTGTTTGTGTTTTTAAACATTGCAATTAATTGCGTTGTCTTTTAGGGTTAACGGAAACGTCCCTAAATATTTTGGGATTGCTAATACATTTTTCATTTTTTTTTTTTTTTTTACCTTTATTTAAGGTTGAAATCAGTTATTTATTTACTTTTTACATTCCTAGAATTCCCTGCATGACGCATATGATTTTCATATATATAAAAATGTAGGCTTTGTCTTAATTGTAATTTTAGGGTTTTTTTTTTTTTTTTTTTTTTTTTTTTTTTGGTTTGTCAGAAATTTAACAGGATTTTTTTTTTTTTTCTACAGGACTGTATAAATATAAAATAAATATTTTACAAATTATCATTACCCAGTAAGTTTGTTCATTTTACTTATTTATTTGTTTGTTTGCTAGAAATTGAGTAGGATTTTTTCTATAGGATTGTATGTGTGTGTGTATGTGTATATATATACACGAGGAATATATATGTGTGTGTGTGTGTGTGTACTTTTTTATTTTATTTTATTTTATTTTATTTTATTTTATTTTATTTTATTTTATTTTATTTTATTTTATTTTATTTTATTCAGAAATGTAACAGGATTTGTCTACAGGATTATATAAACATGATTTATTCCTCCAATTTTTGTTCAATGGCTCCATGATCCAAGTGTCATTTTCCCGCTGACATTTGTATAGTCAAATTAACATGTTAATCAGTTGCCATTTCATTATTGACAGAATGAAATCATTACTTCTTCTCTAGAACAGCAAAAAATCATTACCCACTGTTTACTGGTGGCTTTCCTCAGTAAGACGGAGAAAATGTAGACATCTCAGACTAATCCCTTCTTATCCAGAGCCGAAACTGGTCACTTCACCTTGATTGCTTATGCAGATTTAGGAAATGTAAAATAAACTTAAATGCAGAAGTCAGACTTTATGATTAGGTTTGATCATATGATTACTTCCTCCGCAGAATGTCCATAAATGGCACCAGTGGAGGGAAATGAGTTCCACGTGTGGGAAAGAGCTGGAGCTGAAAATTGGATCATCCTGTAGAAGATTTCAGGAAGAGGTGGAAGATTTGAAGTTGGGTGAGAAGACATAGTTCATAATTCTTGCAGCACAAATGCTCATCTCAATCAGCGATGACCTGCTCTCCATAAATCAAAAGGTAATGTAAAACAAGGTGGAGGAGAAAAACGGAAATGTGCTTTCCTTTCCCATCTCACCCTCCCGTTGTCTCAGAAGAGAAAAACGGAAGTCGACAGATCATTCACAACATCAGAGGCAAAGATTAATGGTTTATCCTTGAGAGCAGCAATCAACAAACACATGACGACATGCCTCACTAGCCTCAGCCGTGAAATGTGCCACATGATTTACTAGACAATAAAAAGGGAAATTGGCTCCATATATTTCCCCCTAATTTCATTTCCACAAGGGGTTTCTTCCATTCATATTAAATTAGATAATTGAACAAACCTCATTCAATGTATATCTAAAATACAAACCCGATTCCAAAAAAGTTGGGACACTGTACAAATTGTGAGTAAAAAAGGAATGGAATAGTTTACAAATCTCATAAACTTATATTTTATTCACAATAGAATATAGATAACATATCAAATGTTGAAAGTGAGACATTTTGAAATGTCATGCCAAATATTGGCTCATTTTGGATTTCATGAGAGCTTTCACCAATGCTGTGGCAAAAAATAGTAGAGCAATATCAGAAAGGAGTTTCTCAGAGAAAAATTGTAAAGAGTTTGAAGTTATCATCATCTACAGTGCATTATATCATTCAAAGATTCAGAGAATTTGTAACAATCTCTATGCGTAAGGGTCAAGGCCGGAAAACCATACTGGATGCCCATGATCTTCGGGCCCTTAGAAGGCACTGCATCACATACAGGAATGCTACTGTAATGGAAATCATAACATGGACTCAGGAATACTACCAGAAAACATTGTCGGTGAACACAATCCACCGTGCCATTCGCCGTTGCCGGCTAAAACTCTATCGCTCAAAAAAGAAGCCATATCTAAACATGATCCAGAAGCACAGGTGTTTTCTCTGGGCCAAGGCTCATTTAAAATGGACTGAGGCAAAGTGGAAAACTGTTCTGTTGTCAGACGAATCAAAATTTGAAGGTTCTTTTTGGAAAACTGGGACGCCATGTCATCTGGACTAAAGAGGACAAGGACAACCCAAATTGTTATCAGCACTCAGTTCAGAAGCCTGCATCTCTGATGGAATTGGGTTGCATGAGTGCGTGTGGCATGGGCAGCTTACACATCTGGAAAGGCACCATCAATGCTGAAAGGTATATCCAAGTTCTAGAACAACATATGCTCCCATCCAGATGTCGTCTCTTTCAGGGAAGACCTTGCATTTTTCCAACATGACAATGCCAGACCACATACTGCATCAATTACAACATCATGGCTGTGTAGAAGAAGGATCCGGGTACTGAAATGGCCATCCTGCACCCATAGAAAACATTTGCATCATAAAGAGGAAGATGCGACAAAGAAGACCTAAGACAGTTGAGCAACTAGAACCCTTTATTAGACAAGAATGGGACAACATTTCTAATCCCAAATTTGAGCAACTTGTCTCCTCAGTCCCCAGACGTTTGCAGACTGTTATAAAAAGAAGAGGGGATGCCACACAGTGGTAAACATGGCCTTGTCCCAACTTCTTTGAGATGTGTTGATGCCATGAAATTTAAAATCAACTTATTGTTCCCTTAAAATTATACATTTTCTATTTTGTATTCTGAATAAAATATTGAAATTTGAAACTTCCACATCATTGCATTCTGTTTGTTGATTGATTGAAATTTTGCGTTTGCATTGTAGTCTCTCATGCTGGAACTATGGTGTTCTTTGTTAGTTTCTATGTCTCATAGAACTATCTACTGAGGGTCTGGACCCAAGCGCTCTTCGGACTTCGCCTTCATGCGCGTGAGCCGTGGACGGGGGGGATTATCCATTTCATCTAGTCTGTAAGCTAATTTTATGTGAATTCTCCGCAAATTTCTCCGCATCCCTACTTGGACCTGTCTCTGATTTTCTGACTTTGTTTTAGGGTTATGATAGTTTATTTGAATTCGCTTGCTGGTTTTATAAACTGTGGTTGTTGGATGATTGTGGTGATGGTTTCACCCGTCGTTACTGAATCCAGGCTGATTGATAGCCCTACATCTTCGGCTTCATGCTTACTGGACCACACAGCCAAGTCGCTGGGCTTCTGCGAGAGCCTTCTTAGTCAGGTCCCCAGTGTAATGCTGCAACCTCAGGACCCATGGGCCCTCCATTCAGGTTGAGCATTTTTTGGAGTATAATGCTTTGTGACGTGTTCCCCGATGTCCTGGCTGGGTGTTTGCTTCGAGAAACTGCCCCGGCCATGATGTGCTACTCATGTCTCACCCCGAGGGGTCTCCTGAGATTTGAGTCATCCTCTCAACCATCATGCACATTCTCTGAGCTTGAGCTCCTCTCGCTGAAGTGTTGAGTGGCTTAACACTCCTGCGGGAGGGTCCTTTTGAGCTCGCCAGTCCTGGGCAAGACTGTGTGAGTCCTCCTCTCTGCTTGAGAGCTAGGTACTCTGACACTGGACTACTGATCGCTTTGGTCAAGCTGGGTTCCTCTCTCTCCTGGCTAGGGGTTGAACCTTCCACTCTTTGAGCTCCATGGCAGTGACATCAGGTAGTTGGGCAGTTTGCTGCCTCCCTGATAAGCTGCATCTATTTGGGTCGAGCCTAGCAGTGCTGAGCTTAGAAATGCTCTCCTTACCCTAGAGAGTCACCTATGAGCGCCGCTCCCAGATTGAGCGTCTGAGTCCCCCTCCTATTTTTGGAGTAGGTCCTCCGCTCCTTTGAGCTCCGGTTAGCAGTCATGCCAGGTTGCTGGGCCATCTTCTGCCTCCCTGGCGGGTTGGTTGTTGAGTGAGCTAGCTGTGCTTCCCTCACCATGGAGGGTCTCTTGCGAGCACACCACTCCATTCTGAGCTTCTGAGTACCTCTCATTAGTGAGTCGAATCCTTCAGTCTGTGAGTTCCGCTGGGTAGCATTTCAGGACTGTGCCTTCTTCTTAGGCGGCTCTCTTGGTGAGCTCAGCAGTGCTGAGGGTTATCTATGAGCACGTTGCTTCCAAGTCAGGCGTTGATGCCCCCCTCTCGGTCTCAGAGCTGGGTGCTACGCCCCTTCTAGTTATGCATGAGAAGATGCTCCGGAGTCTGTTTTGTGACTGCTATGGTTGAGATGGCGATACTCCCCTCACATGGAGGGTGTATATATATATATATATATATATATATATATATATATATATATATATATATATATATATATATAATATATATATATATATATATATATATATGTGTGTGTGTGTGTGTGTGTGTGTGTGTGTGTGTGTGTGTGTGTGTGTGTGAGATATTTAACACTTTTATGAGTCATTTATTTATCTAGTTATTTTTATAATACATTTTCTATTTACCTCTTTACATAACATATATAAAACATGTATCATGAACATATATAAAAGATAACAGAGTAGCCAGTCATCACAAAATAAACCCTGAAAAGGTGAACAAAACCAATGTAGCACAATTAGTGATGAATTCTCATTTTTGTTTCTGAAGCGCTGTAATATAGCATACAGCTACACATTTTAGAATTTTGATTAGCATCTTTTTTTATTGATGCCTTTTCTCTTTTTCCTTTTCTGCATTCCCTCAAAACCCCCTGAGATGAGAGTTTCTGAGACAATCATTTTGTTTTAAAGACATAATATGTGTGCAAAGGGATGGTAAAAATGCAAACATTCCTCACACAGTTGAGAATCTCAGCTCGCACTGTCACTATGGCAACTGAAAGCTGTTGGAAGTCTATGGAATAAAGGTTAGCAGAATGAAACTCCACTTTACAGATGTTTGCAGTGCAAAAATCCATCTTTGTAAAGTTTCACCTGCAATGCTGCTGAAAATGCAGATTACATGCACCATCCTAAAATAGTGATTTATAGCAGAGCTCTTAATTAAAGTGCTCTTGGCTCAAGATATCTGTCAATTCTGCGTTTAAAATGATATGACAGGGGAAGTAAATAAATAAGCAAGTAAACTCTGAAATGAATGAAGCTCATATCTGCAGCCGAAAACCGCAGGCAGTATTAAAGCTCATTGTGGCCGTTGAATCCTCAGGGATTACAGCATCTTATTTAAATATTTTTTCCAGATAGAAAAGAGTCATCAATCCTGCATGACAAACTTGGTGTAGTCAGCTCCCTCAAGGCACCATAGCTAATAAAATACAGCTGCTACCTGTCCTGTCCTGTCCACAGTGTCTCCATATCCCCCAGTCAACTTGAAGATGAGCTGGATGGCCATTTTGCACTGTTGTTTAGCTTCAGAAATTTTTTATGTACAATTAAAGTGTAGATAATAGGTAGGGTATTCATGTATTCGGAAATGGGAATTAGAATTAGAGCTGGGACTGTGCTTTTCCCATAATGCAATGCTGACACACAGCCAATGGAGGGGAGACTGTGAAGCCATTGTGGTCATTCATTCAAATGTTTTGTAATTGTTCTCTATTAATTGATGATTTTATATCTATTATTTTTGTTTATATAATGGAATTCATTATGTATACTTAATTAATAATTAATTTATTAATACTGTGTTTTTAATATTTTTAAGACTTTTTGTTGTTATAAAGTCTATAGTAATATTTTAGTTTTCATTTTTAAGATATGTAAGATATTAAATATATTTACAATATCTTAACATAACAATAATTTAAAGTAGGCCTGGGTGATAAAACGGTATCTGTATTTAACGGCGTTTTAGAATGAAAACGATCTTCGTCTACACTGGCGTTTCGGCTGCGTTTCAGAAACTGTCTCCGTTACACTACACAACCTAAAACACATGTCACGTGACCATTCTTGTAGGTACAGCCATAGATATGAATAGGTAGATTCCCTATTATTTAGATTGTGGATGCGTCTACATGCTTGGTGCGATCGAATGGGGAATCTACCTATACATCTATGGGTACAACAATGCACATGATGTTATTGTTTACACGGTCGTCAAGGATACGCAGAGCGAATGTGGGCAGCCACGCCATCGTTTTCGAAAGTCTCCGTTTTGGTCCGTTTACACTGAAACACAACCCCTGAGTTTTCAAACTAAAACGGGGTCAGCAGCGTTTTCAAAAGTCTCAGTTTTCGAGGGTCGAAAATGCTGGAGTAGTGTAAACGATAGGCATAACCGTAGCAAAAGTTTTGCGTTTTAAAATGAAAATGCACTAGTGTAAACGGGGCCTCAGGGAGTGTCATCATGTGCGCGAGATGCGGTGTAAGTGCAATGTTGCATTTTAATGCTTTGTTAGTCTAGCCCACGAGATGCACTGTTGCTGCATTATTCATTCCAAAATATTTAATAAATAAAGTAGCTCAATCTGTAGGAGATCTTGATTAGGTTATTAAAACTGAAACCAAGCCATTCACACAGAATGCATATTCAGCACATTTTTTAGATGGACAACTATGACTGCTGTCACTGTTGCCAACTCTGGCGAGACACATTTCTGCCACCAGTTAGGCTTCACCCACAAAAAATCTTAATCACTGTTTGGAAACACTGAAATCACCTAGCCCTAATTTAACCCTTTCGCACGTGAGTTTAAAATATTCAAGCTGAGACCCCGGCTTGAGTTCTTTTTCAGGCGACCGTTATTTAGAGTGTACCACCTTATTGTTTCCATGGCGACGCGTCATGCTTGTCATGTGACACACCAAAGCCAAAATAGATCTGTATGACACATGGATCGCTTTTATTTCGTTTTCCCTGTTTTATTCAAAATATTCACAAACATGCTCAATATATTATGGTATATCTGATATTCCGATTCTGAAATATGTGCAAGTAACTATATATTTGGTAGTTTAAACACTTTTATATCGACCGTGTTAGTTGATCTATACAGGGTGATGGGCGCCGCCATGTTAGTTCGCGCTGAATCTGAGCTGTGGGATTTACAGCACGCAAATTCATCCTTTCCTCCCGAAACACGTTAAAGTAGCTAGGTCTCTGCTAAACTGGGAGAATGGCAGAGTAAACTTTATAGTTACCTACACAATCTCTATATGATATCAATAAAAACATGTCGTCAGATTATATTTGTAAGGGTCATTATTGGCATTTCCATAGACATCAGCGTATATTTTACAAACTGTAAATGTATTTTTTTGCTAGTACTTATTTGTTTTTAAATATCTGAAACCTAAAATAATTATTATATGGTTGAAAACACTGAATATTTGTGATGATATGTCCAGCGCTCAGCACATCCGATCTGGCTCTGCGCCAGCCAAAGCGCGAAAGCGGATTTAAATTCAGCAGTTGATGACGTGACACACTGAAAGTTCTAATCACACCGGTGTGATCATACGCTTCAGGGACCAGCCAAGACTGATCACACCGGTGTGATCGTACGCGCTAAAGGGTTAAAGGGCACCTATTATGCAAAATCCACTTTTACATGGTGTTTGGACATAAATGTGTGTTGGTAGTGTGTAAACACAACCACCCTAACACCCTACAAAATCCACCCACTCCTCATTTTTTAATCCCCTTTAAACCAAGTCAGTCTCACTAGGCCTGCTGTTTTAATTCTCATGCAGTGTGATGTCACATTGTTTAGGGCCGGGCCACGGGGGTTGATTGACAGCCCTGCATTGCTATGGTTTCTGCCCTCAGCGGTTGTACACTGTCCTCCATTTTCTCCGCGCTCTATCTCGAGTTTCTCCTAACATCTGAACTGCTGAGGGCGCTGTGGGTTACTTTTATTTTTCAAGTTAATGCACCTCAGAATCTACCTAAATACGTGTATCACTCCAGACTCCTTTGCGAATGTTATCTCATTATGGCGCTTAGTGTTTTAACCATATTTGTGTGCATACATTAAGTATTTTTTAACTGATCAGTGCCACGCTTGTGAGATTAGTTTGCGCCATTTGTAGCATGAAATTCGTTCAGAAGCGCAGTCGCGCGGCTCAATTGATCTGTGCCAATGGCAGGTAAGCACAGCACGAGCTCTGTAGCATTGTGCTGTTTTGTTCCACTTTCAGTGCATTTGGCTTCCCGTATTAATGGCTAAACACCGGTTCTCTCGCTCTCAGTTATGTTGCTTCTACCGGCTGTTTATTGCTGTAGATATGCAACGCAGAGAGACATATACACAACACCCTCTTCTGGAGACGGTGCGGGAATATGCAACTCATTTGCATTTAAAGCGATACACATAATTATTGAAAGTAATAATAAAAAGTATTTTGTTATTTAAATACATTTAAAACAAAAATAGTAATAGAAAATAATTGCATTTAATTTTGAAAGTAATTGTATAAAGTAATTATAAAAAGCTACTTACAATGCTAAATTATGCAAACAAACAAACAAATAAATAAATAAATAAATAAAAATAAGGAATATTAAGGCCATATTAAGGAATTGGTTCTTTAACATCCACCTAGCAACACCCTAACAACCAGCGATGAGTTTTAATTTCTAATAGAATGTATAAAAAAAAAAAAAAAAGGATTCGTATAAAATACAGTACACAACATGATTATTTATTCCACAGCAATACCTGGCAGACATTCCTTCAGTCGCGTGTTATCTAAAGACATTAACCTGCGGCACAAATGCAAAGGCAGCGAGCTGCAGCAGTAATATAATAATGACTGTCTTTGGGCGCGTATATATGATGAGTCACACATACAGACGTGACGTGGGGTTTGGCTACAGGTGCTCTGTCTCAACACATCACCTCATGCAGCTGGCCTGTCATAATGTTCACAGACAGGTGTGTGTGACACAATCTAGACATGTAATCGCTACAATTACAAACCGAATGAGGCTTGTGTGACGCCACACAATGGTCGAGGGTTTGAGTGTGAACGAGAAGAATGATAAAGCATGATCATTGCTGAAAGGTCGGTCTGTTCGTAGCATTTAAGACCTTTTCATGGCTATTTGTGGCTGTACGTTTCAGTATGTTTACATTATACAACATCGTCATGGTGGGTGTGGGTGAAGTTTGATTTCTGCCATACAGTAATCCCCTTCAGATGTGTCTTGCATTTGTTCTGTTCTTTTAAATCCTCCTGTCAATGCATGGTATTGCTTTCTGGAAAAATCCAGCCGCATGTGCAAAACATCTGAATAAACGACCACAATGGCTTTACAGCCTCCAGTTGCAGAGTGTCATTGGCCCTGTGTCAGCAGTGCATTATGGGAAAAGCACAGTCCCAGCTCTATTTCTAATTCCCATTTCTGAATGCATGAATAGCCTATCTGTGTGTGTACAGTATATTCACACATGCAGTGCTGGGTAGATTGCTTACAAATTGTAGTTAGTGACATAATCCATTATATTACACATTTATTTTACACACTACTCTTGTTTTTAGATTACTTTTGACCTCACTAATTTTAACAATAACATTGATTTAAATAGGATAATCTTGTACCATATTGATATAAAAATACAAAGAGAAAGAATATCCCATTTGTTATTATTAACAACATGAAGTGCATTAAACATTACATTACATCAAGGTTTTCCCAAGCAGGGGTTTATAGGAACTGGATGGCATGGGGTATGTCATAATAAAAAGCTACTAATTAATTAAATCATAAAAATGTAAAATTAAAATCTACATTTTACAATAACTACAATCAAAATAAAACACTTACTTCAAATATGACATATTTTATTTGTTTACCTGCATGTCATGTGACCATTAACCAACAGAGAACTGTGAACATGCAAATTTGTTTCTTAATCATTATGAAAATACTAGGGCAGGGCAAGTTAACCCGTTATTTAATATATAATTGATTAACACTGACAATTAGGCCTATTTTATCGCGCTTTAACAATCTCAGGAGTTTTATGTGTATTTTTTTTATTTTTTTGATTATTATGAAAGTCTGTTGCTCAGTGGCTCTGATTACACATACAGACAAACCATGGGTCACAGGAGGGGTGGGATGTTGATCAGTACTGGTTTGGGATGGGCATCATCAAGCATCTCAACCAATGAGAGCATTTTGACTTTGACGCTGCATGTCGCCAGGGGCTGGCGATGAGGTTGCTAGTGGGCGTTCTCAGTAGCTTCTGGTTGCCCTTACAACGAATCAGGTTTCTTGCAGCTGAATGCAAACATTTTGGAGGCAAAAGACTACATATAATATAAATATGAATTAAATCTGTACATACAAACAAAAATTAATGACAAACGTTCCATTGTGTGTGTTTTTTTTATTCTGTTGTGTGTGTTTTTATATGGGTTATGGAATATTCTTTCCTATTGGATGTCAATACTGAAGGTCACTCTTCATTTACATAAAGTTGAAGGATTCTGAACTTTGTTGCATCGCTGGACACGCCTTTTAACTCTTTTAATGTTAAACATTATAGCGATGGCGATGCCTTTATCCATATTAGGGATTTCCTGGAACGTCATCAGTGTTACATCTCTGATGCTGCATTCACGCCATGTCGTCATTACAGTAATTCCTAGATGACAACATGTGCCGTTCAACTTGGTGCTGTTCATGTCCTCTGACTGGGAATTATCCGTTTCTATAGCGACAGTCAACAAAATGAACCCATGTGAAAGAAAGTTACTGGCAGCTGTAAAACACAATACAAGTAACAGTTGCTATGTAAATGCTTTAACATTACACTTTATAATTATTGCTTCAATACATTTTACTACTCGAAGTGCTGGCATTTTTCTATGGTTCCGCGTGAGGTGTAGCAGTCATGTGGTACAAGCGGTAGCCTTTAAAAAACTCCCAGTTCACAAGTTGTAATTACGAGTTCTTCGAGGAGGTGAACGTTTTTTTCAAGTTGGTCTCTCATAATTACTGTAATTATGATATGGCATGTGAATGCCCCTTTATGTGGAGTTTCTGTGCGAGGGCCCCCTTCGGCTACCAGTATGAATGAAACACACATTACATGTGTTTTATAGCGCTCAATAATGGCCATCCATTCTGTTTTGGGTAAAAATCTGAAAAATAATAGGGTATTATTGAACCGTGGGCTAACTGTAATGTTGTATCCCTAATAATTATGCTAATAAAAATATTATATAATAAAATATATGTAAAACAAGTACTTTACTTTTGGAATCTAATTACATAATCCTGCTGATTATATATATATACTATTAAATATAGTAAATATTAAATATATTCCATACAGTATGCATACACACACACACACACACACACACACACACACACACACACACATACATACTGTATGTATATAGATGTATATAAAAGTTCTTCTGTAGCATTAACATGTAAAACCTCCACGTAGAACCATTTATATTTAAAGCTTTATATTTGACGCTGCATGTTTTTCAAGCAGTCTGCACAATTAGATCATGTGCAGAATTATTTATTTTACCATCTGGAACAAAAAGCAGCAGGCATGGCAAAATCACTTCACTCAGATCTCGTTTTGTCCAGCAACTGCTTGACGTTCATCAACAATTCATAAGCTGGATGTTTAAAAGAAAATGCAAGCTCGACAGTACTAAACGCTATGTTTAAGTTTGCTCGGATCCACGTGTCAAGTAATTTGATCAAGGCTTTTTTAATTATATATATATATATCTCTTCTAGTTCTCTGTACTCTAAATTATTCAAACTTTGGATCATCTGCAGATTTTGGTTAAGCCATGCAGTTCAAGGAAAATCAGGTTTGAATTTTAAACATTCACCCAATCTAATCAAATATCAGCTGACTTTGCATAAAATGAAGTTTTTCTACTGTTGACCTGTTTAAATATCCATAGCACTTTCTGATTTAAATTCAGAGCTAATATATTTAGAGAAAAATGTTATTCTGTGCTTCAGCAGCACATACAGAGACAATGACCTTTCCCTCAATCTTCTCTGATTTCATGCACAATGTAAAGTGTTTTGGACGGCTGCCGTGCTGAAACTTTTCAGCAGCTTGCTGAGTTGAGTTGTGACTGAGATATCATAAAGCTTGGCACCACTTTCCTGGTTCATCGAGGGGAGGAATATATTTATGCAAGGGACATATGCATGGTAGGGCTGCTATTAACGTCATGCAATATTACTCAAAACAAGGTTTGGGGCCACTGTGAGTAATATCCAGTGACCGCTCACAGTCTGTTCTCTACTGCGTCTGCCTGTGCAACTGAAATACTCCAGTAAAATCATCCAGTACTTTGTTTTTAATATATAAATCTGTTGTTTTTCACTTCACAGTTTCTCCTCAAACGTATAATCCAAGCAGAATTTACAGCCAATCAAGCGTATGTACTTTATCTAATTACCAATCAGAATAAGATGCTGAGATGGGCTATCTGAGTGCCCTCCAAAATCAAGGGTATACAGAATGAAGGGCACTTTTTTTTAAAGAATGGCTTAAATCAACATCAAACCTGATTAGTGTTTCCCGCATGTCTCCTTATTTAATTTGGTTCAAATAGAGAGGTTGTTCCTGAATACAGCGACATAAGCAGACCTCCGCTTTGCTGTTATCTGTCAAAGTCATGAAGGCTTTTGGGAAAACAGGTCTTTTAAAGGAGAAGTTCATCTAGAAATGAAAACTGAATGACTTTTTAAACTTCCATGAAACATAAAGAGAGAAACACTGAAGACTGTGCTTGTCGTTCTTTTCCCATGCAGTGGAATGACGTTTTCAAGCTTTAAAAAGGGACGCGCATATAATACAATTGGTCCATACAGGCCCATACCACTTGCATACCATCTGTATGTGTTTGTGTGTGTGTGTATATATAATTTAATATTTTTTACAGTTATTTAGTATTTTTATTTTATTAAATAAATACATAAATTATTATTAGGGACCACTTGCATAAGGTGTGTATGTGTTTGTTGTATCCGTGGCGTCTTATTCTTCTTCTTCTTCTTCTTTTCTTCTTCTTCTTCTTCTTCTTCTTCTTCTTCTTTTCTTCTTCTTCTCTTTTCTTCTTCTTCGCCGCAAGTCTATGGCAGCCCATAGAACCGATTGCGGGAAAGTTGTATAATTTGGCACACTGATAGAGGACAGTCCCAGCATTAACTATAGCAAATTTGAAGTCTCTAACTCTAACTCTCTAGCGCCACCACTTGTCCAAAGTTTCAATGTTTTTATGCTAATAACTTTTGAACCGTAAGCCAGAAAATGGAAATTCTTTTTTCCTCTGAATCCTTGGCTCATGCCAAGTCGAATGAACCCTAAAATTCAAAAATCGCAAGGTTTAGTTTTTTCGCTATTTTCAATTTTTTGAAAAACTTACTTTTTCGAACTCGTCCTAGACGGTTAGTCCGATTTTCACTAAAATTTGCTCAGATCATCTTCAGACCATGCCGGCAAAAAGTTATGGAAATCAAGTTGATTCGTCCAAACGTTCTCGAATACCATGCGAAAAAATTATACGAAAAGCACGCAAAAATGCTTGTGAGGCTATAACTCCGCAACGGTTTGGCGTATTGAGACCAATCTTGGTGTGTGTTATAACAAGCATGACCGGAGACTACCTGCAGTGTTTCGACGCAGCGCCACCTAGTGGTCAGGAGATATGTAAAATGCATATTTTTGCTTATAACTTCTGAATGGTTTTGGCCAAAAATCACAAAACTGGTCTCTTTAGATTGGGTGGGTCATGCCGAGTCGAATGATATCCAAATTTCACGTGTCGGCCATTTTGGGCGTCGGCCATTTTGAATTATGTTTTAAAATCCTGTATTTTTTGAACGCATTATCGTATCGTTACGAAAATAATTACAAAAATGTTTGGCTCCATGCCCTGAAGCTACTCAAGAAGTTTGGTGGCATCGCCACCTTGTGGTCAAAAGTTATAATGAAATATCATAAAAATGCTAATAACTTTTGAAAAAATTTGACTATTAAAATGAAAATTATCTCCTTATATTCTTTGGGTCCTGCCAAGAACATTGATACCAATTATGCCAAAATTGGCCATACTTCCTGTCAGCCATTTTGATTCATGTTGAAAACCTACTTTTTCGAACTCCTCCTAGACCGTCAGTCCGATTTTCACCAAATTTTACTCGGATCATCTTCAGAGTGTGCTGATGAGAAGTTATGGATTTCGTGTCGATATACGAAACGGTTTTCTTTTAGCGCATCAACTAATTTGTTCGTAAGATGCCAAAATACATCTGAGGCTGTATCTCTGCAAAGCTTTGACATTTTTGCACCAAACTTTGTAGGTGCCATTGTCACATCACACTGACCATGCCACATCAATTTGGTAACAGCGCCACCTATTGGTCAAGAGTAATAAACCATTCATTAACCATTAATAATTACATTTATAAAAATGCTAATAACTTTTTATTGCATTAGCCTATTGCAATAAAACTGGTCTCAAAATATTCCTTGGCTTAGGCTGAAAACATAGATGCCAAATATGCCAGAGTACGCTGAACTTCCTGTCCGCCATTTTGATTTATGTTGAAAACCTACTTTTTCGAACTCCTCATCAACCGTTGGTCCGATTTTCACCAAAATTGAATCAGATAATCTTCAAACTGTGATGACAAAATGTTATGGATTTTTGTATCGATAGACAAAACCGTTTTTCGCATACCACAGCAACGAATTTCAGGCATGATGCCAAAATGACACTTCAGCCTGTATCTCTGCAATGCTTTGGCATACTGACACCAAACTTTGTGTGTGCCATTGTCACCTCACATAGAACACACCAAAATGATTTGATCACAGCCGCCACCTGTTGATCAAAAGTGATAAGCCATTTAATCATAATACTAGTGCTTGTATTTATGATGTTTTTTCCGCCATTTCAATTACAATCTTCCTAAAATTGCTGTAATTGCTCATTGTTGCATTTGGTGTGATGCTCCATGCCATGCTTAGCTCCTCAATTTGCCGCTGGAGTGCTTGGCCCCGTAATTGCTGCTTGCAGCTATATTTATTATTATTATTATTATTTAGATTATTATTATTTAGATTATTTAATTTTAATGTATATGTTTTTCCCTAATATTTTTTCCCTAACATTTAATACAAATTTATTTAGGGAAAAAAAAAAAAAAACTATTTTTTTTTATTACTCTTTTTTATTTTCTTATTATAAAATATATGGTGGTGTTGTCATAAGTTTTTTTATTGTTGTTGTGAGGTTATGTTAAAGTTGTGAACAAAAATCCCTCCAGCATTAATTAAAGTTATCTGGTATTTAATAACATCTGGTAACATAAAAACATTCAAGACGGTTGCACAAAATCATTATATAAAATTTTCATAGAACATTTTTTCTGAAACATTTTAGTTGGATGTTCGTCTAACTACTTTTTTTTTTTTTTAATTTGACACCTTATGAATTTTAGATGGTTAAGAAAACATTCAGAAGTAACTTTCCTCTGCAAAATGAAAAATTATCAAATTTAACATTCCTTTAATATTTCTCTAAATTTCAAAAAAAAAATTACGTTTTATTAGCTGGATCCTAGAATACATGAGTACATGAATTAAATGTAAATATATATATATATATATATATATATATTATATATTTTTTTTTTTTTTTTACAGTTTTTGTGCATCCTTATTTGAGCATGGATTGAACAGATCTCTGTGTATTCCAGCTTGCTCCAGGTTGCATTTTCTGTGAAATTCTGGGTATGAAGTGAACGCTTGACATTTTCAGTTCGCTGTCATTCATTGCTCTTTCTGATGAAGCTTGTGTGTGTTGTCCAACTGTCAGTGTTGTTACCCGTGGTCTAAATTAAAGGCTAAGCTGTGCTGATATTTCCCCCTCTGGTTCTCTGGTGGAGAAATGCTATGTTTCCTTCTGTGTTTGGCAGCTAATGGCACTGTGCCACTCTATAGAAGCTGTCATTCTAAGAAGCACCCCAAAGGCCAAAAAAGGCAGAAGAAGTGGGGAAATGTTATGCCATATGCTAACAAATATATCACAGAGGCGAAGGAGTAGTTGGAATTGAATGGAGAGATGGATTCAGAGGGGTACGAGTTGCTGAAACTGGCCCGTACAGTATTGATCAAAAGCAGCTGGTGCTGATGAAAGAAATGATAGCTGTGCTGATGCTGGAACTGTAATGGAAGAGTCATGAGAGGATGTGCAAGTGTAAAGGTATGATGGCAAAACTATATCTTCAGTGTTTTCCATGTAATCATCTTTCATTCCTAATGTGCATGAAACAATCCAGCAAACCTTTAGTATAATGCAGGAATAAAGATTGAAAAAATTAAATAAATAATAAATAAATGTATATTAAATAAACCTATTAAAATACATGACATATTTTAATATTTATGTTTATTTATTTATTTTGCAACTGTATTTACAGTACATTATTATTTATTGAATTTCATAATGGCATTGACTGTATTTTTTAACACCTGCATGATGTTGGTGATAAATACCAGCTGTTTCAGTCCACATAGATAGATATAATAATGTCATTTATTTTATATCGTGTTTTCTGTATTACGTATTTTACTACATTTATTATAAATAATTAATAAAAGTTAAGTTAATTTAAATTCATTTTTTGTTATAAGATCATTTAGATTTGCAAATGTATTAAAAATATAAAACTATACATTTGATAAATATGAAATATTAGATAATTATATTGGACGGATGGATGGATAGATAGATATTATAATTTATAAAAATCTAAACTATAAAATAAAATTTTATAAAAATAAAGGTCCATTATTTATTTATTTATTTATTTATTTAGATAGATAGATAGTTAGATCGATAGATAGATAGATGATAGACAGACAGACAGACAGACAGACAGACAGATAACAATTAATGTATAATTAGTAAAAAAAGTTACAAATTTCTTTTTTTATGAAAATAGAAAGGCATTTTACTTTTTTCTTATTATATTTTTAAATTTAATACATACATTATATTTTATTCATTATTAAGTAATTTATTTAAATTGATTTTGTTGACTATAAAATAAATTTAGATGTGTTGCATATTTTTTTTTTTTTACAATAGAAAATGCTGTGCTGGGAGATAAGGACAGGTTCAGCCCAGAGTTCTGTCCTTCTGCCATCTTCAGAATGACTTTGCAAGCTCTACTGTGGTTCCACTGGGACTGTGGTGGCCTACAGAGGGGATTGGATTTTGATTGGAGGCAGGGCTGGATGAAATGAGGCAGAGGCTAGGAGGCCGTTCGGCCTGCGGGGAAGCGGATGGGGGAAAGGGCCGGCCCTGCAGGAGCAGGTACTTCGGCTTTTATTACCGTCTCCTCGCACATCACCTCACGACGGAAGGTGAAAGACAGAGAGACAGGGGTGGGATCTCATTACCGAGTGTCTTGCGCTCTCACTGAACCATCTATCTTCATCCAGTGTGGGCTGCTAAGCATTTTCTTACCACTAATAACCCACAATGGCATTCTGATGTAATTTCATATTTCAGAATGCAACTGTTTTTATTTCGTTGTTTATAATTGTGGATCGTTACTCTTCCAGGTGAGGGCGCTGATTGCCATAATGTAAATTAAACTATGTTTGTTTGTTTGTTTGCATGTGTGCGTGTGTGTTTGCGCACAAACCATGTATCTACCCATCATGCAATTTGCAAATGAGCTTTGTCAAGTTAGCCATGTACCTACTGAACACATTTCTAGGGTAAAAATTAAACTATTGACATTTGTAGAGGCATGCTGTTTGTAGTGTTTAAATGTCAATGATTTTGGGGCTTGGGCTAATTCTGAATGGGTTTGCTGATTGGCGCACATTCACTGTAAATGGTCGACTCATTTCCACTTGATTTCATGGTAAAGGTTGACAGATTTGCAGGCTAGCATTTACAAGGAAAGCTAGCAATTAAACCATTGAAAGCTACCTTTTTTGTTTTTGTTTTTTTGCCTTGTAAACCTTGTGCTGTTGCATGATGCTGTTTTGTGAAATGCTGAAGCTGTTGAAAACATTTGAAAACATTAGTGGACACCGGGGTTAACTGTCACACAGAAACCTCAGGAACTTTAACATTTTAAGTCACATGAGAAATACAGTCCCAGTTATTGAAGTTGCAGTTGTGAGATAATGACAATTATGAGAAATAGTCAAATTATGAAAATTTGTTGCAATTCTGAGATATATTGCTGATTATGAGATATAAAGTTGCAATTGTGAGCTACTGTATAAAGTAACAATTATGAGAAATAAAGTTGCAACTGTGAGAAACTCTATAAAGTCAATTATGAAATATAAAGTTGCAATTGTGAGCTATGAAGTCACATTTAGGAGAAATAAGTGACAGTTACAAGAAATAAAGATGCAATTCTGAGTTATAAGGTCAATTATAAGATATAAAGTTGCAATTTTGAGATATGAAGTCAATTATGAAAATTAGTTGCAATTCCAATATATACAGTCCCAATAATCAATTATGAGATGCATTGCAAAATTGCAATTACGAGCTTTGGAGTAACAATTATGAAGAATAAGGCAGCAATTGTGAGCTGTGAAGTGACAATTCTGTGATATAAAGTAAATTATAAGATACCATGTTGCAATTCTGAAATGAAAATTCTGAGATATAAACTCATATATGAGAAACAAGGTTGCATTTTGAGATTAAAAACATCAATTATGAGATATAAAGTTGCAATAGTGAACTATGAAGAAATATGAAAATACAAAGTAGCAATTCAAAGATATATAGTCAATTATGAGATAAATAAAGTTACAATTGTGAGCTATGAAGTCACAATTAAGAGAAATAACTGCATATACAGTAAGTGACAATTATAAGAAATAAAGCCAATTAAGTCAGTTGTGACTTAGTCAATTATGAGAACTAAAGTAGCATTTTTGAGATATAGTCTCAATTCTGAGGGAAAAAGTTGCAGTTCTAAGATTTTAAAAACAATATTACAAGAAATAAAGCTGTGATTTTGAGATGCAAAAACAGTGTGAGATATGAAGTCGAAGTAATAAATCTGACAACTTGCCCCATTCTCCCCTATATGAGCTTGTCAGCTCAGAAAACCTGTCAAATCTACATTTGCTTTTGTCCAGATCTGACACATGCTCCACAGGTCCTTTGAAAAAGTTTGAGGTCAGGATTTACATGCAGGGATCTTGTCCTAGATGAGCAATAAGACACTCTTTTGATCCTGAGCTCAAGAAAGCACTGGTATGTGATCTTCTAGAGGGCGATGCTTGTTGTTTGCGGAGGCCTGACCTTATGGCTAAACATAATTAGGGAGGATTAGCAGAGAAACAGCCTCGTCTCATTATCGCTCCGTCACATGTCTATCTCACCCAGGTTTTAATTACGCTCGACCAAGGGGCCCCGATACTCCCTCTGAAAGCGTTTGATCTTCAAAGGGCCCTCCATGTCACCAAAAACCCAAGCAGATTTGTTCCTTCTGCATCCGCTTCCTGGCTGAGGTCGCTGTAGGAGGTAACTGCACAGTGGCTGTAGAAACATATTTTCAAACTGTTTTGCAACATGGTATTTATGCAGTATGGGATAGTGTGTTGTCCTACATGAAAATCCTTTTATTTCCAAGAGCACTATTCTTCATTTTATACCACAGCAGAAAATGGTCAGTTATGAACTCCACATATCTTGCAGAAGTCATTTTGACAACGTAAAATGATCTTACATTTCACTTCCCAATATCCCAACCCAAATCATCACCCACCGCCTCCTTGCTGATGTTTCAGTCTCATTGGAATAGGATGGCCATTCATCAACTATCAGAAATCCATTTATCTGGAACATCCATTGTACTAAATAATATGTAAGTGAATAAAACTATTTAAAAACAAGTCTTCATGTGTTTCTATAGGCCACTTTGCAGGTTTCTCTGTGCGAGGTTTGGTTAGCAGTGACTGAAACGCAGCTTTACGCACAACTGTCAGTCTGCATGGAGAGAATCTTGAGACTCCAGTAGTTTCAAACATCTGTCTGCTGCTCAGCAGTGGCTTTTTTACAGCTGGTATTACAATACAGGTCATTTGTTTGACAGAAACTTTCCTTAATAAATCTTTATCTGACCAAGATCTTCTGTGCTCTAAGTCACTCACAAATCTTTTGACAGTTCCATCAAATCTATATTAGGTTTTCGTGAAATATTGTTTGTTTTGATGCCTTTTGCAAGACATTGCATTGTTTCATACTTTTCATCTTCAGAAAGATCTTTCTTCCTCACTATATTTTGAGAACTGTGACTTGCTTAATAATGTGCAACAACCTCTTTAAGTAGGTTTTCCATTTACCTAAGAAGACCTGGCAAACTATTGACCAAACCTGTCTGAGATTGATACCAGTTATCTAAAAAGATGTTGAAAACAACACAAACAAAAATCTGACTCTTTATTATACCGAAATCCTATTGATATGTCACTTGCATAATAATTTGGAACGCAGTGTACATATATAAATGTGTGTGTGTGCGACTGTGCCGTAATGAATGGGCAACACTAAAGCACTGATTTCCTTTTCTCTTTCTTGTGTTTTACGCAGTGAAGACTATCGATTATGGCTTGAAGGGGACATTGATTTTACCTTTGTGTCCTGCCTGTTTGACTCCCTCAAACTCTAACTGCACCTCTTTACTCGTTCATATCTCTCCTTTGCTCTCTCTCTCTCTCTCTCTCTCTCTCTCTGTGGAAATCCTTCTGACATATTTCTGGCCTCTTATCTGTTGCTTCCAGTTGGCTTTGCCTGGTCGGCAGCCAGTGAGGAGGTGACATGTTAGAGGAGCCTTTATAATTCACCAAACATATCCTCCCTAGAGATCTCATTCCTCTTTCTAAAAGCGAAAAAAAAAAAAAAAAAAAAAAAAAAAAAGGTTTAGGTTGTCATCGCCCGTCTGTAAAATATATCCTTCACATTATTCTTGGACCGAATCTCTGTTAAATTTTCCATTCTTTCCAGGAATATGTTCGAAGAAAGAAAGTGACCCAAAGGAGACGTTTAGGGCCGGGTGTTCATATGGATTTAATACTTCTGTTGGGTGGAAAATCGTGGGTTTCTGCAATTAACCTCTGTTTTAACCCTCTGTGTTATTTCCAATTTCCCAGACAGAGCTGTCCCATATTTGTCATCACAGGAACATGGTAGCTCTCCAAATGCACATTATTTTGAAATGTACCTGCCAACCACTTTGCAAAAACATATTGGAATGTTACAGTGTCTTGAAATTTGGTGATTTAATTGTACATAAATGAAAGGTCACTTATTTAATTGTATTGCTCTGTTGCTACTTCCTGCTCCTATTTTCTGTATATATATATATATATATATATATATATATATATATATATATATATATATATATATATACAAATTAATAATAACTTTAAATGTCAGGAATGTAGATAAATAACATTCACAAGCATAAACTAATAAAACCATAGGCGGAGTTTCATTTTTATGCTTGGGGGGGCACCCACTGGCAGACGAGCCACGAACACTTTTTTTTTTATTTGTTCTATATTTCATATATTTGTATAATATATATTCGACAGTAAAATAAATAATAAATAAATAAATAAATAAAACATTTTTTCCCGAGGGTACGCACAGAGTTTTTTTTTTTTTATTTATTTTTTTATGGAGGACCAAATGATCAGTGAGAGCAGAACGAATGTGCCACACGTTTCAAACTCAAACTAGATGGTAAAATACATATATCAAGAGCATGCTCACAGATGAAAAACAGAGAACAAAACAGCATTGGATGAAGTGGATTAGAGCCCTGCAGGGCCCTCAAATATAGGCCCTAGCCAGTCTTTTTTCCCCATTTCCCTAAAACAACTTATACTACTCTTTCAGCTATTAAAGTAGTTCAGTTTTGTATGTAATGGAAAAGTGAATATATTTCATTTAGTTTTTTTTATAAATTTAATTTAGATAAATGTTTGGAGCATTTTTTTGTTCCTTAAATGTAAGCGGCCAGCGGCAGACAGTGAATTGATCATAGCATATATGTTTAATCAATTTAGCCTTCTCAAATCATCACATCTTATATATAAATCTATATTTATAACAGTTCAAGCATATTACAATGTTAGTTTAAATGTTTAACCTAGATAAATCTGCGCTGTTAGACGCTTATCCAGTCGTTTGTGTGGAGAGTGGAAGCCGCAGGACATGGAGGCGCCAGCGCGATCAATAGTATTTTTTTCTAGCAGTGCAAACAACTTAAAATACGCAGTCATTTTTGCTCATAAAGGTAAGAGTAATACATCATTTTAAACTATAAAGGGTCAAGTTTTATTTGTGTGCACTCACAATATCAACAAAACGTTGTGCTTTTATAAAATAAAGAAAACAAACGCTTTCTGCTGTCTCGGTCTTGAACAGGAGTACTTCACAATGATTTTTTTTTTCTTAGGTTCAATGATGAACCTAAACTCAGTGAATTGCCTCACAGAAATGATAAAAAAATATATATATAGAAAGCTTTAAATTACTTCTTTAAAATGAAATAATTCAAATTGAAAATAGAAACTCTTTCATTGTGTAATCCGTGCATTTCTCTCTAAAGGCACATTCAATGAGATGGCGAGTCATTTTTTTCATAACCATATTTGATGGATGTTTGATGTCTAAAATTTAGGAATAGGGTAAAGCATGAAAGATTATAATTTGCATTTTATTTTATAATTCTGTACAATAAAAAAAATAAATAAATAAAAAACATACATATGGCATATGTAAAACTTTGTCCTGTAATTGTATAGAAAATTATAAAAAATATTTTTTTCTTCTGATTTTTATGTTGCTCTGTTCTGAATACCTTAAAATTTAAAGGACTTGCTGCAACACAATTTTGTCTGATATGTGAATTATTTATTATCCTATTTAAAAATAATTATTATTAGTGCTGTCAAATGATTAATCATGATTAATCACATCCAAAATAAAAGTTTTTGTTTACATAATATATGCGTGTATGCTGTGTATATTTATTATGTATATATAATTACAAACACATGCATGTATATATTTAAGAAAAAAATATGTTATGTTTATATATTAAATATATTTATATATAATATAAAATATAAGAATATAAATATATAAATGTATATACATGTAAATATTTTCAAAATATTTACTGTATGTGTATGTATTTATATATACATAATAAATATACACAGTACACATACATATAGTATGTAAACAAAAACTTTTATTTTGGATGTGATTAATCGTGATTAATCATTTGACAGCACTAATTATTATCCATTCAGCAAATGCTTTAAAAACAGCTTTAAAAACACTTTATTGCATTCCAGATGCTTTTAAAGTACTTTTCACTATAAATTTTATGGGCAGCTTGAATTTTAAATATTGTCATGAATTATTTGTATTCCCATTTGTAAAATAGCCAACAAATTAATTGTTGCGGGCTAACCCGATCTCATGATGAAATATAGCACGGTAGTGTTGAGAACGAGTCAATGTTTCGTTCGTTATCTGGCTCGGTTCAGTCAGTGTACTGTTTGAGTAAATGAATTACTCCGGGATATTGGTTTTATTTGAACTCAGAGGGAGTGTCAGCCATGTTAAAAAAGTTAACAGCTTAAGTCATTTGTGGATTAATGCTTATTGTTGACGCGAACCGTTTCAAACGATTCAGTTCGATTTGGTGAACTGGTTCAAGAAGATCCGGTTACATCGAGTGATTCGTTCGCTAACCGGATATCACTAAACTGCAGTGTTGTGAACGCGCTCATAACAGACCCGGGAGAGAAGTCAATGCTGAATGAAGTCGTAGTTTTTGATATTTTTGGACCAAAATGTATTTTCGATGCTTCAAAAAATTCTAACGGACCCTCTGATGTCACATGGACTAGTTTGAAGATGTTTTTATTACCTTTCTGGACGTGGACAGTATACCGTACATACATTCTCAATGGAGGGACAGAAAGCTCTCGGACTAAATCTAAAATATCTTTTACTGTGTTCTGAAGATGAACGGAGGTCTCGCGGGTTTGGAACGACATGAGGGTGAGTCATTAATGACATAATTTTCATTTTTGGGTGAACTATCCCTTTAAATAATTCATTTAACCCAAAACGTACTTATTCTAACCACTAAAATAATAAAATAATACAAATAAAATGAGAAAATGTTAATTATTAAATTTTTATATTTTATTCATAGCTCAGACAAAATCATTATTGGCTCTCG
Organism: Cyprinus carpio; assembly: GCF_018340385.1. NCBI lineage: Eukaryota > Metazoa > Chordata > Actinopteri > Cypriniformes > Cyprinidae > Cyprinus > Cyprinus carpio. The sequence goes on from NC_056621.1 coordinate 7,847,204, forward strand.
TCTGGGGGGGCAGTGCCCCCCCTAGCCCCCCCTAAACTCTGCCTATGAATAAAACTATTAAAAACGTATTTTATTTATGCTCATTTTCTATGTGTAAAGTTAATGTTTAGTGTATTTAATTATAATTATAAAGTTAGTAGTACAAATAAAATAGGGCATATGCAATATGACCATTAATTCTGTTTCAATGCAAGGAAACACACAAATCTGATCAAATGTTAATCAAATGTATACTTTGAATGTAATGTGCTATGATTTTAACACTGTCATTTTTACTAGGTCTTTTAAATGTATTGCTTTTTTAATATCCAAATAAGAGGAACATGCAGTGAGTTTCATTTTAGCTGTCAAACATTTGATTGATGACTATATAAGAAAATCATTCTAATATTCATAAAGTAGAAGTAAGTTTCTTTGAAAACTGCAGTTGATATACAGATCGTGTAGGCAGTGCAATGGAATTGAAAATAACGAAAATAAGACGTGTTATAAAAGTTGAACATCTTTTGTCTTGACACAGCATTCTAAACATATGGTGAGACACAAAAGTTGCGAGTCTGATAGTCAAATACTTCAGTTTAGCTCAGAAGAATGCCGGAAAAGCAAAGAAGTGGAAGGCAAAAACGTGTTCTGTTTGAACGCTCCTCAGTATTGATTGTCAAGTGAGATGAAAGCGAACTCTTCATAGAGATCGTATGCCGTGAAAACGCATCAGGATTTGATGCCTGAGAGATTGAAAAAGTCCGTGAGGAATCAGGAATGGCCTGGCACTGACCATACAACATGATGAAAACAGCGGGAATCTTCACCTCTCAAAATGTCAAAAAATACAGATGAAATGTCAAGGGAGAAATCACTGCATTTTTCACTCTACTCAACATCCATTTTAATCTGCCAGCAGAAAGCTTTTGAACAACCATAGGCAAATGTAACTGGCATTGAGCAGGTTTTAAATTGCACCCATCCAATAAATCTTTGGATATTTCATGTAAAATTATAGGCTACAAATGTTGTGAGATGTTATGAATGCAGATTTTGCCAAGCGAATACATTTACTGTAATGGGCTACAAAAGATGACTAAGGTATCCTCAAAACTTTATTTTGTACCTGCAGCCAATGGTCATCATCAAATGCCCATCTCGATTTCAATGGCACTGTTGCAATTTGCTTATGCTGCTATTTATCGTATCTCATTTAAATTAGAGATGGTCCATAGTGCCGGTAAGGCGTTTGAAAAACAACACAGTGAAGTTGGTCGCTCCAAGCCATAATAATGTATCACCAAATGTTTATAGGCCAATAGACCATTAATTCTCAGTCCTGCAGTTGCTTGCTGCTGACCCATGCAGAAAAAACACAAGCTCTCACCTCACGATTCGACTTCTATTAAACCTACTTCTATGTGGTTATCTAATCGTGTTTATGCTTTTCATGCCAGTGATTGTGATTAATTTAGCTTGCTATGCTTGCAATATATCTTTTTCTCTCTTTTTAATACAAAGAAAGTCCAGCTGATTTAGTGAATCAATTTATTTGGACGGTTTATTTAAATGAACTTGTAAAGAACAATTGAACGATTTACAATTGTAAAGATTTTTGGGAAGGTTTTTTTTTTGTGCTTTTTTTTTTGCAGTGAAACAACATATTACAATCAAATATCATATTTAGTTAAAATCTTTACCCTAATATTGAAAAACCTATAGTTTAGTTACAATATTGTTAATTACTTTGTATAGTTCCAAATAAGGAAGAACCGTTATCGCATGTCTATGAAAAACACTCAATGGTGGGGTTTCATTCCTCAATGAAATGACTGGTGCTTCCGGAATCTGAGTTGGTGCTACATTTGTATTTGAATATACTTTGCAACTGTTAAAAAGCAAGTTCTATATAGTATGAATTAAAACTGGACATATTAAATCTGGCTATTGTCATGTGGCCTACCAGCGTCAGTTCCATCGCTTTACTGCCATTGACAAATCCTCTCCCATGGCCTCATGTGATAGTAAAGTGTCCATTAAATGCCCATTTCAGAATCCTGATCTGTTTTTCGAATACTGTGAATACTATGAACTTTTAGCATACTGTATATTGCATACTATATAGTTGGGACAACCTGATCTCACGGCAATTCGTACATATTTTATGAGGTGGCTAATTTGTACAAATTTGTACGACCAGGCTAGTACAAATTTTTATGTTTTGTGAAAAACATACGTATTTTACGAGGTACCAAGTTCATTGGAATTCATAAAAAATGAACATCCTTAACCCCTCACAGAAAACATACAAAATTGTACAAGTGAGGTTGTACAAAAAAAAAAAAAAAAGTATGTATTTTACGAGGTGGCAAATTCGTATAAATTTCGTAAAATATGTACAAATCGGTCGTGAGATAGCGTTGGTAGGGAAGTATTCGATTTCTTGACACAGCAAGTGTTTTTTGAATGAATCAGCTGAATTCAGTTACTCTTGTTTCATTCTTGAATGTGTTTTGGAAAGAATTGGCTGAGTAAATTATTTATTGACTCACTAATAAAGACAGTCAATCGTTTTTGTTTGAACAGTTTGGTTAAGTAAACGCTTCTGTGTAACTTTGCTTTGAACAAATTGGTTAAATGAATCCTTTTAAGACTCACTCAATATGCCAGTTACTAACCGCCCCCTACTGGCATAACAATGTAAGTATAACAAACAGAGTTGCACTGAATCAAATTTGAAGGCTGGAAGTAATGTATGAAATGGTATGTATCATATGTATTGTGCATATAATCATCTGATAGTTATTTGATATTGTGCCTGCTCCTTAAGTCATTCACAGAGGCCTATTTTTAAAAGTGAACACAGACAGCCTGAATTGTTGGGAAAGGGACTTCATTCATTCATTCATTCATTCATTCATTCATTCATTCATTCATTCATTCATTCATTCATTCATTCATTCAGTCAGTCAGTCTTTTGTCAGGGTGGATTAGAAGGAAATGTAAAATGGATGAACCCTTAATTAACCCTGGTTCCTCCTTATGGATGCACCTTAAGATTCACAACGACAAAGAGCAGACTTTCAACACACCCTCTTAAGATTTGCTGGTAGCCATGACCAGTGGTGGAGACATTCACAACCCATATAGTTGTGCTATTATTAACCACCGTTCAGATCTACATGTCATTGAAAACACATATTTTGTATTTTTCCCTGTTTAAGAAAAGCCATTAAAATTCTCAGAAAAGCACTGCGGGGCAAATTTGCGGCTTGCTTTTAGCCACATTTTCTAAAAGAGCGGTCCTTCACCTTGTCCTAAGCAACAGCTTCTATGAAACAGAGCCATTGCAGCCAGGAATAAACCCGCTGTTCTTTCTGTGGTTGCTCTCAAGGTACGGCAATATTGGTTACATTCTGGCACAAGTCTGCAAAACCAGCCATTAATTTTTAATCCAAAACAAAGACATCCTCCCTGAATAAATCAGGAGCTGGGTAATTGACTTGAGAGTTGGAGAAGTGGATGCCAATGGTTTGAGGCGATTTCATTGGCTGATGGCAGCACAGTTGGAGAGATAAGAGAAGTGGTTAGCAGGCCCTACAGTTAGAGCCCACAGGCAAGCAACACGCCACATTTGTTGGAGAGAATGAAATGTGACTTATTTGACTGATGGCTAGTTAGATGACGAATACAATTTCAATATTGATTGAGAAGTAGAAAAAAGCAGAGGAAAATGGCATAGAAGTCACAGAGGAAGCTGTACTATACACTATGTACCTGAAGGTGAAGTTTGTAAGATTTTGACTGTCAAAATACATTTTCTTAACACAGTTTATTGTTTTTAAAGTACGCCATTCATGGGTTTATGTCCCCACAAAGTGTAAAGATTGAGTCTCCCAGGCACCACCAAATCAGTCTACTCTGATCTGTGAATCATTTCATTTTTATATCTAAGTATTAATAATAATAAAAATAAAAATTTGATTTATAAAAAACTATATAATACACATATAAATACATACAGTATATATATATATATATATATATATATATATAGATAGAGAGAGAGAGAGAGAGAGAGAGAGAGAGAGAGAGAGAGAGAGAGAGAGAGTTAACTATATAATTAAAAGTATAAAGTATAACTATATAATTATATTACACGGACTGAAGTAGTTTAAGTCTTTGGTTCTTTTAATTGTGATGATTTTGCCTCACATTTAACAAAAACCCACCAATTCACTATCTCATCAAATTAGAATATGGTGACATGCCAATCAGCTAATCAACTCAAAACACCTGCAAAGATTTCCTGAGCCTTCAAAATGGTCTTTCAGTTTGGTTCACTAGGCAACACAATCACGGGGAAGACTGCTGATCGGACAGTTGTCCAGAAGACAATCATTGACACCCTTCACAAGGAGGGTAAGCCACAAACATTCATTGCCTGCTGTAACTTAAATTAGACTAATGAGAGTCATAAATGCTTAGTACAACATTTAATTCATTGTTTTCAATAATAAGAACATTAACCATATTTATAGTAATTAATTGGGCTGTTCCCCCTTAAAAATTCATTGCCCATAATGCTATTCAGATTGAGAGCTCCCTAAGAAGTGAACTTAGTATTGTATATGCTGCTCAAGTGAATTCATTCCCTGTAAAACTGTCTGAAACTACAGTAAACAAGTTATTTGTTTTAAATCAAGTCGTCAGAGTTCATTATTGCTTGTTAAGTGAAGAAGACACAACATTGTCAAAGAAGCTGGGTGTTCACAGAGTGCTGTATCCAAGCATGTTAACAGAAAGTTGAGTGGAAGGAAAAAGTGTGTAAGAAAAAGATACACAACCAACCAAGAGAACCGCAGCCTTATGAGGATTGTCAAGCAAAATCAATTCAAGAATTTGAGTGAACTTCACAAGGAATGGACTGAGGTAGGGGTCAAGGCATTAAGAGACACCACACACAGACGTGTCAAGGAATTTGGCTACAGTTGTCGTATTCCTCTTGTTAAGCCACTCCTGAGGCGTCTTACCTGGGCTAAGGAGAAGAAGAACTGGACTGTTGCCCAGTGGTCCAAAGTCCTCTTTTCAGATGAGAGCAAGTTTTGTATTTCATTTGGAAACCAAGGTCATAGAGTCTGGAGGAAGGGTGGAGAAGCTCATTTTTCCAAGTCTAGTGTTAAGTTTCCACAGTCTGTGATGATTTGGGGTGGTGGTCCATTGTGTTTTTTGAAAACCAAAGTCACTGCACCCATTTACCAAGAAATTTTGGAGCACTTCATGCTTCCTTCTGCTGACCAGCTTTTTGAAGATGCTAATTTCATTTTCAAGCAGGATTTGGCACCTGCCCACACTGCCAATAGCACCAAAAGTTGGTTAAATGACCATGGTGTTGGTGTGCTTGACTGGCCAGCAAAACTCACCAGACCTGAACCCCATAGAGAATCTATGGGGTATTGTCAAGAGGAAAATGAGAAACAAGAGATCAAAAAAAAAAAAAAAAAAAAAAAAAAAAAAAAAAATGCAGATGAGCTAAAATCTACTGTCAAAGAAACCTGGGCTTCCATACCACCTCAGCAGTGCCACAAACTGATCACCTCCATGCCACGCCGAATTGAGGCAGTAATTAGAGCAAAAGGAGTCCCTACCAAGTATTGAGTACATGTACAGTGAATGAACATACTTTCCAGAAGGCCAACAATTCACAGAATATATATATATATATATATATATATATATATATATATATATATATATATATATTATATATATATATTATATTTATTTATTATTTTTTTATTTTATTTGTTGAGATAGTGAATTGGTGGGTTTTTGTTAAATGTGAGCCAAAATCATCACAATTAAAAGAACCAAAGACTTAAACTACTTTAAATTTATTTACTTTATTTACTACTTTATTTAATACACAAGTTTCACAATTTGAGTTGAATTACTGAAATAAATGAACTTTTCCACGACATTCTACTTTATTTTACAAATGTAATATTTAGCATATATAAAATTAATGTTTTGGTACATTTTATTAATTATTTGTTTGGTTTGCGTGTATTATTATGATTATTTTACCTATATTAATAGTTTAAATACAAATGGAAATAATTAAAAGGTCATTTGCACTATTTGTCTGTTGCGTTCAATGAAAGAAATAGGTGAAACAGGAATTACAGTGTTTTACTCATTAACTGATATGCATGATAAAAATAATACAGAACATAATGAAATCATAATCGTCAAATTAGTTACATGCATTTGTTTTAATCTAATTAATTAGATATGCAATAAAATTAACCAAATTCAGTGACCTCATATTGTACATGGCAGTGTATATCCAAACAGAAAATATGTATTTGTGCTAGAAGCATATGAATGCCTATGAATACTAATAGGTTCACATTAAATTCCCATGCTGTTTGCCAAATCTACTCAGTCCCATCCATTAAAATGAAAGCAATTAATACTAAAACAAACAAATACTGTAAAACCTACAGTACAATTAATGACATTGAAAGCCTAATTTATTTTAAATGGAAGCTTTGGACAGAATTTTGTTTGCAAAAAGACATGCATGCAAGTTTGATATCAGTATTTGACTTTGTTTCTATAGTTTTTGCTGGCTGTCAACTGAGTAAATTTTTGGTTATTAAGTGCTGCTGCTTGGAAGGATTTAAAAAAAATAAATAAAAAAATTACAAGATGACTGAGCATCACATTAGCGTATTATTGTAATAGATGACTCAGTATGTGGATCCCACTGCAGTGACTTTGACATTTTGGAGTGTGTTTAGCATTATGTGTAATATGCTTATCTGCACATCTCATCGCAGCTAATTTAAAGATGTGCTGAACCTCTGACAAGACGCTTTTCAAGGCCTTGTCGAAATTTTACCCTTGTACTTTGTCTTAAATGAAATACTGCTGACACAGCATGTTTCTTTCATCAGGCATATTTTAAGGCTTCCCTATCATATTCCCATGAGTTAAAAACACCTCTAGGGACGTACATTTAATTTCAAACTATGTTGACTCAGGTTAATTTTCATCATAAATCATGTTGATATCTACAAAGAGACTTAATATACCTTCATGTAAGGCAATGGTCACATGCGATAAAATCCATGTATGCACATTCTTATTGTTTAACGTGAAAATGTACTGGTGTATTGCAGCAGTTAGTGGTTTCTTGGTGGCTTTCTGCTGCTCATGCACATTACAGAGCAGCGTTGTCTCATGGGATATCATATTATGGACATTGATCTTTTTGTGGGGAGGGCTCTTGACAGCAGGAGGTGACAAAACCCTCTGGGAAATATTATCCTCTGCTCCTGACATCACAGTGTTGACAGTTTGCATTAGCATCACTGCTGGCGTCGTGTGTAGGCAGCACAATGTGTAAAGAAGTGAAGTCATGTGTTCAAGTCATTCATTCTAGTGATTTTCAACAGTATGCCTATATATATATATATATATATATATTTATATATATATATATATATATATACAGTTATAATTATTAATTGTATATATTGCATAAATCTAAAATCTCTCTCTATTGTAAATAATATATTATTACTACTTTATAATAATGCATACATTTTATTTTACAAATTTAATATTTAGCATATGTAATCTTTTGTATATTTTGTATATGATCATATATATATATGTATGTATATAGTGATATTTTTTTACTGCTGAAATTACTAACTAAATCATATATTTGTACTTTTACCTTTAAAATAATAAAACATTCATTTTATTTTATATATTTAATATTTAGCCTTTATAACACATTTTTATTTTATTAATATGCATGTTTGTGTAGTGAATCTTGCACTGCTAACTGTAAAAAAGTACTAACTATAATAATTACTAACTATAATATTTTGTATTAATAAGTGCTAACTATAATAATTTCATATAAAATATATATAAGTAATAATAAACTCATTTAATTTAGTTTTTCTTTTCTTGTTTATTTTACAAATGTAATTTTTAAGTATTTGTTATTATTTTAATTCATAGATTTAATAATTATACATTAAAATGTATCTGTAATAATATTCAATTCATTATTTAAAAACAAATTTTTAAAAACAAATTTTTACACACCACACATATATATACATACATATATATATATATATATATATATATATATATATAGTATATCATATTTTAATATAGTATATTATATTTAGAAGTATATGAATATAATATATAAGTAGCTGTAGGTATTAAATGGTAAGTAAATAAAATAAAAAAAAGAAAAGAAAATGTTGAATTGAATTGGGTCACTGCACTTGGGATGTATTTGGGCAGTAGTGTATCAAAATGGCATTACGAATTACTAAACGCCTCCAAGTGTGGCGAAATGATGGCCAGGATAATTTTCCTCTTGTAAACAGCCTATAAATGCTCAGCAAACACTGAGGTGGATGTAAGGCAGCGTCCGCATGTGAGAGAAGCTCATAAATCTCTGATTTTCCCCCCACTGGATTCTCTCTCTTTGGTTCCTCTTAATTTGAAGTTTGATGAATGCCCTCATCCCCTTCATCCTTCCTGTCGCTGTGAGTGGGAAAACAATTAGTTTTGTACACTGATGAATCAAGACCGCCATGAATTCATTTTCATAAAAAGCAAATATGTTGTGGCAGGGGGCAGTGGGTCAAAGCTTTCACAACAGATGCTTCAAATCAATGAGCTCTTTCATAACGACCACAAAAGCCTCTACACAAAAGGGATGTCACCTTTATCTGTATTTATTTGTTGGAGATTTATCTTTTTTTTCCTTTTTAAGTGGAGTCGTTTTTCATGTGTAAGCAGTTTATCTATCATCTTGGAGCTTATTAAATCTGTGAATTTTATATGACTTAATAACACATTTTAATTCTTCAAAATGTCATGTTCAAAAAGAAAAAAAAAACTACTTTTCTGAAGGATCATTTGATTGGAGTAATGATGCTGATAAAAAATAAGTTTTGTTTTAAAATTAATATTTGTAAATTTTATTTTATGTTTTGTTTGAATAGAAAACAGTTATTTTAAATAATAAAAATATTTCAACATTGTATTGTTTTTGCTGTACTTTTGATCAAATAGATGCAGGCTTGGTGAGGAGAAGAGAATTTTTGAGAAGAGAATAATTACTAATTCAAAACCCTCTTTTGGCTGTCAGGGATCTCTGATATCCACAGCACTCCATTTCAGTTTTCTGAAAGCATTTCATGTAGTGTCTCTAGCTCCTCAAGTGCTAATATTCCCAGGATTTGGCAGGAGGCGTCGTACAGGCGGTTGAGAGTGACCGCAGACAGTTTGTTGCCTGATAAAAGTCATTTTGGAACAACGCCACATCTGTGATTGAATCTGCAAGCCCTGGGTTTAACACTCTCAACAGGAGGGAAATCTTGCCAGCCGACACAGATTTACAAACGCATCCGCTAATGTTTTGCTTCTTGCACACTTAAATGACACTGGGTCTCATACACAATCAAGCAGGATTCAAGACGTTTCCTTTTTTGTGGATGTGTGTGTATATATTATTTATATAATAACTTACAATTCAAAACAACTTACAATTTAAACTACATGAACACGTACACAAAATTCAATAGAAGCAAAGGTTTAAAGATTTGAGGTTGGGAAGATGTTTTACCATTCTTAAAGTCTCCTTTGGTTATCAAGACTGCATTTATCTGATCAAAAATACAGTAAAACTGTGGAATTGTGAAATATTAATACATTTTTAATACAGTTCTATTTGAATTAGGGCTGTCAAACAATTAATCATGCACTCTAAAAAAAAATGCTGGGTTAAATACAGCCCAGCGCTGGGTAAAATATCGACAAATCCAGTGAGTGGTTGTTTTTAACAAACAGTTGGGTTAAATGTTTAACCCAACCTTCTGGTCAGTTACCCAACCACTGGGTAAAAACAATCCAATCTCTGGATTTGTCCATACTTTACCCAGTGTTGGATGGTATTTAACCCAGCATTTTTTAGAGAGTGATTAATCGCGATCAATAAATATTTTGGGTTTGCATGTGTGTTCTGTGTATATTTATATATAAACACACACACATGCACACACTCACACACACACACTCACAAACACAGTCCCACACACACACACAGTCACACACACACACAATCTCGCACACACACAATATATATATATATATATATATATATATATATATCATAAATTAGTGCAGTCAAATGATTAATCATGATAAATCACATCAGGGTCTTTTAAATTGTTTTTAAACTAAAAGTTTTTGTTTATATTTCATAATATGTGTATGTGTCGGGCTGTGTGCATGGAGGTGTGTGCCCAGGATACGTGTGTCTATATATCACAATATCCCACAGATTCTATATAAAAAGGTCCACACACACACACACACATTTACAGGTGGTTTGGACTGTGAGCATACAGTAGCATATATTTAAAATATTTACAGATGTAAAGTACATCTATATTAATAAAAGCTTTATATTATTAATTCATATATTTTATATATAAACATGACATTTTTTTCTGAAATATATACATGTACAGTATGTGTGTGTGTGTGTGTATTTATATATATATAGAGTAAATATACACAGCTTTTTTTTTTTTTTTAAAATTGAATTTTTTTTTTGAATTTTTTAATATATATATATATATTTACATCCATACTATTTTAATATATTTCAATATGTAATTTATTCCTGCAATGAGCTGAAAGTTTAATTTTTTCAGCATAATGGAAAATAATGAACTTTTACTCAGCTACAGTATATATATTTAACAATATTTACATGTAAAGTACATCTATATTAATAAAATTTATATTATTAATTCATATATGTTATAACTATAACATGACAGTTTTTTCTGAAAGATAGTTTTTTAATTTATACATGTACAGTATGTGTGGTGTGTGTGGTTATTTATTATATAGATAAATATACACAGCACACATACACTTCAATGTATATATATATTTTGATCAATTTCAAATGTGTCCTGGGTTGAATAAAACTCCAGTTTAGCCATGATTATTATTATTATTATTATTATTTTTATGAGGATTATATATTATTATAATTTTTTTTATCTTTTGTAACAAACTCAAACAATTGAACCATATGTGTGTGTAAAGACAAATTATTATTATTATTATTATCTTTTTTATTTTACTCAAACAATTATTATTATTATTATTATTATTATTATTATTATTATTATTATTATTATTATTAAAGGACCTATAGATTGAGGCAAACTTCAGATAAACATTATTTCATGTGTTTGAGCAGGGAACTTACACAAAGTCTCAAAGTGGATCTATTGTCTTGACATCTTTGCAATGAAGCCAATTCTCATTCATTAGTGACTGAACACTTCAAAGGCAATTACAGAGACACACGCTTTGTCTTTAGATGGATCAAGCCCATTAGGGGTGTCTTATCAAAGAGTCCATCAGGCCATAAAACTGTTAGGCTTCAATCTAAAGATCTCACGTCGCCTATACTGTGTCTTGTTACGATGGAGAGCAAGACAAGGGCTTTTAGTACGGCTATCCTCTAATTCCTGCCATTGACCAATGATTCATACAACATGCTTGCATTCAAAGTTGACATAAATGATTTTGCCTAACCCACTAATTGAGTGACTCACCAGTTGTTATTAGAGCAAAGAACATTAAAATATTAGAGAAGAATAGACAGGGAAGTAGTATAATGAAAAAAAGGACACATGGGAACATATAATGAAGAAGGCCTGATTAGGAAGGACATGTGGAAAAGACAGCATTATCAACACAGCAGCTTGTCCTGCTCATCACTGTTTGGCTTTTTAATGTTCTTTTGAATGAATTTAGTGTTAATAAATTAATGAATCAGTTTTGATCATGCCATTTCAGTAGCCTAAGTGATTTAATGATTCACTCATAGTTATTTGTTTCATTGAATGGAACAGTGTTGTTCACCAATTTGATAGAGTGAATGAATCAGTAACCTAATCATGTGATTATTTCCTGAATGAATCCGTGTTTATTGAAAGGATTGGTTCAGTGAGTGATTCAGTGACCCAATCACATGTTTATTTCCTGAATTAATCCATGGCTGTGTTTACCAAAAGCATCGTTAACCTAAACTGATCGTAGCTACACTGGTAGTTACAATAGTTCTACGTTCAATTTAGGCTTCCAATGCTTTTGGCAAATGCAGCCCATGTTTATTGAACGAATCAGTTCAGTGAGTGATTCTGTCAACTAATCACATGTTTATTACCTGAATGAATCTGTGTTTATTGGACGGATCGGTGTAGTGAGTTATTCAGTGACCCAATCATGTGTCCATTTCCTGAATGAACCTGTTTTTTTTTTTTTTTTTTTTTTTTTTTTAACAAATCTCTTCAGTGAGTGATTCAGTGATTAAATCACTTGTCTCTTTCCTAAATGAATCCATGTTTATTGAATAAATTAGTTCAGTGAGTTATTCCATGACCCAATAACATGAATATTTTCCGAATGAATCCAAGTGTTTTGAATGAATCGATTCAGTGAGTGATTCAGTGACCCAATCACTTGTTCATTGCTTGAATAAATCTGTATTTAATGAGTCAGTTCAGTGAAAGAATCAATGATGTACTCATTTAGACTAAACTGAAAGTGTGGCTTGTCAAACAACAAAAACCGATTAGAAAGCACTATTTAATCAGATCATCAGTGTTGTGGTTGCATTGTTTTTGTTACATTAATTTGCTTAGCCTCACTCAGCACTGTTTCATTTGTTGTGGAGAAAAAATAAACATCAATTAATGCAAGAGCCATAAAACAAGCATGAAAGAGATATGAGGCAATAATACATGCTTTGATGGAGGGCTTCTGAGAGCATTCTGGTTCTTTCATGTGTTATGGAGTAGTAAAGCAGGGTTTTCTCAAGCAGGTATTTCATTATTGTTTCTAATCAGCCCGACTGCAGACCCCAATATTTTCAGTGTTTATCAGAGACCAGAGAAACAATGGCCACAAAAAGCAGTGTGGAAAAGGAAATTGAGAAATTTGGCTTTATATCCCACAGTAATTACTTTTTCTTGAAATTCGAAATTATTACATTGCTTTCCTGGCAGCATTGCATTGATATTTCTCAAAATGAGTGGTTTGGGGTTTGTTCTAAACTCAAAATAAACTTATAATGAATTCGGAGTTCTTTATAAACCTAGTCCAGATGGCTTTGATTCACATGAATGTCTAAATGAACCAATTCACTAAAATAATGTTTTAATATAACAAACAAAAGAGTTTGGCAAGCTATGTTGAGGCTAAATTATTTTAGTAAATCAGTTTTTTCGGATAGTTCATATGTGAAAACCGATTCACTAAAATGATTCAAAGATGACATAATTCAATGTCACGGCCATTGCGAGAATTCAGAAGACTCTAGGCGTCCAATTATAGGATCAAAAGGACAAGCTCATTCACATGCATCTCAATAAGGGTGATATTTTACATCTTCCATTATCAAAGAACGCTTTAACCCTCTTAAATCTCTTTTAAGAGCCAGAAATCTGTCCGATCTTTGATAGCGCCTTGTACATAACTTCTCTTATTTCTTTCACTCCTCTATAATATTTAAAATTCACTTACATCTCACAAGATCAAGGTGGGGTGTAGAAACCACAACAAAAATGAGAATGGTTTATGGTAGGAGAGAAATACAGTTTTAATGGGCTATATTTTGAGATATAGCTGAGAGAATCCTTTTGGAGTGAAGCCATAAGATGACGCACCATCAGGATAAGATCCGACTGGGAACAGCTTTCAGTTTCAAAATTGATTGTCCTTTTGGCCTAAATGATGCACTGGGTATTTGCCGTCCCTTTTGCATGTGTGAAATGTGCTCCACGGGTCACACGTGTGTGTGGTGCATTTATCCGTGTGTTTGATGCTTGTTTGCCATTTATCTGCAGGTGTGAGCTGGACTGAGATTGAGCCTTGGTGGATGCAGCTCTTGCAAAGGGGGCAAATGTTTGTTTCTGTAGTAATGAACTCCCTGGAAAGTGATTTTATTTTTTTCCCCAAGTCTGTGACATAAACTCTGATGTAAATAATGTTTACTCTATTTTTGTTTAAATACATGCAGCATTGGTAATCATAAGAGATTTCAAAAACCTCAAAATATTAAACTCTAATCTTACTGACCCCAAACCTTTAAACTGCAGTATAACAAAATTAATAAATGTAAAAAAATAATGAAACAGTCAAAAACATCAATGTTTTACTAATTATATTTTTAATTAAAAAATATGTTTTGAATATCACTATAAAAATAGTATAATGGGCATAATCTTTTATCTGCTTCATCAAAATAAATGTCCAAATGAATTGATTCACCTAATGCATCAAACATTCCAGTGCTCTTTTGAGAGAGATAATGGACATTTTAGGCAAAAAAAAAAAATATCTTGCACCTTGAAACAGTGTGCTTCTTTAGGTCAAAGCTCAACATATTTAGTGTGTCCTAAGGTCTAGCAAAGATGATTGTTAAGTTTCTCCTCCCCTCTACATCTCCTCTGTGCGCCCCAGAGCTTCCCATTTCCCCCTCCTGAGGCGTGGCCTCCCCCCAGTCCCATCTCTGAAACCAACCTGACAAGCATCAATGTTGTCAAGTCCCCAACGGATGACAAGCCAATCCATCTTCACCCCACGGCAGCCCTTTAAAACAAGCCCTGTCATCATTCTCTGCCCTCCGCCAAGGAGAATGAAAATGGGGACACGGATACATTTCTTACATGCTCTCGACAAATTGGCGACAGATGTTGACTGTAAAACTTCACCTTTCCGTTAATGTAAAAAACCTTCAACAAACAGGTGACACAATCACCAAACATTCAAACTATGCCACATATGATTACATTACAGTGTCATTTTTAAATATTAAACAAAATAATTGTGAAGTGTATAATTTTATTGTATTAGTGTGTTAATGTTTTTATTTTGTTTATTTTGAAACAGTATGTTAATATTTTGATAGTGTTAAATTTTATTGCTAGTTGCCTGTTTCTGCCAACAATATAGTTTGAAACAGGGATAAAGAACCATTGCAACACTGAACAACTTGCAGTAAGCGCTCTTTTGTTCCCGAAAGTTTATTTTTGAACAAATCGGTTGAATGAATAATTCAATAACTTACTCACAATCATTTGGTTCTTTCCGGAATTATTCAGCATTTTTAAACAATTTGGCTAAATAAATAACATGATCACTTATTTGTTGCTACCTACTTGCGTGAATATAAAACTTGAAGAAAGCATTACTGAAAATCTCCTCAAAACAATTCCAATTCCAATAAGTTTGGGTTTGGTATGCCTACATTTATATGATTTCAAAAAGACAGAAATGCTATTGTGAAATGCTCTTACAATAATAACTGTTTTCTATTTTCATATGTTTTAAAATATATTCCTGTGATGAGAAGCTGAATTTTCATCATCATTACTCAAGTCTTCAGTGTCACATGATCCTTCAGAAATCATTTGAGTTGCTTAATATTATTGTAATTAATATTTTCAGATGAATATTTTTTGATGAATAGAAAGTTCAAAAGAACAACATTTACTGGAAATAAATAAATGAATGCTGAATAAATCTCACTGACCCCAAACTTGTGTATTAAAAATTATAATATTAAATATATATATAATCGCACATTAATAAAATTAGCGCTGATAAAATGAGTGTGCGTTAACGCAATATTAACGCATTAATTTTGACAGCCCTAATATATATATTAGGCCTGTCAAAATTAACACAATTAATGCAAACTAACTTTATTAACGTGCGATTAACGCAGCGCGCATTTCCTGTTTGACCATTGCCTAGACCATAGTTGGAGAAATGAAGATGCTACAGCGTTGCCAACTTAGCGACTTTGTTACTAGATTCAGAGACTTTTTATCTTTTTTTTTTTTAAAAAGCGCCTAGCAACAATACATAACATAATTGGACAACCCTTATTTTGTTTCTGAGACTCGACGGTACTGCCACACGAGGTTTTGTGTCTGCACTGTTAAGCGAGTGGCTGAGAGAAGCAGCGCTTTTAGTTAAACCAGGGCTGCGTTTCAAAAGCATCGTAAGCTTAAGTTGATCGTAGCTCCACTGGTTTCAATGGGTCTACGATGTACTTAAGCTTATGATGCTTTTGGGAACGCAGCCCAGATCATTATGTGTATTTGATTTCATCAGACAACGGCTTGATTATAAATTTTTGTGCAGATTAACATCTTGGAACGGAGAGCTGGTGTAATCTTAGGTGTAGTCTTAAAGGATCGTGTTTCAGTCACTAATTCATATTAATTTGGTTGCCTGACAACAGAAACAGTAAAATATAACAATGAAAACAGTTTTATTAAGAATTTGGTTGCATCAAATTACAGTATGTAGGCACAGAGAGGCAAACAAATGTAATAATAAAAAATAAATGTACATTTTGCATGTTTAGAAGTGAGTTGCCCTGTCCTGCAAATAATGTAAACAGGCTTGTGTAAGAAAATTGCTCAGTGCAAAGAAAGGGAAGTAATGAGAACCTGATATTTCTATGTTCTTTTCTCTTCTTTTCTTTTAAGACATTTTGGATGAAAACCGGTAGGCTTGTGACTGTCCCATAGACTGCCAAATAAATAACAATGTCAAGGTCCAGGAAAGTATGAAAAGCACCGTCAGAATAGTCCATCTGCCAAGGTTTTAACAGTAACGTTATGAAGCGATGAGAACACTTTTTGTACACGAAGAAAACAAAAATAATGACTTTATTCAACAATTCCTCTCCTCTGTGTCTCTCTAAATCAGCATAGCGCCATTTTGGCAATTCTCAGTATGCAGTCAGCGTACACTCTTCTGTGCCAGCAGCACTGCGCCGATGCGCTGTTTTCATTCAAACCAAAGCATAAATACATGTAAAAAAAAAAAAAGTATCATTGTGGCGTGGCTGAAGAGTGTAAGCCACCTGTGTACTGCTCAGTGTTGTCAAAATGGCGCTACGCTGATTTGGAGAGACACAGAGGAGAGGAATTTTTGAATAAAGTTGTTATTTTTGACAAAAAGTATTCTCGTTGCTTCATAACATTACGGTTGAATCACTGATGGCAGATGGACTATTCTGATGATGCTTGTCATACTTTCCTGGACCTTGACAATGTTATTTATTTGGCAGTCTATGGGACAGTCTCAAGCTTACCGGTTTTCATCCAAAATATCTTAAATTGTGTTCCGAAGATGAACGAAGCTTTTACAGGTTTGGAACGACATGGGGGTAAGTAAATAATGACAAAATTTTCATTTTGAGATGGAGTTTGCCTTTAAATCTTAAATGCATCAAGGTTCTGATGCAACAGCCAAAAGATGCATATGCACACAAACCAACCATTTACATCCTATCACCACATGTAGCATAAAACCTCAAAACATATTAAGTTAAACTTAATGTTTCAAACACTAAATATAAATAATGGGAAAAAAAGATTTCATTAACTCTAAAATTCTCAGATTATTATTATTTTTTTACTTTATCTTTGCAACCCAAGTTTTTGATCAACTTCCAAATATACAGTTCTTCACAGTGGTCCAAAACATGAATGTTGAATGAGTATCGACGTTCCTCTATGAATATTTAAGCGACGACACAAAGACAGCCCACGCTGCTGCCATTGAACAAAAATCCGGTGTCCACCATCCACATTGCTCATTAAAATGAGATTTAACAGGGATTTTCATTTTCAGTAACAAATGTATTCATGGGTAGCCCATCAGTCATTGTCAAAAGTAATCTAATTTTCCTCGTGCGAGGGAGATGCACAAGAAGGAGAGCGACAGCTTTTTTTCAGCCAAGAGGGAGGGGTGCTGGACATTATCCACCTCCTGCCGTCTTTTCACTTCCTGTCACGCAGGAATAGGTGGAAACCCACTGTTAACAGAGCGCTTCAAAGCGCTTATAAATGTCCATATTTCCCATCCTGACACAAAAACAAGTGATATTATTTACAAACATAGAATAGAATAAAATATATATATATATATATATAATATATATATATATATATATATATATTTGGTGGGTGCTGTGTGGAAATAAGATGACGAATTAGCAAATGAATGATACAGTGGCTCTCTGCATGTTACCTACACTGTGACAGTTTGTTATCTTTGGCTAAACAGCTGTGTGTTGTGCCAACCACCCTACACCCCACACACACAGAATCCAAAATTAACTTTTGGCCAAACCTAATGAATGGAAAGTGGATTGGGAAAATTTACAGGCCATAAATATATCATTCCAGCCATTAAATTGAATTCCATTATAATAATAAAAAAAAAAAAAAAAAAAAAAAAAAGTTTAATTTTATATTTGTATTCAAATGTATTATTATTATTATTAATAGTGATAATAATAAATATTTATTAATATTTAAATAACTGATTCATTTGAATTTATACTTAATTAAATTACATGTAAAAAATTCCTCCTCCGTGGGACTCCAGACCGGTGAGTGGTGCACGCGTCGTGCATTATCACTTACTCCACCGGCCTCGCTCTGTTCCAACGGCTCTCGACCCCGCCCCACTCATCACAGTGTCATAACAATTGTGTTGTATAATTAACCTTCTGTGCCTGTATATTCACATATCCAATTGTGCTTTTTCTTTTTCGTTCAGTGCAGTAAGGGTCAGACTATAATCATCAGAATTCAGTTTAAAACAATTGTATGTTACAGTTTCTTACAGGCCAACTGATATGTATTTAAGAAAGTGACGTGACATACAACCAAGTATGGTGACCCATACTCGGAATTCGTGCTCCTCATTTAACCCATCCAAAGTTCACACACACAGCTGTGAACACACACACCATAAACACACACCCGGAGCAGTGGGCAGCCATTTATGCTGCGGCACTCGGGGAGCAGTTGGGGGTTCAGTGCCTTGCTCAAGGGCACCTCAGTCGTGGTATTGAAGGTGGAGAGAGCGCTGTACATTCACTCCCCCCACCTACAAATCCTGCCGGCTCAAGACTTGAACTCACAACCCTTGGATTGCAAGTCCAACACTCTAACCGTAAGGCCACGACTTTCCCCAAACCCAGTTTTACTCCCCAAACCCAGTTTTACTGACTGTTTAGTGCTTAGTTTTGTGGGCAGCTTAAATGCACAGACACACATTGATGTTCAAAGATAGTTTTGGTTTATTGTCTTGCTAAATGCTGTTATTAAAATTCTCTTTAAACTCCTATATTGTCACTCTCTGCAGTCGGTGTGGAGTAGAGAGTGATTTACCATCTGTTTTTTCACTTGTATCAAGACGTAAACACATCTCGTTTTCAGACTCCTTTACTCGGGTAGGGTAATTGGAGAGGTTATGTTACGCAATTTAAGATTTAACATAAAGTCACGCATGTCAAGTACATGATATGAGTGCGTTTTCATGAGCAGATTTACACATGTTCGTTTTATCTGTAAAAACACAAGTGCCAGGAGAGATTAAGAGACGGCGAATGTGAACCCACACACTGCCGAACCCCTGCGATCTGCCAAGAGCTTACCGGGGGAAAACAACATCTGAGTCCTCTATGAAAACCATTGTTGATGTACTAAATCTGTGATAAAACTGTTGCATTTTGGTGCATTTGGAAGTAATTGACACCTGAAAGCTAAGAGGCTTTAAGCCTTCTACACACTGCATGATTTTAGCAATCCTATAAGATCATTGCTGGTCACACTGTGCAACATGGATCTAATAAACTTGGGTACGACGTGCATGTAGACTGTACGATGATGACACCTATTGACTCGTAGGTTACGACACACGTTTCTATAGAAGAATAAAACGTCATCAGCATGCGCAAGTGGTAAACAAAAGAGCATAGTGAATCACACTTTGACAGTTGTAGTTTTTATGCGAGCTGAAAAAAGTGGGAGCAGAGAAAGTGGAAGAAATAAGAGCTTGAGGTAAGCAGTTTCATATTTTAGCGCCATGTCACATTGATTTCATGTCGCATTTTTACTGGTTGGTCAGTAAATGTGGGTCATAACTGCAAACACACTGTGTGATGAACATGCTGAATTTCTGACACTGTCAGAAAATGATCATAGGCTATCTTTGGCTGCAACATCGTGAAAACGGCCATCTTTGAACCTCTCTCACTGTACGACATAGGACCACCGATAAGAAGCCATGATCACAGAAATCAACATGATTGTTTCACGATGCCAATCTTTTGTCTGGGACAGCTGAAAATCATGCAGTGTGTCTCAGGCTTTAGACAGTGCAACATAAAGCAGCATTTTACTGCTCAACAGTGAGTTTGATTCTCACACAAAGTTATCATACACTAGATGCAAAATGTGAAAGCTTTGTAAAATGCTGCTTTATGTTGCACTGTCTAAAGCCTGAGACACACTGCATGATTTTCAGCTGTCCCAGACAAAAGATTGGCATCGTGAAAAAGGAGGTTTCTTTGGCCATTTTTGGTTCCCCAAAAACCTTTCACTGAGAAGTTCCTAAAATAACTTTTTTTTTTCTTAGTGCGGAGAATATTTAATGATCTTAATAATGTTTTTCCAGTATACAGAACTTTTTGTAGAATTAAAAAATTCCATGGACATTAAAGTTTCTTCATCTAACCATAGATGGAGAACCATTGGGGAAACTACACAATATTTTAGGTTCCCCAAATAACCTTTCACTTTAGAGTTCTTAAAAGAATCATGCTTTTACACTTTAAGAATAAAACTAACAAAAGCAAAAGGTTTCCAAAAGGTTTTCTTAGGTCATTTGATCTTCCCTATAGAGAACGTTTCAATCAATAGTTCTTAATAGAATCACAATTTAATAACCTAAAGAACCTTTTGGGTAATGTTAAGATTACAATTATCTTAAATGCTCTTCATTGAAACAGACAGAGAACCATTGGGGAATCACGTTCCCCAAAAAACCTTTTAAAGAATAGTTCTTAAAAGAATCACACATTACCTATCTGTCGGTTACTACGAGTTATGTCTTGACAAAATAGGGGGTTTACTTAAGAGCCTCAATCCACTCTGACATTCAGAGAAAACGCCAATGAATTTTGGCTAGTGGATTTTGCATACCTGAGCCACCCCATATTTATACGGGTATAAATAGGCGACAGGTTCATCCACTCATTAGATTTCTGCTTCGGAGCCGAGTGGGTGAATGATTTCTACTCCACAAAGCCTTTTCGTTCTGACTAGAACGATGCTGTTCCATCCATGTTCTCTTGGTTGCAGTCGTAACCTGTCCTTTGTCGAAGGCCACGAGCGTTGCCTTCAGTGTTTGGGCATCCAACACGCTGAAGCTGTGTGATTGCGAGCATTGAGCATGGCTTCACTGTGATCTCGCCTCTCTTTCCTCGCGGGGAACGGAGCAGCATCCTCTGTCTCTACCCATCCCGGTTTCCCTGTCACAAGCAGGGGACCACCGGCTAGAGTTCTGGGAGATCTGAGGGTCACAATGAGTGCTTCTCTTGCCGGGCACGTCCCAGCGGACCCCTCACTCATCCCGCAGCGAATGTCTCATGTGGCTCCCGATGTACACACATTTTGGTCTCTGAGGGTGCCAAGGTTAACAAATTTGCGCTGGGGCTTTGGGAAGGTTACGACTCTCGCGTGGCATTTGTCTGACACGAGGCTGCTTGTCAACATTTGCAGCCCTACAGGGTTGTGATGGGGTTCAGGTTGTGGCGCTTTCCATGGACCCCCTATGTTGTCATTACATAACTCTTAGTGACCGACAGACAGGGAACGTCTCGGTTACGTACGTAACCCTCATTCCCTGATGGAAGAAATGGAGATGTCCTTTCCCCATGCCACAACCTTGAACCATCACTGATTGCCAGGGACACATTTTTGGTTCCTCAGTGAAAAAAACCTGATGAGTGGATGCACCTGTCGCCTTTTTTATACACTGGGGGTGGCTCGGGTGTGCAAAACCCACTAGCTAAAGTTCATTGGCATTTTCTCTGAAAGTCAGAGCGGTTTGGGGCTCTCAAGTAAACCCCCTATGTTATCACAACATAATGTCTCCGTTCCCTCCATCAGGGAACGAGGGTTACATATGTAACCTAGACATTTTTCTTACACACTTAAAAACAAAAGTTCCAAAAGTGGGTTTTAGCAGCAATACCATAGAAGAAGCACTATTTTCCTTGTGTGATGAACGTTTTAATAATCTAAAGAACCTTTTGTGGAATGGTAAAGTTCCAGAAACGTTAAAGGTTCTTTATGGAACCAGAAATGGAGAACCATTTTAGGTTCTTTCACAGAACAATGTTTTTCTTACATTCTTAAAAATAAAGCTTCCGAAAGTGAATGGAAGTGCATTAGCATGGTTTAAATCATACTTATATGACCGCCATCAATTCGTAGCAGTGAGGTATCATATCGATCACAAGTGCAGTATCGAGTACCTCAAGGCTCAGTACTAGGGTCGTTACTCTTCACGCTTTACATGTTACCCTTGGGAAATATCATTAGGAAACACAGTGTTAGCTTATACTGTTATGCTGATGATACTCAGCTCTATATTTCTTTGCAGCCCGGCGAAACATACCAATTTGAAAAACCAACGGAATGCATAGTCGATATAAAAAACTGGATGACGAGTAATTTCTTACTGCTAAATTCTGAAAAAAAAAGAGGTATTTATTTAGAATTATAGGACCTAAAAGCTCTGCACAAATGTTAATCCATGCGTTTATGACCTCAAGGTTAGATTATTGTAATGCTTTACCAGGAAGTATGACCATATTAGCCCAGTCCTGTCAACACTGCACCAGTTCCCTATTAAACATCGTATGGATTTTAAAATCGTGCTTTTTACTTATAAAGCCCTGAATGGTTTAGCACCTCAGTATTTGAACGAGCTCTTGTAACATTATAGTCCTCCACGTCCGCTGCATTCTCAAAACTCTGGCAATTTGATAATACCTAGAATATCAAAGTCAACTGTGGGCGGCAGATCCTTTTCCTATTTAGCGCCTAAACTCTGGGATAACCTACCTAACATTGTTCGGGAGGTAGACACACTCTTGCAGTTTAAATCTAGATTAAAGACCTATCTGTTTAACCTGGCTTACACATAACACACTAATATGCTGCTAATATCCAAATCCTTTAAAGGATTTTTAGGCTGCATTAATTAGGTAAACGGGAACCGGGAACACTTCCCATAACATCCGATGTACTTGCTACAACGTTAGAAGAATGGCATCTATGCTAATATTAGTCTGTTTCTCTCTTATTCCAAGGTCACCGTAGCCACCAGATCCACTCTGTATCCAAGTCAGAGGGTCACTGCAGTCACCCGGATCCAATACGTATCCAGCCCAGATGGTGGATCAGCACCTAGAAAGGACATCTACAGCCCTGAAAGACAGCGGAGACCAGGACTAGAGCCCCAGAGACAGATCCCCTGTAAAGACCTTGTCTCAGATGACCACCGGGACAAGATCACAGTAAACAGATGATTCTTCTGCAAAATGTGACTTTGCTGCAGCCTGGAATTGAACTGCTGGTTTCGTCTGGTCAGAGGAGAACTGGCCCCCCGACTGAGCCTGGTTTCTCCCAAGGTTTTTTCTCCATTCTGTGACCGATGGAGTTTTGGTTCCTTGCTGCTGTCGCCTCTGGCTTGCTTAGTTGGGGACACTTCATTTACAGCGATATCGTTGACTTGATTGCAAATTATTCAGATACTATTTAAACTGAACTGAGTTGCATGATGACATCACTGAATTCAATGATGAACTGCCTTTAACTGTCATTTTGCATTATTGACACACTGTTTTCCTAATTAATGTTGTTCAGTTGCTTTGACGGAATCTTTTTTGTTTAAAGTCCTATATAAATAAAGGTGACTTGACTTGACTTGACTTAAAGTGGGGTTTCACAGCAGTGCTGAAGAACCATTTTTGGGGCTTTCTGTGGTCACTTTAGGATCCCCATAGAACCCCACAGAACCTTCCAAACAATACCCCATAGAACCTTCCAAACAATAGTTCTTAAATGAACCTCTGTTTTCTTAGTGTAAAGAAGTTTTTACTGTAATATTATGTATAATAATAATAATAATAATAATAATAAACCTTCTAAGATCCGACTGACATTAAAGGATCTTCATGGAACCATAGATGGATAACCATTGGAAATCCATTTTTGGTTCCCCAAAGAACCTTTCACTGAACAGTTTTTAAAACATTCTTAAACACTTTAAAAATAAAGGTTCCAAAAGTGGATTGTGATGATTCTTAATGGAGCCATCCATGCTAATATAGAACCTTTACTTTTAAGAGTGTGTAAAGTAAATTTTAATAATCTAAAAAACCTCAAAGAACCTTTACTTTATAAGAGTGTGAGACTTCAGAAGACCTAATATATGTTTCATAAGTCACTACTTTCATGGAGCTGTTGTGTCCTTTATTGGAGTTTAAAAGCTTAAGTCACCATTATTTTTTATTTCACAGTCTTCAAAAACACTCATTATGTGCTCAAAAGAAGAAAGAAATTCATACGGGTTTGGAACAGGTGAGTAAATTACCTAAATATACCAATGCAGAACTTGAAAGGTTTTTCACTCTTCTCTGACATGAAAACATAATGTGTTATGTTTGAAACACGTCCACATTGTTCAAAATGTGTTCCTTCTTATCCCGCCTTCTTTATTTCATCAGTCCTTTACTTTCATTCCAGAGTGTGCATGAAAAGCATCTTCAGTGAAGTTCAAACCTCCAGAACGTATACACACGTGTGTCCTCAGGGCCACTGTGAGCTTTAATGGGGTCCGCGCTTGGATCTTTAATTAATGCACGCAGGTAATAGATGCCATCTGGGGACCCTCTTGGCAACTAATCACATACACAGAGATTCTCGTTCAGTGCCAGCTGCGGTGTCTTCTCTCCCTCTAACCTAATTACCCTTTCTTTTACAAACAAAGCAATGCAAATAGCATTTATCCATTATTTCCTCAAAAACATCCACTCTTCACATAGGATCCAAAAATGGAGATCACAGGAATTACAAAGAAATCAATGCATTTCATCATTTGGTTGATTGTTCTTGTGATGTTTTTTTTGTGAGGCTTGTTGCGAAGGCTTCATGAAATAAATCTATTTTAATTTGGGAGAGCCATTTCTCAGGTTTGGAGTCAAAAAATGGTGCAATTTATCAGATCTAAAAATCGCTCAGTTACATATGTAACCCTCGTTCCCAGAAGGAGGGAACAGAGATGTCACGTTGTGACAGACGAATTGGGATCTCAATTCGTCGGTCATGACATGACTTGTAGTGACTGACTGAAAGACAGCTAGCTTAATTCCTCACCTAGTCTAGACATTAATGATTTATTATTGAATGCCTGATTTCCAAAAAAGCAATAAAAGACAATAATAATAATAATAATAATAATAATAATAACACATCAATGCTGCACACCCATCTCCAAACATGACATAAATAAATGAATTAATGCACTCAAATGTATCTAATCTAAATACTTGAATCAAAATGAACTGTTCATAAAACAGATTTAGCTCAGTGGATGAGTATAAACCTTCTTTGTTGTTTTGTGTTTGCACAGTATTTTTAATTTCACGTTTTTGTTCTTACATGGATGCTTGAGATGCCTTCAAAGATATCTCTAAGCCCTAGGATAAAGCGAGATGCTCAAAGAAATTTCCTTGAGAAACAAATATTTTGATTGTTGACAATATCTGTACGTTCACAGGGCATGAAATTGATTTACGGAGGTGACACATCTCCAAGGGACTTCCGATGCTCTATGGTGACTGCACTCCCATTACGCTGGTTATACCCTCCCGGGTGGTTCCGCTTTAATCGGGTTTGCATGGTAAAAATAAAACACCTTTTTTAACACCAGGTCTCGGATCTCTGCATGTGCATGTAGGGAACTACACGCCAACCAACCGACCAATGACACGCAGCTTCGGTTTCACACCGCATTGTGTCATAATCCCTTTATGTTTTCTTCCATTCAGAAATTTATTCATTCAGCATAATCCATTTGTCTGCACTCTTGCCTTCAGATAAACAGCCGTGGGCCTTGGTAAACTCTTCTTTGTGTAACACCGCCAAGGGTTTAAGCCCAGGAGCTGTTCTCTTCCTCCATCTAGGAATGCGGTGGATCTTCAGCGCTTAACTCTGCATCGCGAGTTCACGGCGAATGGCTTATGCGTCGAGCTTCTTGAAGGCTGCCCTCAGATGGCATTGTTTGAAGTTCGTACCCCAAGCTTGGCGAGCCCTGGCATCCTTCCTGGCTCGGCGGGTGGCGGTAACACAGCGTCAACTTGGAAACAACCCCTTGGCAAGAGTTTTTCCCGGGCTTGCTGGCTTCCTTGTTTTGGCCAGACAATCCACCACAGCCACATTAAACACTCACAGAAAACTGCAACAGCACGACTGGCGCGAGTCAAAGAAGACGTCACTCAGATGATTGCACATAAAACGGCCTTCGATTACAGGGTCTTAAACGGTCGCGGCAAAAATACGAACATATGGACTAGTTGTCATGGAGGGTCGCCGCTGATAAAGCTGAAGACATTGTGGCTCGAGGCAAAGCCTGGCCTGCTGAAAGTGTCCTAATCTGTTCCCAGAGAGCCTATTGCCATCCCTATTAGAGAGGGAACAAATGTTTGGAGACAGACATTGTATCTGCTTGGCCGGTCAGAGGAGTGGCTCTTGCCAGGAGTGGTCTTGTGTGACACGAGCCGACAGCGTTATCAGTCCAGGTGCGTGTTGAAGGCGACCACAGCATGCAATCTGCAGAAACAAGCTGTCGCCCACTCAGCAAGAGCAGAGGATGGCTGTAGTGGCGGCTCAGTGTGGGCCATAAAGCTCATGCAAAGGCCTGGCATGCTGACAAGAGCTGTTTCGGGTTGCTTGTTAGCATACTATGTACTACTGTTATGCATAGTATGACAATTTTCTCTGCATATAATACTCAATATGCATAGATAATCTACTATATTTGGCAAAACGAGCAGCATAAAGAGCTTTCTGCGTGGGATACGGTCTCCCACAATGCAATGTGTTTTTGACCTTCCATGTTTAGTGTGATGAGTATTTACTGCTTTGATTTTTAACTGTTTTTTTTTTTTTTACTCATCTTTTATATTGAACTGTTTTTAAGATATTACACATAAATGAGTTTTCATTATTAGTTTTGTTTTATTACTATTTGTATTACTATGTTCTATATACAGCCATTACATCAGTCTTCAGCATCACTTGATCATGTTCATTATCACATATCATTGTAATATGTCCTTGTTAAATAAAAATCTATCTATCTATCTATCTATCTATCTATCTATCTATCTATCTATCTATCTATCTATCTATCTATCTATCTATCTATCTATCTATCTCTACAAATCTGATAATTAAATGATTTAATTTAAGACCATATTATTATATTAATTTTAACCATTAAAAACATTTCATTTAAGAAAATGAATTATTAAATTTAGGAAATGTATTCCATCATGTTGCATGTTTAATTCAGTGAGTGCCAATATCTTTCCTGTGACAGAAGTGATGAGTGTATACATTGTATTCAGTGAGCCAGTATTCTGAACATACACCAATTAAGCCTATAGTACTTCTCTACTATTCATGAAACAGTACCCCACTGTCATATTATTTTCACAGAGTTTGTATTGCATTCATACTACACACCTTCATACACATAGAACATACTTTAAAACATTCAGACAACAAAACATTCCAGCAGCCAAGCTGAAGAACTAGAAGTACAAGTGCATACTGTAGCCATACAGTGGAAAGGTGACCACAATTGTGATTGATAATTTTTTCGCAGCCATTTCTTCAGCAATAAATCACTGATACACTGAACAAACTTAAGAACACTTATTAGAGACGTAACCACAAAAACTGATTAAACGTATAAAAAGAACAGGACAGTCACTTTAGTTTCATTTAATCAAAACAGCAATTTCCACTATAATTTAAATGCCATCTTTCAT
Source organism: Cyprinus carpio (assembly GCF_018340385.1). NCBI lineage: Eukaryota > Metazoa > Chordata > Actinopteri > Cypriniformes > Cyprinidae > Cyprinus > Cyprinus carpio. Next base: position 7,875,267 of record NC_056621.1, read on the forward strand.
AAAACTGGCCATCACACACCTGTGTTTGACACATGGTGATTCCACGGCATTTGCATATTTTTTTGAATCACTGAATACCAAATCCAATCAAACAATAACACATTTGAAGGTAATGGTGTTACAGCTGACCTAATTTAAGGAAAGAACAGAGTTGCAAACTCTGCTTGGGGAAATGCAGTGGAAACTCTGTCCTATAATATTAGGCCACTCAAACTACTCTTTTGAGACTTCAATATCTCTAGTTGAATACTTGCAAACTGATTGGATTAAATAAGGATTTAATGTTTCTAGTGAGTCATACATTTGAAAAACTGCCTATTATTGTCAAAGAACACATAATTTTAAGCTTTGAACAGGAAGATACCGAGTATAGACATCATATTATTGGAATAATAAGTTACTTTCTGTGTTGTTTTATTTGTGTGTGTGTGTGTGTGTGTGTGTGTGTGTGTGTGTGTGTACAGTATATATAGATATACATATATATATATATATATATATATATATATATATATATATATATATATATATATATATATATATATATGTCTATATATATATATACACTCACTGGTCACTTTATTAGGTACTCCTTGCTAGTACCGGGAAGGACCCCCTTCGGAACTGCCTTAATTCTTCGTGGCATAGATTCAACAAGGTGTTGGAAACATTCCTCAGAGATTTTGGTCCATATTGACATGATAGCATCACGCAGTTTCTGCAGATTTGTCGGCTGCACATCCATAATGCGAATCTCCCGTTCCACCACATCCCAAAGCTGCTCTACTGGATTGAGATCTGATGACTGTGGAGGCCATTTGAGTAAAGTGAGCTCATTGTCATGTTCAAAAAAACCAGTCTGAGATGATCTGAACTTTGTGACATGGTGCATTATCCTGCTGGAAGTAGCCATCAGAAGATGGGTACACTGTAGCCATAAAGGGATGGACACGGTCAGCAACAATACTCAGGTAGGCTGTGGCATTTAAACAATGCTCAATTGGTACTGAGGGGCCCAAAGTGTGGCAAGAAGATATCCCCCACACCATTACACCACCACCACCAGCCTGAACCGTGGAGACAAGGCAGGATGGATCCATGCTTTCATGTTCTTTACGCCAAATTCTGACCCTACCATCTGAATGTCGCAGCAGAAATCGAGACTCATCAGACCAGGCAACATTTTTCCAGGCTTCTATTGTCCAATTTTGGTGAGCCTGTGCGAACTGTAGCCTCCGTTTCCTGTTCTTAGCTGACAGGAGTGGCACCCGGTGTGGTCTTCTGCTGCTTGTAGCCCATCTGCTTCAGGGTTCGACATGTTGTGCGTTCAGAGATGGTATTCTGCATACCTTGGTTGTAACGAGTGGATATTTGAGTTACTGTTGCCTTTCTATCATCTCTAACCAGTCTGCCCATTCTCTTCTGACCTCTGACATCAACAAGGCATTTTCATCCACACAACTGCCGCTCATTGGATATTTTCTGTTTTTCGGACCATTCTCTATAAGCCCTAGAGATCTTGTGCGTGAAAATCCCAGAAGATCAGCAGTTTTTGAAATACTCAGTCCAGCACGTCTGGCACCAACAACCATTCCACTTTCAAATTCACTTAAATCCCTTTTCTTCCCCATTCTGATGCTCGGTTTGAACTTCAGCAAGTCGTCTTCACCACATCTAGATGCCTAAATGCATTGAGTTGCTGCCATGTGACTGACCTTAACCCCATAAAAAATCTATGGGGTATTGTGAAGAGGAAGATGCGATATGCCAGACCCAAGAATGCAGAAGAGCTGAAGGCCACTATCAGAGCAACCTGGGCTCTCATAACACCTGAGCAGTGCCACAGACTGATCGACTCCATGCCACGCCGCATTGCTGCAGTAATTCAGGCAAAATGAGCCCCAACTAAGTATTGAGTGCTGTACATGCTCATACTTTTTATGTTCATACTTTTCAGTTGGCCAAGATTTCTAAAAATCCTTTCTTTGTATTGGTCTTAAGTAATATTCAAATTTTCTGAAATACTAAATTTGGGATTTTTCTTAGTTGTCAGTTATAATCATGAAATTTAAAAGAAATAAACATTTGAAATATATCAGTCTGTGTGTAATGAATGAATATAATATACAAGTTTCACTTTTTAAATGGAATTAGTGAAATAAATTAACTTTTTGATGATATTCTAATTATATGACTAGCACCTATATATATATATATATATATATATATATATATATATATATATATATATATATATATTATATATATATATATATATATATAGTTTTATAATAACATTTCTGAACGATTAGGTCTTTTGTATAAATCAGTTATTTTTGTTTTTATTATTACATTTTTATTTTTTGGAAAACTATCATACCTTTTTCAGGATTCTTTGTTGAAAAGAAATTAACAGCATTTATTGACATGTTTTATCTTATTTTTTTTATTTATTAATTTATTATTTATTTATTTATTTGTAACATTATACACACACACACACACACACACACACACACACATATGGCAACACCGCAGCCCTAATGAAGCATGAAGCTCACTAAACAGCACATTAAAACACGGGACAAGTTTGACAGTGGACGGGGGTGACACACTTTCCGTGAGCTTCATCTTTTTGGGAGCTTTAATGGGTGGAAATGGAAGGGTGATATCTGGAGCTAATAGCCTGAGGTCGAACTCTTTAGCGTGACAGATATACTACAACAGTGGGACACATGGACGTTCTGGAGAAGCTCTCTGCCAAACTTTAATTATATCTGCTGACATGAAATGACAAAGTGTAGTTCACTCATCTCCTCGGGCTCCAGGAAGATGAAGCAAGTGGGTAGAATGACACTTGTGTATATTATTTTCCCTTCTTTTACAGCGCATATCCTCTAGCTACTGTAAGTATCCATGTGGCACTATTTAGCATTTATGTTGTGCCAAGGTCATCACGCTTCGCTAATAGTCATTTACTGTTACCCCGAGGCGGGAGTTTGTGTGTTGAGCGGTTAATTTACACTGATGAATGTTTAAAGCCACCTGTTTTCAACGACCTGCTTTAAGATCCTGTTTCTTGAGGATTTTTCTTCAAGAATTCCCCATTACGCACATTCTGCTTTGAATTAGTGTTATTTTAGGATCTTTGAGATACTATTACACTTTGTATTAAATGTGTAATACACTTGTTTTCCATATTTTTTTTCCAATTTAATTTAAGTTAGTTTTAGTATTTTGTTGTTTTGGTCTTTTTTTTTTTCAAACATATCTATATAATTTATTTTCATTTTTCTTTAAGTATAAGTTTTAGTTAATTTAGTTCATCAAATTAAACTTAATGAAAATGAATGCCTAGATGAAATAGAGATTTTTCGTCATACTGTTTTTTTTTATTTCAGTTAATTTTATTTAAAGTAAAAAGTAGATCGTTTTAGTATTTAATTATATTTAAAGTTTATGTAACACTTTATGGTTTTAGTTTTAGTTATTTTAGTACATCAAATTAAACTAAATAAAAACAAGAAATATTGCCTAGATTATTTTTTTCTTTCATATTTTATTTGCTAATAATTTATTTTTTTCCTTGCCAACTAAATGAAATAAAATAACTTTAAATAAGTTAAACATTAACATAATTAAAATATATGAAAAATATTAAAGTAACACATCTTTTATGGTTGTTGTTTTAAGTAGCCAACTAAACAAAACAAAATAACCTTGAATAAAATAGGCCTTAACAGAAATAAAATAATTTATGAAAAATATCAAAGTAAAGTTTCTTATGGTTTTAGTTTTAGTTTTTTTTTAGTACATCAAAATTAAATTAAATGAAAAGAGAAATTTTGCCTTGACTATACTAGATGCAATAAAATGAGCTAATGCTTTTTTTCATATATAATTTTATTTCAATTAATGTTTATTATATTTTAAAATAATGCTTTTTATTTTACATTCTTTATATATTTTATATTATTTGTGTATGTTTTTTTTTTGTTTTTTTTTGTTTTTAATAAGCTTTCTCACTTTAAATTCACTTTTAAATTTTTTATTTTATTATTTAATGGTTTTAGTTATTTTGATACATTGACGTCTAAATAAAATAAATTAAATCATTATTATTTCAGTAAATTTCAGTAAGTGTTTATTTTAGGTAACACACATTTTACAAAGGTTTTAGTTTTAGTTAGCTTTACTTTGAACACAAATATCTTAAATAATTACTTAAAGTACTTAAGTAATATGTTAAATAAGTACTTTGGGGGGCTGCGTAAGCATCAGCTAGTCGAAGTCCACGGGGGAGGCTAGGTCAATGAACACAATCAATTTAGCCACTCTGAACTGTATTTTATATAAACAGTGGAAAAATGAAGTAAGGTAGTCATTAGCAGCTGGGATCGGGAGGCCCCATGGTAGGCCTGGAGCCACTCTAATTAAAATCCTGTAGGGCTGTGTTTATCTTAGATTAGCTGAAAGCTAACGGAGTCCGACTCTTTGTTCAAATCCATCCCCAAGTCTTAAAAGCCTGGTAAAAATAAGCCTTATCCTTTGGGGCCACTAACAAGTATACAAATGGAGAACGCCACCTCAAACGCACACACGCTTTCCTCTCCTGGCGGGTTTGTTTGCTGTGCTTGATGGTAATGGATTACATGGGTGCTATAAGCCCTCCTTCCTGTGAGGTTCTTTTTAGACCAGACCGCTGATGGCGTTTAAAGCATTATGCGATGCCAGGGAGCACTAGCCCTGCACACGGTGGTGCCCGTTTGAACACGGCTAACTGCGGCGAACCCTCGCTGAGTCGGTGCACTGCAAAATCCAGATATTATATGAGGGCTACCGTACGAGCGTCTTTAGTTGACTCTTCGAACATCCTCTGCTCAGTTTTATCTGAATGACAAGCATCACATGCTAGTTTAGGAAGGTTAGTTTAGTAGTTTTAGGCATTAGTTTAGTTTAGAAAAATTACTTAACTTAACTTATAAACGTAATAACATAATGATTCGATAATTTTGACCCATACAATGTATTGTTGGCTATTGCTACAAATAAACATGTGGGGTCACACACACATCATTTTATTTTATTATGTATTTGAATTACAAAACTAATAATTCAATTTTAACTTAATTTCGATTTTTTCTTTACACTTTTCATTACACTTTAACAGTTGTTCTGGTTAATATTTTTGTAAAAACCTTGACATGTGATATGAATATAGCAGCATTCATTTGAAACCGATATCTTTACTGTCTCTTCTGATTAATTTAATCCATCCTTGCTGAATAAAAGTATCAATTTCTATCAAAAAATAAATAAATAAAAATCCTACTTACCTCAAACTTTGGAACAGCTGAAGTGTTTTGTCAGCAGTTCCCAGTTCTCTCGTTTTCCAGATCGGCTGGTCTTTAAACACCACATTTCCGCCTGTGCAGCAGCAGCCAATTGATGGTGTTTCTGCAATTAGGTATTTGCAGCACAGTTGGCATAACAACTGTAGCTCTATGTTACCTGCTGTGCTTCCCAGCGGTGGTAAATCTGACTGTAATAGACCTGCTTGGTGATTGTCACAATTTGTATTTGACTGCTGCACATGTGTCGAGTCCATGCATGGGCATGATTGGAGTAGGAGGAAGGAGAATCTTGGAGAACAGCCAGAGCCCCTTCTTTTCTCACCAGGGGGTCAAGGTGATTGTCTGATGCCAGGTATGCGCTGATGGGAGCTGGCAGAGCAACCACAATGCCACTGTGCTAATGCCCCTGGCAGCATCTGTCCAAGAGAGGGAGAAGAGCATGAGGAAATGAATCAAACGAGAAGGGGCAAAAACAGCGCTTGTTATCCGAATATGACCTTGGAGGTGTCTATCATTCATAAAATCAGCAGGTGGACAGAGGTAAAGAAAATGTATAATAATTAATAATACCCAATCAAGGTCTTTCTCGCTGACACATTCTTTGCAGGACATTCAGTTCAATATGCTAGGCTTTGCTTTAAATAGGCTTTCTGTGAGAAAGGTCCTAAGGTTAGGCTAGCAAAATTAACATTACTGATGGGAGTTTTAGAAAACAGTTCAGGCTATACGATCTAGAATGCAGCCACGCTCAGAACGTATTGAATAAACACACTTTGAATTCAACATCACCTTTGGGCTTCTGGACATTTAGATAATAAAGTCAAATGCACTCTTATGGCAAATTATTTTGTGTTTTGGCAAATTATTTTCATACAATCTGCTTACGACCCCTATTGATGGTAAGGTTTAGAGGTAAACCTTCATGCTTATGCTTTTTTCTATCTAAAAATCATGGTTCTGTACAAGTCACATCTTACAAATTCAAACAAAAATGTCAGCCTAAAATAATGAGCATCATCTGTAAGTTTAGGAAGGTTAGCGTTTTTTAATTTAACTTGACAGTAAATGTGACATTCCACTATTCAATGCTTGCTTACTTTTGTAATGTGAAATATTAACATGATAGTCATAGTCATGACCAATAAATTAATAAAATAGAACATTATTTTATCTATTAGGACTTGCTTGGATTGTAAATAAATAAATAAATAAATATATATATATATATATATATATATATATATATATATACAGTATATATAAACTAAATAAATACATGTGTATGTGTGGTATTTTTAAGTTAATTTTAATATAATATACTTCTAATATAGTTTTCTCATGAGTTTAGTTTGTGAAGTCTTTAAAAAAAAACATTTTCACACTCTCGCTAGTTGTCTTCTAAAGATATCTATCATTTTACAGAATGTACAGCACATGAAAAATCCATGCTTTTATTTCTCTTTTTTTTTATCTTAAAATGATAAATTACCGCCAGTGCCATATTTCCACCACATCTCAAGTCATCTATGTGTTTAAATACCATTTTGTGTATCCTAATTACATATAATTAAATATTTTCACACTTTTTTTGCACAGTTTTACAAAATTACAGCTTGACTGGAATAATCCATTCTCATTTCATCTCAAGCTCTTCACAAACTGTTGTCTCCTTGGTAACCGAGTTTACTAGTCTTAAACGTTAGTCCTGTGGCCTTTCATAGTTTGACAAAGTTAAAACAGACTAGTCTATGCATTGAAGAACAAAGTAGCAACAATAAATGATAATGTCAAGACCATTTGAATGTGATCTTCATATAGCAATAAGTGGAAATCTGTCTTAAAATCATCTATTTAAATAATTTTGTATAAAATCAACCCTCTGTGACATACAGTAAAAGTGCTTTAAGTTAATGCCCATAAAGTTGCACTAAGATGCCCTGGCAACTAAACTGCCTATCGTTAGGCTAATGAAGTATAAAACTTTATTTTCTTTAAATATCCAACATTGCCATCTCATCATGCTGGCTTATTAAAGGCTATCTTTGGCTGTGGCAAACACTTTTAGATGTCACATAAATGTTAAAGTTCAGCTTTAAGGTTTAGTTCACCCAAAGATTAAAATTCTGTCAGAAATTACTCACCCTCATGTCATTTCAAACCCACAAGGCTTTTGTTTAACTTTGGAACAAACAAAGACATTTTTTTTAATGAAATCTGAGAGATGTGTCCACCCATTGACAGTCTACACAACTACCACTTTGATGCTTCAAAAAGTTCATAAACAGATCTTAACAGATCATTCGGTTTAGTCCGAATTTGATGAAGAGACTCATGTCTTTATAAGATGAATGGATTTAATTTAGGCTTTTATTCACACTGATCAGCGAACACAAACAACCATTAATGCTTCATACGTGAGAACAAAATTCATTGGTCCTTATGGATGCCCAGGACAAGAATGAAACTCATTGGTTCTCACGGCAAGCAAGCATGATAAATTACATCTTTTCATCATATAAAATCGAATAGAATCTCTTCAGAAAATTCGGAGTAAACTGCTACAGTATATTCATACAGAGTGTTTTTTTTTTTTTTTTTTTTTTTTTGAGTGAACTAGGCTATCCCTTTAAAATGAAGTTACCGTTCCACTGCGCCGCATCTTGTTGTTTTTGAACGTAAATCTCATCATCCGCATGATGGCTGCTTTAAAATATTGTATTGTGGGCTCTTCTGTTCTATTTAAGTAAAATTATTTTATTCACATGCAATTTGAGAACCAATAAAAAGATCAACAGCACATAGGCCTACATTCAATATATTAGCATTTCAAACATTTGTGCGATTTGGGTGAAACCCACTCGTAAAGCGATGTCAGTAATTGTGGTGATGGGGGAGAAAGAAGGGGATAGACAGCGAAATTTTGAGGACACCCATGCCGCAGGTCTTTCAGAGCCGAGCTGTCAAAAACGGATTACCAGAATGAGCATGAAGCCTTCAATAGACTAGGACTTTAGCATCCAGGATTTCATTTTTAATCCACTGTAAATTCGAGAAAAAAAAAAAGAGAGTGAGAACTTGTTAAATGTTAATGATGGGCTGAAGATCGGGGAACGCAGCGTACCTGTGAGTCTACAATGGTTTGTCACCTGTCCGCATTGAACCTGATAAAATGAGAGTTGAATACTTACGTTTCAGATTAGCATTTCGATTCATCGGATTGCATTCAGACACTCAGACTCCCGTGTAGAGTCACAGTCTACAGTCACTAATTATATGCAAATGACTGCTCTAGGGGAAAGAGATGTTAGGAACATAATTGTCGAGGGCTGAGACTGAGAGACTCGGTAAAATAATTGCTGTGGAGGTCAAGGCGATTATCATCTTGCAGAGATGTTATTTTTCTTGTTCCTCAGGTGGGTTCTGTTCAGCAGATGTTTGTGAATGTCCTCCTCTTCACCTTTTGCCTCTCTCGCCATCGCTCAGCGAGTTTCCCGCGGTTTTTCTTGTGCGCGAGCGTTTGAGGAGCTGTGAGGAGAGTTCAGTGCTTATTCTTTTGACCGTTCGTGCACACGGAACAGACAGTCCACTTGCTCAGCGGTGAAAAAGGGCTGAAAATCTGGGCCTTTCTGTTCCTGCCATGCCAACTATATATACATTACAGATGGGGGCACCCAAAATTAAAGACAATGTTTTTTTTTTTTTTTCCCATTTCAGGAGTGACAGTTTTATGTGTTTATCTTATTATTATCTTACTAGTTTAACCAGATGTTATCTGTTGAATTATATAGCCCTAAATGTATTATTTTCAGCACAAATAGGCCTTCTATGTAAATTACAGATTGTGGTTTATTTGCCCACTTTTTTGGTTCTGAATTTTTTCCCCCTTCATTTAAGAGTTAAACTCTATGAAGCAAACCAACCAGATACTAGATGAACCACAACATAAATTTTGATTTGAAAATAAATAAATAAATAAATAAATAAATAAAAAATAGACAAAAGCACAACACTGTACATCAATGATGGAAATAACTTTACATTTTATTATGCAAAATTCACTTTTACATGGTGTTTGGACAAAAATGTGTGTTGGCAGTGTGTGAACGCAACCACACTACAATGATAAAAATCAAACCCACTCCTCTTTTTTTAATCCCCTTTAAACCAGATCAGTGTCCTGCCGTTTTTGATTAACAGCCCTGCATTGCTATAGTTTCTGCCCTCAGCGGATGTTTGCTGTCCTCCATTTTCTCCGCGCTCGAGCAGATGTTACGTCAACAATGTCTCGTCAGCAAACCCCTGTCCTCTGTGTTTGGATGGAAGACTGAACATAAGAGTCTTCATTTTCTCCCAACATCTGAGCTACTAAGAACACTGTGGATTACTTTCATTTTTCAAGGTAATGTGCCACAGAATCTATACGTTTATATCTGCACAGATCATTTCCCTGCAGACTCCTTTGTGCATGTCATGTTTTAACTGTTTTAACCATATTTGTGTGTGTACGTTATCTAAGTATTTTAATTGGTCAGCGGTCCGCTTGTGAGATTAGTTGGCACCGTGATCAATGTGATTAGCTATTGCCCCCCTAAAATGACTACTCAGCCCCCTAAAATTTTGTGATTAGCTCCATAAACTACACAAATTCATGATTGCCTCAGTCCCCTTTAAATTTCATATGAAAACGGCGGCAGACTTTGATTGGCTCCTCCCCGTCTCAGGCCTGGCTCCATGGGGGGGCCAGAGGCCCACCCAATCAAAACTTGGCCCACCCTGGCCCCACACTACATAATAGCCATTCACAAAATTTGTTCAAAATTAAATTGAGCTCCATATATTTTCTTTTTTGTTTTCTTACCACCCACTCCTGCAACGTGTGTATTCCATTACCACCTGCACGCCCAAATGTGCTAATATTGTATATAGTTTTCGCACATCCGGGAGCCACTATCAGTATGTGCTGCACTGAAATCGCTTTTGAATAATCACTTCACTTTGATTTCGCGATCACGCGCACTCTGTGTAAAGGGAGCAGATCTTACGAGGAGTTTTCATTGCGTTCACCCCTCATCACACCACAGCTGTTTCCTCCAGCGAACATGAAGCACGTATGAACTTCATAAAACGACCATGTTGCCATTTTCATTTGAAAATTAAATTTTCAGTATAACACATATTCCAGTGCATGTGGCAAAGAGGTTTGCATACTTGAGCTGAGGAAAGAGGGTTGTACTAGAAATGCAAACAGTACAATTTTGGATCCTACTTTATATTGTGTCCCTAATATCTGTGTACTTACATAGTAACTAGATGTGTACATAGAGTGTAAGTACACATTGGTTCATAGTATCTACAGCTCTAATGTTTGTGTAACTACACATATATAACAACCCACTGAATGGTATGTGTAAGTACAAATGTGTAACAGGACATTGGTAACAACACTTTTTGGTAATGAAAGTACAAATGTTTAACAGGACTAACAGCACTTTTTGTTAAAGAAAGTGTTACAATTTATATTAGATTTATCATGTAATTTCTCTGATGTTACTTACACAGCAGCGGCCATTAAGTTAGGCTTTACATATAAATTGTGGTTGGTGTCCAGAGTGTTACACTTTATATTAAGTGGACAGTTCTTGAGGAGTTACCATGTAAGTACACTGGTATCACAGTGGTGCACCAACTTCAACTCGAGATCAAACTCCTTCCACTTTACATATCCCTAAACATACCCATCTCCACCCCCTGGATCCAATTTCTACCCTTAAACCTACCCATCCCCACCCCCTGGATCAAATGGTTCCAATTACTCTTATACTGTACATGTTGTTACAAAATAGTTATACAATTCCTGTTACACGAGTACTTAGTGAACTGAAAAAAAAGTGTTGATACCTATAGTCTGTTACACATTTGTACTTACACAAACCATCCTTAGGGTTGTGACAGAAATTTTACAGCTGTAGATACTATGTACTAATGTGTACTTACACTGTGGTTACATACTACATACATATTTAGTTACTATGTAAGTACACATGTATTAGGTATGTTCTCTTTTGTCTACACACACACACACACACACACACACACACACACACACATATATATATATATATATATGAATGTCCTAGAATCGCCCCTGGGTCTGAGAGCTCTCAGATTATATCAAAAATATCTCAATTTGTGTTCCAAAGTCTTACGGTTACGGAATGGCATGAGGGTGAGTAATTAATGACATAATTTTAATTTTGGGTGAACTAACCCTTGAACTAATGGTCTGTTAAAAATTATATGATGTTTTTTTTTTTTTTATGATTTAGTCATGATAATTGCTTCTGCTGCACTATTACAACAAAGAATTCATAGTGAATTTCCTGCTTGGTTCATTTTTCTTTTGTTTGCATTTAGTCTGAATGTAGAATCATTAGCCTTTTATACCTTTATCAAAATCATCCTCTTCCACCATCTGCTTGCAGTCACCTTTTCAGCTCAGAGGACTTGATGTCAGAAGGTCTTGTGGTGAAATACCCAGAACGAGTGGGAAAAAAGAAAGAAAAGGTGATCTAATTGGCGACACGCATGCATTTTAATTTGCACATCAACATATTGGAGCAGCCATCCACAACCTTTATCACCTAAAGTGGAATTTTGAATTCATTTTGAATTAATTTATTCAAGGTAGTAGTCAGTGAAAAGCAACAAAAAGCATTACTGCATTACAACCGGACCATTCTGTTAAAATGTTTATTTATTTTTAAAGTACTGTAGACGTTTGAGTCGACTTAGACTAGAGAAGCAGACCTTTTTACCCTGCTATATGTTGACATTGCTTACTGATGACATATTTACAGGTTCAGAACATAGCTTAGATGCACAGTGACAGGTTGCCATATCTTCAATAAATCACCTGCTTTCGGCCTACCACTGATAACTCATCCAGCTCAGGCGGGATGCTGCTCTTAGTTCTCATTCACTGTGTTTGGAAACAGTAAGACATTTCTTCTGCACACCACCTGTTCTAGTAGCATTAGTTTTATAGGTTTCCATTGCAGGCATAAACCAACACATACAAGAATGACTTTTCAGGCGAAATGTGGCATTTAATGTGCACTCTCTAGGATAATATCTACTCTGCTGAGCTTAATAGAACTCAGACTGAGAGCTAATATTTTGAGGTTCTTCACAAACAAACAAATCCAGTGCAAACAACATCTATGTGCTTTGCACAGAAATATACATCAGGCATTAGTTTCACACGGGTTGCAATGAACTTTTCAACAAATTCTTAACATAATACGTCTGTTATTTTGTATTTTTTTAAAGCCAGGTATATATTATTATTATTATTTTGAGGGAAATTTATTTGAATGAATAAATAAAAATAAAAAAAAATCAATAAATACTCACCCTCAGATTTGACAAATCTTTACAAAATGTTCCAAGATTTTGATTTGATAGATTTCATTGAACAAACTTTACATTTCCCTCAAAGTCTGTCTGAACAAGGTCATATATCATATCCATTAATAATAACAGGACAGAGTCCCAAAGTAGGGGCTATATATTATAAAACATATCTTATTGATGGTATGTAGGAGATGCCCTACATTTTATTAGAAAAGCACTGGCAAGTGCTTGCCGTTACCTTAGACTCAGAAAAGGCATTTGACCGTGTGGAATGGGCGTACATGTTTGATGTGGAGGGCAAGTTTAATTTAGGTATAGACTTTATTAACTGGATTCGGACCCTATACTGTGCACCAACTGCTTGTGTTATTACTAATGGCCTTCGCTCTCTTCCTTTTCTGTTAGGGCGAGGTACAAGGCAAGGTTGTCCTCTGTCCCCTCTCCTTTTTGCCTTAATTCTGGAACCCCTTGCAGAGACTATTAGAACTCACACTGATATCCAGGGGGTTGAGATTGTTCAGTCAGTTCATAAAATTGCATTGTATGCCGACGATATACTTCTATTTCTCACAAAGGCGGAAACTTCTATTCCCACAGTTCTCAAGACTATTGATTCTTTTAGTTCAATATCGGGTTATAAGATAAATTACGATAAATCTGAAGCTATGCCCCTAGGGGGAGATATCTCTGCTAGCTCCTTGTTAAGTTGTCATTTTAAGTGGTCTAGAACAGGTCTCACTTATCTTGGAATTTGACTTTCTCCTTATTTATCAGAACTTTGGAAACTTAATTTGGCCTCACTTATTAAAAGTATTGATTAAAAGATGATTTAGAGCACTGGTTTAACCTCCCCATATCTTGGATGGGGAGAATTAATCTCATTATAATGAACATTCTTCCTCGAATATTATCCCATGCAAATGTTACCACTCTGGTTTCCTAAAAAGAATATCTTAGATTTGGAAAGAAGTTTTTCAAAATTTATCTGGCAAGGGAAAAAGCCAAGGGTTAAGATGAAGATCTCAGAAGTCCCAGTAGATAGTGGTGGACAGGCGTTACCTAACTTAAAGTTTTACAATTGGGCTTGCCATACCCGTACAATTTTGAATTGGCTGTATTCTTATTTGAAATCTCAGCCCTGTGTTGATGAGTGGGCGGTGATGCCATAGTCGAGTAGTAAGTAGTAAGGGCCTTAAGTTATGGCCTGAAATTAAAAATAACCCTATCATATTTAACACCGTTAAAGTATGGCAGGATATTATGAAATTCGCAGGGAGAAGGGGCTTTTTATCAGGTCTGACACCTCTGACTGGCAATAGAGATGTTAACCCTGGTGTTCAAAAATCATTATTCCACAGATGGCATGGAAAGGGTATAAGAGTGGCTGGTGATTTATTTTTGGATAACACTTTAATGTCTTTTAACCAACTAAAGGACAAATTTGAGCTTGAAAGTGGTAGTTTTTGGGGATACCTTCAGATTCGTAATTTTATTAACTCTGGGAACCTCAAGCCTTCTGGGGAAATGCCTGCAATATAGATGTTGTTTTTTTTTGAAAATGACCAACACACAACATCTGATTTCAAAAGCTTACCTTTTTTTTATTTTTTTATTTTTTTTAATTCAGCTGATCACAGTGGTATTAATCGTATTTGGCGTACTTGGGAGAAAGATCTACGTACTGAGTATATCAATGATGACTGGGTAGATACAGTTAAATCTATTAGAGGTATATTTATATGCAGTAGACTGGTCGAAATGCAATACAAATTATTGCTAAGACTCTACATTACTCTCACAAATTCTGAATAAGATGAATAGCAATCACTCTCCATTATGCACTAAATGCAAGAGTGAAATTGGAACTTTCATGCATTTTTTTTTTTGCCATTGTGCAGTCATCACAAAGTTTTGGGAGGGGGTGGCATGGAAGTTGGGGAAATTTTTTTAAATAAACTTTACCAAGGACCCTGTTTTTTTTTTTTTTTTTTTTTTTTTTTTACTTGGTTTGCCAGCAAAAGATATTGCTTTAACCACTAACCGGTTTCTACTCTGTGACAAACTCCTGTTACTCACTAGAAAATGCATTCTTATTGAGTAGATTCACTCTAGACCCCCATCTGTTTCCCTTTGGTATCGAGAGATCTTCAGAATATTGCCTATGGAGAGACTTACTGCAGTGGTCATGGGAGACAGTGCCATGTTTGAAAGGATGTGGGGGACTGTTATGGAACATCTTCCAACCAGTTTACAAGAGATTGTATTTAAGGGAAGATTTGTATTTGAATAAGTTTTCTTTTTTCCTGAATAACTGGTTTACTTATATTGTATGAGATAGAATGAGGGGCAAATAGCTAGGTCAAGAGGTTCATGATAGGCTGAGCATTGTATATATATTAATTTCATTGTATTTTCTATTGTTTTTTTTTTTCTATTATTATTATTATTTCTTAGAATTATAATAAAAGGAATGAAAGGTATTTCTTAGAATTATAATAAAAGGTCTTATAATAAAAGGAATGAAAGGGGAAAAAATAAATAATAAAAGCACTGATCAATAAGTGTCAGCCATGCTCAATGAATTCTATATCAAAATAAATCAACCACCACAGAGTAAAAAGGGTTTTGTTGGAAAAGTTCAGACAGACATTTTTTTATCCCCTTACGCACCTTGTATTTTTGGATATGTGAAAGATACATTTTGACATTGGCACTGTGGAAGCTTGAAAACTTCATACTGTATGGAAGCATTTAGAGCAATTTCACTTTTTCGCTTCATCCTGTTTTTCATCTTGTCAAAGATCTGGGCGATGACACCTTGGGAAAGATATTCGGTGAAGTAGAGTGTATTTTTGAAGGGCTTTTAAGCTGAGGCGGAAGATGCGTGCAATTATGTGGAAGTAACAAAAATGCTCAAATAAAATGAACATGCAGTGAAACACGCATATCTCAGATTGGTCAGACAATTAAAGGCTCTTAGGGAAGCAGCTCTTCTCTGAGGACGGTCGTGGCAGAAGCCATTAACAGCTGAAATTGATCCTCTGAAAATACACTGGACCAATCAGGGCAAATTATTTTGTTCTTGTAGAACTTCAAAAGATTTTTGTATGTCTTTTCAACAGTACAATATACACAGTTGTGGTCAAAAGTTTTCATACATTTTGCAGTATCTGTACATCTTGCAATATCCAAAATAAGAGGGATCATATAAAATGCATGTTATTTATTTATTTGTTTTTTTAATCTAATACTGACCTGAATAAGATCTATCTTTTGGCACCGAGAACAACTGAGAACAACTATTTCAGAAAGTTCAAATCCTCACTGATGCTTCAGAAAGATTTTTAATCTAATGCTTTCCTGAATAAGTTGAGTTTTTTGGTAAATTTTTGAGTATGGAGGTGAGAGTTTTTTTATATTATTTTGTGTTTTGGTTTAAATTATTTTTTTTTATGTTTTGCAAGCATCTTCTGTAGCTTTTGAATGGAAGTATTGAAAAAAGAAAAAAGTTATTTAGACAAAATAGGAAAAATGTAAACATCTTCATTATGTTCAAAGGTTTACACCCCTGCCTCTTAATATGTTTTTTTTTTTTTTTTTTTTTTTCATTCTGGAGCATCAGTGAGTGTTTGAACTTTTTGTAATAGTTGTGTATGAAAAAGATGGATCTAAAAATCACAGTTATTGTTGGAGAGGGTTAAAGCACACAAAAGATGCTGGAAAACCAAATAATTTGTTGGAGCTGAAGGATTTTTCTGAAGAACAGCAGGTTAACTGTTCAGGACAAACAAGGGACTCAAACAATAAATAAATAAATAAATCGCTGAGGATCATCCAAGTGAAAACACAGTTTTAAGAATCAAGAGTATGAAAACTTTTGACTGGGTTCATTTTAATAAATTCAACTATTATTTTCTCTTGTGGACTATATGTAAATGTCTTTTATGTGAAATATCTTATTCAGGCCAGAATAAAATAAATAATAACATGCATTGTGCATTATCCCTCTTATTTTGGTCAAATAATTAACATTTTGCAGATACTGCAAAGTGTTTGTAAAATATATAACATGCATAGTTATTTAATGTGTGTAAATAACCAAAATATTTTATATTATATCTAAATATAATATTCATTCATTTATTATTTACAAATTAAATTGCTGATATTGTCAAAAAGAGTATACATACTGTGTATATACACACACACTACTCACAAAATTATATATATATATATATATATATATATATATATATGTGTGTATGTGTGTGTATATGTGTGTGTATTTTTATTTTATTTATTTATTTATTTTTGTCATTTGTTGTTTATGGCAGTGCATCCCTAGATATATTGGCATGGTTCATGTTTTCTCTATGTTGGCAGACAGCAGCGAGATCCTACTGAAAGACTGATTAAAATGCACGTCTCGCTGATTTTGTATCCGCTTTAGTCACAATAGATTAATTTTACTCATTGACATTGAATCCCTTATGTCCCATTTATTGCTGTGTAATAATTTTCAGATGGCATATGAAATGGTGCCCTCAAATTACTTAAAAGATTTAAGAGTAAAATTAGGCAAGTAACTGCTTGTGCTGAACTGACATGAAGTTGTACTAATTTAAGAGGTTGTTTCGGGACAGAGGTTGTCTGGGAACCTAAACGGTTGCATGACAAAACAACAGCTTATGGGCCTGACAGCTACTATGCTTGCCGATGGCTTCTCCCAGCTGTATTCTGACCACTGACCTTTGATCCCTGGTTTTCCTAGGAGAACTGCAAGAAATGTCATTGTCTTCTTCATACAATGACCCAGGCCCCGGAGGAGCCCCGGAGGAGCACCGTCAGGAGAAGAGCCAGGTCTAATGAGGTCAAAGTGACAGACAGAATAAGGATCCGGTTTCCCGCCTCTTTCCGTCCCTATCAGCACCGATCTGTAATGGAATCATATCTGAAATGACAGGCTTTTAGAGGAATTTTACACCCTGTGGTAAAACGGCTGTCAGAGGGTTGTGAAACAGGCTGTAGATTAATAGAAGCACAAAATTATTGTTTATTTTATACACTTTTGTAGTATTATTTTTTTTTTATAAGTATAATTATTTAGCATTGTTTTTTATTGATATATATTAAAGTAATTTTACCATGGTTAAAGAAATAGTTTACCTGAGGAGAAAAAAATAAATAAAAATAAATTGCTGAACATTTGCTCTCACTCAGGGCATCTAAGATGTAGATGAGTTTGTTTCTTCATCGGAACAGTTCTGAAGAAATTTAGCATCAACTGCTCATGAACCGCTCTCATCAGAATGAAAGTCCAAACAGTTGATAAACACATCACAATAATTAATTAATTTCTGACAAACATTTTGCTTCATAAGACATTACTGTATGGATTATTGTGATGTTTTATCAGCTGTTTGGACTCTCATTCTGACGGCACCCATTCACTGCATTAAGGGTCCATTTCTCTCAAATCTGTTCCAATGAAGAAACAAACTCATTATCATCTTAGTTGACCTGAGGACGATATACATGCATACATATATGCCCAAGAGAAAACAGTCTCAAAATAGCCCATAAAAGCAGTTCTTTTTTTCTGATGTTACATAATTAATGCAAAAAAAGCATGCTTCACCTTGTGAGAACTCACATTTCCTCTATACAAATCTGACTCAACTTACCTGACCTGACCCCCCAAGAGCACAATATAATCTCGCTAGCCAACAGCATAAGAGGCCATGGGAGAGATGTTATTGATGTGCACTGAATGCAGGAAATCCAGCGCACAGTTTAATCTTTCACCTGTAATGACCGACCTGTGTTACTGCCGCTGCCAGAGCATGGGAATCGATCCAATACCCACCCTGATCTTCATTGGCGCAGGACCTTGGGCTAAAATCCATGCATCTGCAACTGCATAATGTTGGAGACCGTTCTTTGTGTACACTTATAGCCATGTAATAAACACACTATATATACCCCCCCCCCAAAAAAATCTGCAACTGCATAATGTTGGAGACCGTTCTTTGTGTACTAACATTAATAATAATAATAAATAATATAATAATAATAATAATAATAAATGTTTCTTGAGCAGCAAATCAGTATAACATAATGATTTCTGAAGGATCATGTGACTTTGAAAACTGGAGTAATGATGCTGAAAATCCAGCTTTGGCATCACAAGAATAAATCAAATTTAAGTATATATTAAAATATATATTTTTTTTTTTGTTTTAATTTATTATTATTGCTGTTTCTACTCTATTGTGTTTAAATAAATGCTGCATTGATTAAAAACATTACATATTGTTATTATTCCAAACTTTGGATCACCAGTTTATATAGAAAGAATTTGAATTTGCTTAATCCTAAATACATATTGAATTCAAATTCTGGGAGAACTGAACAGCTGAGACAAAGTAGCTATTTAACTGAGGTCCCAGTAACATTTCAGTTAAATCTCTGGAACTATGAAAAAGCAACATACTGTATGAACTATTTTCCTCTCGGAACAAAGTTACACTTAGCTTTGTTTAACTAAAATAATCATTAAAGGCCATTAAGGAACCAGAATTATTAAGAGTCAAATTCCCAGTTTTACTAAAAAGTTGCTATTTAACTAAGCTCTCATAGTAACATTTCAGTTATGTCTGCAAAAACACAAAAAGCAACATCTGAGCTATTGTCCTCTCAGAAAAATAATAATAATAATAATAATAATAATAATAATCATTCCCATTTTATGCATTTTACCATATTTCTTTGTATAATTCTGCCAAACTTCCCTGTCAATCAGTGCAGAAAAAGTGTGCAGGACATGGAAAAAGCTCCAAATTAATGCCAGAATGGTTGCAACATGTTATTCACTGCCAGAACAACATCTTTCGCCATTCTGCAAACCGGACAAGAAGCTCTTTTCACATTAAATCTGAACTTTTTGTAAAAGTTGAGTGTTCTAGCTTGCACTGGATTCAGCAGTTTTTCCAAATGCCAGGCATATTTATTCTTGCAATTTCAGATTTGAAGAAATGGCAAGTCTCACACCAGGTATGCGCCAGAGGAAAACAAAAAAAAAACATCTTACGCTTTTCTTTCCTTCTGACTCGATTTTGGCTTTTTCGGGATCTCGCATACACACATAAGTGTCCTTCAGTTTATTTGTGCGATGTTATGGCCTGTTAACCGCTCTGTGCGGATGGAGTTAGTTAGTGTGAGTGGGGTCTCTGTGACTGAGATGAAGTCCCTATTGCATTAACAGCATTAACGGGTCTCAGCTGTAGTTCGCTGACCCATCTGCTGGTCTCGAGGGTGCTGTGTACAGCACCACACCCTTCCCAGCATCCCCCCCACTCACTTATTGCTCACGAGAGACAAACCATGCCCCATGGGAATGAAGCTAGTCAGTCCAGTCAAGCAACATGCTCTAAGAGTTGTGTGACCAATAGCTGTTGTGACAGACAAGTATGTCCACAATAAATATTAACCTGGACAGGCAGAATATATGAGCGCATGAGGCCAGGTTAAATGATGATGTGCCTTCTGTATGCTGAGCGTGGCCATGCACATCGTTTCAGGTGAATTAATTCACCCCCAGCACACCTGTAGATGAAGGTTTTGAAGAGGTATTTATTTATTTTTATTTATTTATTTTTTTAATTGATGTGTATGCTACATCATTCAAGTTTTGGCTTTGTTTTTTTTTTTTTTTGCCATTTTATGAATTGTAGGTCATAAAGTAGGGTCTGAAAGTGTGAAATGTGTCTATTTTTGCATTGATGATACAAATAATAATAATAATAATAATAATAATAATAATAATAATAATAATAATAATAATAAAACTTATTATTAAATATAATATAAATATAATATAATATAAATATAAAACTTATAAAAATAAAACAAAGATAATATTGAAAACTAATATATATATATATAATTAAAATTCCCCAGATTATGGGAAAAAATCCAAACAAAACAAAAAAACAAAACTAAACTAAACAAAACAAAACAAAACATTTCCAAAGACTTCCAGATTTTAAATTCTGAAATGTGAACCTTTTCTCTTTCATCAAAAATCAATCAATCAATCAATCAATCAATCAATCAATCAATCAATCGAGATTTACAATGTGACCTGAATCAAGATTTACAGTGTGATCTGAAACATTTTCTATATATTTATATTACTGTTTAAAATTGCCCAGGTGATTTATATTAATATGTATGCTACATTATTCAAGTTTAATCACATGTTTAACCATATTATGTATTCTTTGCCATTGCATGTGGGGTCTGAAAGTCTGAAATTCGTCTAATTTGCATCTATTTTTATTTTATTTTATTTATTTTTTTATAACATTATCAGTACCACCCCCACTTAAAAAATACTTACCTCATTTATCTTTTACATTGAATTTTAATACTTTTTAATTTAATCAATTTTAATTATTTTGCTTCAAGTTTAAAAGACAAAAAAAAAGAGAGAAAAATTCTACAAACTATACAGGTGTTGTTCAAACTATACAGTTGTATATCAAAAAAACGAATAAATAAAAAAATTATTCTTGAAATGAAATCGATGTCAAAGAGGGAGACACCGAGCGAAAAACTTTCTAGAATCAGTTAACCTTTTGGGCTGGTAACTTAACAAAACTTGCATCAATCGCTTTTGGCGACAGACGACATCAATACACATAAACAGTGATCTACATACTGAAAGAATGAAAATCATCAACGTCAATGTGTGAGTCTGATACACCCCGCTACATTTGTCTGCGGACCCCCTGCTCCATTCGCTTTCATGCGGCCCTCTGGGTTTCCAAGCCCAGAGTTTCGATTTCCAATCACTGCTGTTCCACTGCGTTTAATGGGTGTAAGGGTGCTTTCTAGAGGAGCAAGCCATCACGACCTTTAGCATTCCAATAAACCTTCATTATCATCTCAGGTAACCACCTGTGTTTTATTAAACAGGACAAAAAAAGTTTAATATAACTGGAGAAAGCTATTTGTTAAACACATTCCTATTCATCTCAAAGGGCCACACTAACCTGCCAAACCTCGGAAATAAGCGATGAAGATTACAGTTTGTCTCTCTGGGAAGCTTAAGTCTGATTCAAAAAGCTCCACTTTAGGCTTAAAACTAATTCAATTTCGAGAACAAAAAGAGAGTCTGGTTGTAAATAAATAAATAACAAGGTAGGTACTATGTCTGTCTGGGGAACGAGATGCGGTGAGAAAAAGTGTTCAAGACAGGGCTGGCAAGTGAGTTACAGAACATGCTAAGTATGTGGGAATCAATAGCTAATGTTAGCTCGGTAATAATGCATGCTAATGAGTAGTGTCTTTCTTTAAAGGACTGCCATTTAAGGGATTCACTGCTAATTGCTAACACCATCACCACAGCTGCTGTTGCCATGACAACAATTACTGTACTTCCCCTTATATAGTATTTATTTATTATTATTTATTTATTTTTTATGTGGTCATTATACTCAGGCTGATATTATAATTCTGAAGATTATTTTCTTAAATCAACAATAAAAGTACATTTTGAGTGTTTTTCATTGTATTTTCTTCCAGACCACTCCAAAGTCTGGAAAATTAGAAACATTTTTTGGCATCAAGTAATTCTCCTGCTCTCACTGAAAGGGAAATTGCTACAAAATTGCAGATAATCATAATAATCATAAAAAAGATCATATTTGAACAGCTATGTGAGATTTTATCATGGGGAGAGTTATTTAGCACAACGTGACCAACAAAATGCTAGTCGTTGTTGTTTGGGACCAAAAAGCAGGAATAATACATAGAATTTACAGATGCTTCAAAGTTATGTCAGAATTATCATATTTATCAGCAACTTTGTTTTGTTTCTTAAAACTCACAATTTTTATGTCAACTCAAATTAACGTCTCGCAATTTTCACCTTTTCTCCTGTGAATTTTTTCTCAGAATTGTGAGTTTATGTCTAGCAATTTTCAGTCTTTATTTTACAATTCATAATTGAAAAAAAAAAAAAAATGTCAGAATTGTAAGATATAAACTCCGAAATCTGAGAAAAGAAAGTCACTTTTCTGAGAAAAAAACTAAATCAGAATTGTGAGATGTTAAATCAGAATTCACAAAAAAAAAGGGTCTATTTTTATTTTTTTATTCTGTGGCAAAAACAAGTTTCCAGAATTTTGATTCTTGAATACCATTGTGATATATTACTGTGATGTGAGATTTTGGTCCAACAAAAACTATTATTGGCAGAAAAATAATAATGATGACAAATTGAACCAAAAAGAAGTTCATAGTGCAGTGAAAATTTCTATCAAAGTGCCTTCAAAGGAAAGTCTGTTCACTCTACTGCCATATTTGCAACATCTCCAGGAAGCTATTTTGGTAATCCAAGTCCTTTTTTTCTTGAATGGGAGAATCCAGAAACATCAAAAATGCTTGCCATGTTCACATTTAAATAACTTACTTAAAATCAGCAAACATATGAGACATGACCTGTCTCATAATGGCCAAATAGTGTTAAAGATGTTTAAAAAGAGCTTCAACGGCAGTTGCAGTGACACAATGACTTTACCAACTGGAAATGGGCTCTTTTATTTAGAAGGCAAACACTTAACCCATCGAAAGACTTAGAAACTTCTAAAATATTGTTGTTGTTTTTTAAAACTGTTGATTTCAACACACTCTTGCAAGTCATACCTTTTTTATGTTTTGGCAAATTGCACGGAATCATTTGCATCAGACCTCATTGCACACTTTCTCTGCTTATATGCTCCACTGATGGTTAGGTTTAAGAATGGATGTCTTTGTACAAATTCAAACAAAATCAACAGCTAAAACAGTTAAGTAGTTTACAATCTTTGTGCTGAAAATACTATTGACATACCATGCCCTTTAACAGTAATCCGCCATGATACAGCATTTATCAAACGCTATGACCTAATGAGATTCTCAAAATGCTATGACCTCTTCTGATGTCTGAAAGACATCCTTCAACACAGGTGATGGTGGATCCAATTTTACTGAATCAGCTCATTAATCTGAGTTTTATGCATGTATTCACTGAGTAAGGCAGAGTCTTTACTACAGCTCATAATTATCTTGAACACTGCTCCGGGTCACACAGCAAAACCGGCCATCAATTACCATAAATTATCTGCGGGGCTGCATGCATCAGGTAGCTGTATTGTAAGTAAGGTTGTGAGGTGAAGATAAAAAGAGAGGGAGACGGAAAGATGAGAAAGCATTTGGCCCCATGAGTGGTTTTAGCAGCGCAGATCTGAACGGTACTCGCTATGAACATTATGTTGCTAATGAGGTGAGAGAATATGACACTCAGCTGAAATGCTGAAAAAGGAAGATCCAACGGATTACACATGCTTTGCATGGGAGAAAATGAAGGGTGTGCTGTAATGCTCTTTTTGACGAATATGACACTTTGATATCACTTTGTGTGCATGTGTGTGAGCACTATACAGTTCAGCAACATTGAGATTTTCATTGTTTGTATCACTCCGAAAACGGGCGCCACCATTTTTACTTTCTATGGGTCTAGCTTCCGGTCTCCTTTGCTTGATATTGACAACTGATGTGTCGAATAATATTATTTTAATCTCTTATCTTAATTAAGAACACACTGGTTTGTACTGCAAACAGTTTTACCGTTTACTGCACGTTTTTATTCTCCTCGTTATTTACCTATAGCGGCTAATGAAACGGAAGTCTCACCCAAAGCCCCCCTTCCTATCTATCTATCTATCTATCTATCTATCTATCTATCTATCTATCTATCTACATGCTTTTAACTGATTACAAATTCAACATATACAAATATGAAAGAGACATTTATTTTAAGATTTGCATTCCACCTTAATGCATTTTAATTTTTTTTAAAGGGAAACACATCGGGCTCTGCGTGAAAAAATCTATACTGTTTTCTGTTATATTTTATTGATTGAATGGGCATCTTTTTACCTGATCACCCTGCTCCTCCTCTCCCTCTGCTGACTTTTCTTATTTTCTACCCTGCTGCTTATTTACCTCGGAATCTTTTATAAAAAAAGTAAGAGACCTCATAACGTTATCCGATTTTGTATATGCATTTAAACTCTAACAGTAGAGATTATCTAAAGAAATTACTGCTGAAACCGCCAGTAGGTGGAGCGTTTCACTGTCTTTAATGAGTTAGCCCCTCAAACGTTCATTCACCAATTCGGAATTACGTTAGGAAGGAAAAAAACACCGATGAAAGACGTTTTGTCATGGATAATTACAGCACTATTGAAAAAATAAACTAGCAAACAGACAGCTGCTTTTAATATACTGATATGTTTTGCTGGATTAGCTATCTACCATATATTGGTGACTTAGCTATTACATCAAAAATATACATGCTTATTTATTTATTTATTTTTTGGCATCGCTCTGGCTCGGCTGAGCAGTTAAATAAAAGTCCGCTGCTTGCTGCGCTTCTCTTCATTTTTGGCGCTAACGTTAAACGTTACCCGTGTGCTCTCCCGTTCCCCATGTTTTGGTGAAAGTGCGACTCATTGTTGGGCGTTCAATTGGTTCAATGGAGGGGGGTATTTATTGTCTGTATGACAAATCATATTTGATTAGGAACAAAATTATTGTTACAAAATAAATGATAATTCTATATATTTTTCATTTGATCTGATTTTCTATTGGGGGGGGTCGTAAATGATGGATTTGAATATTGGGGGGGTTTACCTCCCCCCCATCCCCCCATAAACTAGCTTCAGGCATGAATCCCTGGTCTCCTGTGTTTCACTGGTGCTCCACCTTGTGGAACAAACCAGTGATCCAATTCAAAAACACTTTTTTTCAGAAATTGGTTGTTTGAAAAGGGAATCATTTTCCCATCACAGATATATTAGATGAACAACGGTAATTTTTTTTTGTTTACGGATTTTAAAACACGTAATATACAGTTTAATAAAGGGGTAAGGTATGTAAAGCAATACCCTAGCCCTATTAAAGAGTTGACGTCAACTACAAATTTGCCCTAAATGCAACTAAACGTCCCTAAATTTTTTACGCACAAAATGTAATTTACTGTATTAGCAAATATTTCCTATTCATGATTCTGACCATAATATAAAAAATGGCATTATGACGATAAAATAACAAATAAATACATCAAACATAGAAATGGCCTATACCTCCTCAAATCAAAGAAATGCATTTTATAAATGGATATTTGCCACCACAGCTTATGCTTAAAAAGAGATTTGGTTTTGAGTTGGGCATGTGTGTTCTGTTTCCAGGGAAGATCTCTTGTCCCGTGAGTAAAACTATTCTGGCAAGATAGTTATGAATTGGCTGGAAACAAAAATGGTGAGTTACACAATTTTCTTTTTGGCTTACACCTTCGAAGGAACTTTTTAAATGTTCAATATTATAACACATTATGGGTAAATACCGATTCTAAATGGGTCCATCACTATAGTGGTGTTTTAAAATTGAAACTGAGGGAATATCTTTGAAACTTCTGCAAGACTCCAGTGTAAACATTTACTTGCTTGAGATGTCCAAAAATATGTCATTGTAAAATGTTAAGCCTTCCATGATCTTTATTTTAAGAATATAATTGCAAAAAGCAAATAAGATTTTGTCATGCCTTATGGACTGAAGTCCTACCTTAATGCATTTCTTTTTTATTTACTTTCTTTATCGGAATTTTTTTCAAAGTCTATGTTTTGCACGAACCCATGAGGAGATTTGTAAATTGTGAACTAAGTGTGTTCTATATAAAAAAAAAAAAAAAAAACAAAAAAAAAAGTGTTTTGGTGCCCTGCTTCATTTTCTTCATTGCGCACTTGCCTAACGTAACGTAACGTAACGGTGGCATAGAGGGTGCCCGCGCCCCCCAACTTGGTCGCTTTAGGCTGCCTAGTTCGCCTATACACAAATCCGCCGCTCCTTGCCTGCCCGCCTGCGTTACCTGCGAAGTGTGACGGTTCGGTGTGACACTTGCAGGTGCCCCTGACATTTCATCTACCCTGTCTGGTGAAAGGGAAAATTGGGTAGTGGATGTAGGGCAGTGGCCAAAACGTACTGATAAAGGTCATTTATTTACAAAATAATGAATACTGTTATAAATAGGTAATGTATTGTAATTAAGAAGTTGATGATGACAACAATAAACCGAACGCTGTCATTAAGCTGTGTTGTTGTGAAATTTCACACCTTTGACACAGTTTCAAATAACTATTTTCTTAAAAATATCTTGTTTGCCATAACTGACCGACATCCCCCTGTCCATTTAGGACCTGACCCCAATAATTATTTTTTTCACCCTTTTTTGTCCGACCCCGACTTGCCGATTGTAATTCGTTAGAGACCCACAGATTTTTTTTTTTACTCTTCAAAACTAATACAAATGCAATAAAACGTGAGACACACGCAATGACGCTTTTCAACGCTCTCACACCACCACATCCATTTTCTCACGCACAGAAAAAATCGCGAGGCAAAGGTGCCACGGAGACCGACAATCTCAGCTCTCAGATCCTGCCATTTTTATTATGAAATTCTAACAATGAATACCGTTTTGGTTGCTTGTAAACGTGACGTGCGATCCCTAGCGGCACCTGAACTGATCATCTCTAGCTAATAGTAAAGAACTTGTGTAATCCGTCTTATGGCCGTGAACCATGGGCAGTAGTCAATGTGCAACAAAGGTTCGTGGATTTCACAAACGGGTTTATGCCTAGTTTTGTGCTGTAGTTCGCCTATAGCAATCGCCGGCCCTGGTCTCACCCATAGGCTTACTTTCGCATTGAGGAAAAAGGTGGATATAGTTGAACTAATAGGTGACAACAAATGTCTGTCAACTGATTTGTTCAAAACACTGAATCATTGTTTTGAGCCAGCAAGTGAATGAGTGACTCAATGAATTATTCACGCAATCAATTTTTAAAAAAAAAAAATTAAAAATGTTTATTCATTCTGGAATTAAACAAGCGACTGAGTGACTCACTGAATCATTCACTCAACCAATTTGTTAAAAAATGCTGATTCATTCAGGAACGAAACAAGTGACTGACTCATTGAATCATTCACTCAATCAATTTAAAAAAAAAAATGCTGACTCATTCTTGAATGAAACAATCGACTGAGTGACTCAGTGAATCATTCACTCAATCAGTTCGTTCAAAAACACTGACTGATTCAGGAATGGAACAAGTGACTGAGTGATTCATTCAAACATTCACTCAGTCGATTTGTTCAAAAATGCTGATTTTTTTTCTTTCTTTTTTTCAGAAAAAAAACAAGTGACTGAGTGACAAATTGAATCAGTCACTTAATCAATTTATTTAAAAACTCTGATTCATTCAGTAATGAAACAATCTACTTGCTGAATATGTGTGCTTCTCCACTAAATAGCATAAAACAGTATGCTAAAAGATATGTCTGAATTAGTAGTATCCTAAAAACATTGCTTCATTTTTCCTACAGGGATTTAAAAAAAAAAATCGTTAAGTTAAAATAATGTTGGCTTGTGGCTTAAACAAACCCACTGATACACAACTTCATATAACTCACAGTAAGTCGGTCTTACGTTATCCTTAATATATATATATATATATATATATATATATATATATATATATATATATACATATACATATATATATATATACATATATATATATATACATATACATATATATATATATATATGTATATATCTGTAATCAGGCTTTTGAACATTTTAGAAAAGGTGACTGGCAATGAGACTAAAATGCACAAATACACTTAAGCTACGGTAAAAAAATAAAAATAAAAATATTAATAATAATTAAATTAACTATTGAACAGACTTTAAATATGCATTTAAAACACAAAAACAAGTAAATATTTTCAAGCCCTGTTTTGTACCCTATTCATAGAATTTGTTTTAGACAGAGCTGGTACCAGGAGATAAACACTGTCAGCTCTATAATCATTCCTGTTGAGAGTGAAATGAGAGAGAGAGAAGCGCCACTGAGGCCTGTTTGTTCAAAGGACCCTGTGCTCTTAAAGGCCAACTGACCAACATAAATAAACTCCATCTAAGAGAGTCTGACCTGGGGCGGTCAGGCAGAGAGCAGAGACGCAGGGAGAAAATGTCACAGCCCATCCTGGAGAGCAGCCCTCAGTGAAGTCATCAGTCCCTGTTTCTGCTGGAGCATCGCAGTGGTGTCAATCATGATTTCTGCACAGAATTTACAATTCTTAGTCCTGAGTGCAAAGATGGTATTTTAAAGCCATACAATTTTGCATTTAAATAACTATGCATATTGCATAATGGTGCATATTCTTAAGTACGGATTATGTAATTTGGCTGTAGGTCAGTGGATTCCGCAGGGCTATTTCCATTTTTATTTTCTCAGAAACTTTACATTTCATTTGCTTATGAGACATGGCATAGTTCTCAAAAAAAACTTGTAAGTGAAACACTTTTCTATGAATTGCATTCATTATCCTGTACTATAATTGCCTTACAGTGCCTGTGCAATTACCCAGGCCAAAGCTCTTGCAGTTATGAATTATATTAGCTACATTTTTAAAGCACGTTGTTCATAAACAATTGGATTTGTTGTATGATTGTAATAAGTCTTGGTTATATTTTAAGTTAATATATAGACAGACAGACAGACAGACAGACAGACAGACAGACAGATAGACAGATAGATAGATAGATAGATAGATAGATAGATAGATAGATAGATAGATTACTGATGAATATGATCACTGCATGCCTAATAATTCATAGTTTTGACATTTGTGCCAGGGTTATTATAGTTAACTAAGACCATAGGAAAACATGTTCATTATCTGAAATTAAATTAAATTTTCTTGTTAATTGACCAGCTTAATTCTGATTTTCTGTTCATGATGTTTTATTCACATTACTGCATAATTTGATAATAAAAAGGCTTTGCAATGTTCCACTTTCACTGAAAAATACTTAGTTTTTTTTTGGAAGCTCCAAACATTTTTTTCCCCCCAACACAAAACAGCATTAACGATGTCTTGTGAGCTTCAAATTGTTTGATTTATATCATACAACATCATTAAATTATCAGTGTCAATGTGGGGTCTGTTATCTGCGGGTAATCAGATTTAAACAATTAGTGATTTAGCTGACATAACCATGTTGGCGTGGCATGTGTGACATTAAAAATTGATACATGCACCAGTAGGAAAAGGTAATTTGTGGTAATCATTGTCATTCATGAAAATTACCCCCATACTGATACCATACTAATGACTTTATGAAATACTTAGTGGTTTGAGTGAATAATTGGGCTGTAATTCTTACGGACAACGAGCCAAAAAGTGCTTTCAGGGGTCGGACAGCTGCACGACCATGTGTGCTAAATAAATAAATGCACAGATGATATCCTGCATCAAAAAACAGTCTGGTTACACCATTCAACCATCAGCAGAGAAAAACATAAGTGATTCAGACTGAAAACTCACAATTACACTGGAAGAAAAAATAAAAAAAAATAATAATAATATATATTCTTTTTTCTTCTTCTTTCTTTTTTTTTTTAGAAAATAAGACAAGTTTGTATCTACCTGTAAATCAAGAAAAAAATAAACAAACAAAACTGCCAATGGGGTCAGAAAGATCAGCTTAATTCAGTTGGAGAAAAAAGTTTTACAGATACTTGTTCTTGTTTTAGCATAAAGTCACTTAACTTGTAAAATTTTCTGTAAAAATTTAATTTTGCTTCTAAAGTGATTTTTTTTTAACTCTCTTCTATTTAAAGAGAGTTTCCCCCAGAAATGAAAATTCGGTCATCATTAATGCATCTTCTAATTGTTACAAATGTTTATGAATTTCTTTCTTCTCCTGAACACAAAATACATTACTTAGAAGAATGGGGTGACCAAACAGTTTTTGCTCCCCACTGATTCCCATACTTTTTTTTTCTCTCCATACTATTGAAAGTCAATGGGGATCAGCATCTGTTTGGTTACCAATATTCTTCAAAATATCTTATTTTATGTTCAACACAAAGAAACTCTTCAAGAAAATTAAATAAATGACAAAATTTAAATTTTTGGGTGAATTGTCCCTTTGAGAATATAAAATAAAATAAAATAAAATAAAATAAAATAATAAAATAAATAATAAATAATAATAAAAACCTTTTTTTTGTCTTTTTTTTTTTTTTTTTTTTCTTTTTTAGTGTGAAGTATGGGGAAAGGAAGTCTAGGGAGCGAGAAATGTACCTTCCGAACAAAATGTACGCACGGGAGAGAACGAGAGCGGGAAGGCAATGGGTGGAGGGTGTTTTGCATGACTTTGAAGGTTGTGCATAAATGACAATTGATATTTCAGACACATTATCAACAACACCAGCTGCTTTCCAAATGCAGCTCCGAGATGTGTTCCTGGTTCGGCGAGGGAAAATACCTTAAAAGCATTACCCCGAATCCTTCAAGCGACCAGGGATCTGTTATTCAAACGGCAAGCAGACGCTCGTTTGATGGACATCTGCTGAGATTGATAAGAGGTGATGATAAAACCACTACAAGGGCCAAAACGGGATCATTTAACAGATATCCATCTCAGACCCCAAGCCTTGTTTACAAATTCTTCAAATGAGCAGGCCTCAAAACAGATTTCCTCTCGCACGTGCTGACTTTTCAAGATCTGAGCCGTAAACATCACTAAGCTATTATTTCAAAGTGAACAATTACGCTGGAGTATGAGGCGAAGCCACTCAGCGACATCAAAGCGAGTGGGACTGTCATTGCTGAATCTCTTATTTTGATAACAGATGTGTATAATTTGCACCCTCGGATGGACACAACCTCCGTTTGTGTTCCTCGCTGCTTCAGAAGATGTCTGAGATGGGGATGGAATTGAAATTCCAGCCACACAAGCTGCTGGAGTAGTACATCATTAGGGTCTGGGAAGAAATAGAAGGTCTTTGTTTGATAAGTGCATTGAAGGGAGAAGTCTAAGTGTTGGGGAACGTGTGTGCCTGTAAGTGTAGGACACGGCATGCAGCTGTGAAGGAAAATTATCAAGTTAATTTTCCCCACACTGTACGTCTATCTCAGGCACTGCAAACTAATCGATTGATTCGTGAAATAGAGGTCAGACTGGTCCATTGTGATTGCAAGGAAGTGTGGATCACTAGATTAGTACTCAGATCTCCATCAAACAGAAATCTGAAAGAAAGAGTATAAGTTTCTTACTGATCTAATATAACATTATTCCTCTTTCAAAAAGGTAAAGTCATTTCTGCACCACTAGCATCACTAGAAAATCAAAACAATGATTCCCTTTCAGGAACTCAAGCTGCGTCGAAACGCTATGGGAACGCCTTCAACGTGACCACACTCTGAATCACGTGTGTAATCAGTCCAAAGGATGGGTGAGACGTCACGGGCGGGGTGACATAGCGACCATGAAGCTTAAAGGCATGTGTGGTGGATACAGCGGCAGCTTTCTGTCATTAAGCCAGTGCTCTGTGTGTGTGACTGTACTCTAGGGCTGCGACTATAAATCGATGCAGAATCGAGACGATCCTCATTGCAGTCGCGAGAGTGAAAGAAGGCCGATCACTCACTGTCAAGAAGTTTCAAAAACTGCTGGGCCTGATGGCAGCTGTGTCCAATGTGATACCTTTTGGCCTGCTGTACATGAGACCCCGACAGTGGTGCCCAACAGCATGTGAGGCCTGGGGAATGGAGGTTGGACCTCAGGTGGATCTTTTTGCGACTCAGGAGACATCGAACTGTCCATTCTGGTTCTCTCTGATTCATCCAGCTCCTCTTGGACTGGACTGTATGGTACAGATGTGGCCGAGGCTGCATCTGTACGCCTTTCCCAGATAGCCCTGCTCCTGGGAGTTCTGGAGAGAGTGTGCCGGGACGGGGTCCGTCTACTGATAGTAGCCCTATTCTGGCCAGGTCGAGTATGGTTCTCGGACCTGGTGTCCCTTCTCGATGGCTCTCCATGGGAGATTCCTGTCAGGAGGCGGGCTCTCTCAGGCGGGCGGCACCAACTTTTACCCCCACCCGGAGCATTGGAAGCTGTGGGTGTGGCCCCTGAGGGGGCCCATCTCATAGCCTCCAGTCTCTCAACTGTGGTTGTTGAGACCATCCTCCAATCCAGAGCTCCCTCAATGAGGAACCTGTATGCCTTGAAGTGAAATTTTTTCACTTTTTGGTGTGGAGACCGCCAACTCGACCTAGTTAACTGCCTGAAATTTTGAAATAAAAACCCTACTCCTCTGATAAAGTCAAATGTGAATATGTTAAAATATGAATAAAGTTTTTATCGAACTATGAGATCTGAATTATGAATGATGGTATTCTAAGGGATCAGTTACTCAGCATGAGAAACTTTACAGGCTGAAAATTGCTTACGATGAACAAATTATTCACAGCTAGATTTTCAGGTTCAGCTAAAGCGTTCCAAAAGTACAGCTTTTAGAAAAAGCATCCCGCTGAAATTTAAAAGTTATTTCCATAAAGGTTATGCAGCATCAGTGTCATTTCACGCAATTACCCCAGGATCTGATGGAATATTAGACTCATAGCAGGTAAACATATTTCGTTTTGTTCTAGATGTGTACCTTGTCTTCAGAGGTTACTGGATGCTTGGTTTTTCATTTATCGTAACTGACAGAAAATCATTACTATTACATGCATGAAGACCATTTTCTCTAATTTAGTTTGACAACTCTGAACCGAGACTGAATGAGTTTCTGAATCTTACACTGAAATGTATTTATCGCACTGACTGTCTGACTGTCAACAATTTTCTAAACTCAATCACAAGAAGTCAGACAAACATACAAGGGATGAGAGATTTCTGATTTGTACTTTGAAAATAACCATTAATGGAACTTTCTTGCTTAACTTGAGGGATTATGTGATAACAGATGCTCGGAACCAACCAGAATAAAAATGCATCTGAAACAGTCTGATATCTAGTAAATTTATTAAAAACAGAGACATAAGATAATCTATTATAATGTTTTCACACATGAGTCTTTTAAAAGTACCAAACACAGACCTATTTGTGTGGACTAAAAAGTGAATTGATTGAAAAACCCTATTTTCTTTGCAACTTCTTCTGTGATAGATCCACTTTCCATTCATACTTTTAAAGACCACGATAACCATAGTAATCATAATAATCTTCATTTATAATGCTTGCTATTTCATTATTAATTGTATGTATTTACATGTAAAGTGTGGATAAAACTGAATTCATATTATATTGAATTCATGTAATTAATAGGTTGATTTAACATACATAATCTGATATTACAGTATAATGCTACCACTTCAATCAAAAACTTTAAAATGCAAAAATGAATGAAAATTGTCTTCAAAATATTGCATTGTAGCTATAATTGTAACTATACTGTACATACAGTACAGGTCAAAAGTTTGGAAACATTACTATTTTTAATGTTTTTGAAAGAAGTTTCTTCTGCTCATCAAGCCTGCATTTATTTGATCAAAAATACAGAAAAAAATGTAATATTGTGATATATTATTACAATTTAAAATAATTGTTTTTAAATTTATTATACTTTAAATTATCATTTATTTCTGTGATGCAAAGCTGAATTTTTAGGATCATTATCACATGATCCTTTAGAAATCAGTTTTGTTTTATTATTAATTTTTAAAGTTGGAAACAGTTTCTGCTGCTTAATATTTTTTTAGAACATGTGATACTTTTTAGGATACTTTGATGAATAAAAAGTAAAAAAAAAAAAAAAAAAAAACATAAATGCAGTTCTTTTTAACCTTTTATTCATCAAATATATTAGACAGCAGAACTGTTTCCAACACTCATAATAAATCAGAATATTAGAATGATTTCTAAATGATCATGTGATAGACTGGATGTTACATGTGACACTGAAGGCTGGAGTAATGATGCTGAAAATTCAGCTTTGTAGGAATAAATTATTTTTTTAAAGTATATTCAAATAGAAAACTATTATTTTAAGTTGTAATAATATTTCACAATATTTCTAATTACTTAAATAAATGCAGGCTTGATGAGCAGAAGAGACTTCTTTCAAAATCATTAAAAATAGTAATGTTTCCAAACTTTTGACCTGTACTGTATATCTATTATGCTTTTTTTTTTTTTTTTTTTTTGTATTGTTGAGAAGTGGTTAGTTTTAGAGTAGTTAAAAATATCTATATAATATAATTAAATATAACTTTACAAGAATATTTGCACAAATATTTATACAAATGTAATGTTTTGTGAAGATTTTTCTACATACAAAGCTGTATTTATGTAAGTACTTATATAAAACAGATTCCGACAAATATGTCTATATTGTATGTGCAAGTGTATATCCAAGTATATAAAAATGTACATGTTACCTATGAATACCTACAAACTCTAAAGAGATCAGACTGCCTACTGTGATGGTTAAAAAGTTATAATTTCACTTTATTTTATTTTATTATATTTTATTTTAAAGATGCTTGAGTGTGTTTGACAATACCTTATGTCCATGGGTCATGTTATCATCTGTTTCACCATTACCTGTAACAGACAAAAATACAGTATTCACAATGTATGTTGTAATAAAACCACATAATAGTGAACTCTGTGCATTAGTCAGTTCCCTTTGGTCCAAGAAAAGTTAATTAAATAAGAAAACCCAACTGTATTCCTAATTTTTTAAACAACAAAATGGTTAAATCTACTGAACACAAATTCTGTAGTCATAATAATAGGACAATTCACACACACACACACACACAACAATATATATATATATATATATCTATATATATATATATATACATACACACACACACACACACACACACACACACACACACAATATATATATATATATATATATATATATATATATATATATATATATATATATATATATATATATATATATATATATATATTTATATACACACACACACACACACACACACACACACACACATACATACATATATATATATATTTTTTCTTCCAAATTGTCATCATTTACTTACCCTCGTGTTTTTGCAAACATTTAGGACTTTTTTTCTTCAATGAAACACAAAATAAGATATTTTGAATAATGGTGGTAACCAAATGGTTAAGCATTTTGGTAATCCAATGGTTTCAGTTAAGAATGTTGGTAATTAAACGGTATATGATAAGAATGTTGGTAACCAAATTATTAAGAATGTTGGTAATCAAACTGTTTCAGATTCCCATTTGCCAACATTCTTAACCGAAACCATTTTATTTCCAACATTCTTAACCTAAACCATTACATTACCAACATTTTTACTAAAACCATTTGGTAACCAACATTTTTAACCAAAACCTCTTGGTTACCAACATTCTTAACCAAAACCATTTGATTACCAACATTCTTGACAAAACCTGTTTGATTACCAACATTCTTGACAAAACCCGTTTGATTACCAATATTCTTAACCTAAACTGTCTGATTACCAACATTTTAATTTAAATGGTTTGATCAGCAACATCCTTAACCATTCGGTTACTAATATCAACTGAAACCATCTGATTACCAACATTCTTAACTGAAACCATTTCATGATCAACATTCTTAACCTAAACTCTTTGATTACCAACATTCTTAACCATTTAGTTACCAATATTTTTAACCAAAACAATTTGATTACCAACATTCTTAACCATTTATTTACCAATATTTTTAACCAAAACAATTTGATTACCAACATTATTAACCAAAACCTCTTGGTTAACAACATTCATAACCAAAACGGCTTCATTACCAACATTCTTCAAAATATCTCCTTTCATGTTCCATAGAAAAAAGAAAGCCATACAGGATTGAAACGACACGAAGGTGAGTAATGATGACACAATTTTCATTTTTGGGTTGGCTATCCCTTTAAGTTAAAATCTCCATTGTAAAGAAGGTGTGTGATTTGTTTGCTACTCTATGCACAAACTACACAGTCTCATTGATGTGATGTTAACAACACAGGCAGCCACACTACGGCTATTTTGTTCGAACTTGTGCTTCATTTGGAAAGGCTATAAGGTCTCCATTTCAAAGCCACACCTCATCTCTCTTCCTCGCAATGAACAAGTTCGACAAAAAGGCTTTGCTGACACACATTGCCTGCGAGATTATACATTCTTGCCAAATCGGGATCTACATCAGCAAGAGCTCAGAAATCCAATTCAACAGACATGGGTGGCACTGGAGAAATCAATCACAGATAGCATTAACCAGCCGCGATTCCATGATCGCCTCTATATCAGTCATTTCACACCTGGGCCTACTAGAAAGGGCACAAAAGGATCTTGCACCCTTACTTAAATGACACTAAACTGGGTGAGATGAGCGCTCTGAATAAAAATCCCCAAGTGGTGTGTCCGCATCTACTTCGATGTTGTTTCCTCATTCGGGATGCGCTGTGTTTTGCATTACATTTCGAAAGGAAATGCTAATGCACTCCATAACCTGAAAGATGTCTCTGTGATTTGGTATTTCGTGGTGCCCCGCCCTGACACCTTCATTCTTGGCTAATGTTTGGCCCAATATAAACCGCCAATGTTGAAAGCGAGTCGGAAGCATTAACAGCAGTTCAGATCTGAATCAAAAATAGCAACGCCCTCAGAATACCCATAATTTTCTTGTATTTCTCATGTCAGTCACTGAGGAACAAAAGCACAAACACAGAAAAAGAAGAGAATGTGTACTTTAAGAAGAGGTTTATGCATACCTGAACTACCATATGTAATTACAGACTGTGTGTTAAGTGGCACTTTCCATGAATACGGTGCAACTTGGTGTCTTGTGATTTTTGTTTTTTTTTTTTACCTTTATTTATATATATATATATATCTATATATATATATATATAAAAGTGTTAAAGGCAAAAGTTGCATTAGAAATATAAAATCAT
Organism: Cyprinus carpio; assembly: GCF_018340385.1. NCBI lineage: Eukaryota > Metazoa > Chordata > Actinopteri > Cypriniformes > Cyprinidae > Cyprinus > Cyprinus carpio. The sequence goes on from NC_056621.1 coordinate 7,912,985, forward strand.
CAATCAACTACTGCATACTTATCATGGAAAATTTCTATAATTTTTAAATACACCAAGGTGATTTTGGCAGACACAAACTAGGGTTATTATAGTAAACTAAACTAAAACTTTTGATTTAGCTGAACTTAATATAATATAATAGAAACTATATATATATATATATATATATATATATATATATATATATATATATATATATAAAATACAATGACAAACACACACACATACACACAAAAATTACTTTAACAAAGATTTAAATGAAAATAGAAAATATAAGAATAATAACAACTCACAGTATTAATAATAATAATAATAATAATAATAATAATAATAATAATAATAAACTTTTAGAAGTATTATTAATACTAAAATAACACTGGTACAAACTCAACTGCATTTAATTAAAATTCAGATCCCAAAATCATAACAACAATTTGATCCTGTATTATATATTCATAAATACTATAATAATTAATATACATCATAATAGTCGTTTTATTTGAATTATTGAAATTCATAAAAAAATTTATATTAAGGTCAAATTTTCAACCCTGTTACCCATTCTAGCATACAGGGTTTTAATATAGATTTAATAAATGTTGTATTTTCTATATTTATCCCAAATACTTCCCAAATTTCAGCAACAGGACTGCAGATGTATGACCATAAAAATGAAATTGAAATTAGTTCGAGCAACTCCTTTGACTGATCATTGTAGAAAAAGAAATCAAATACTTTTGTAAGAGTTTCAGGCCCTATTTTGCTCCCTCTTCACTGAAAGTATAGAAAATAAAATTAAGTGCGCACATGGTGTAGAAATGATACAGTGAATTCATCTGTTTGGAATTAGTCGCGGTGCTAATCAAGGAGCGATCTGGGAGCCGTAAATTCGCCCCTTGTGCGACTGGACGATATCGGCCTCATTTTTAATTAGTTCTATTGGCTCAGCGAGAGAGGATTTTCTAGATCATTTATTTTTTCAGCCTAAAACATCCAATTATTCACTCTATGGGGCCCTATGATGACTGCCATAATTCTAGACCCTTTTTATCGAGCAGGACACGAGGCCTTTCTTAATTAAGTAAGATGCCTATTTCCATTTACTTCAACCTCCCAGAACATTGGCTGTGAAGTCATGTTCCTGGGACTCTCGTGCTGAATAAATCGAGGATAATAAAGTGCGGACCTGAGAATGGTGTGTGGGTGTGTGTGGGTGTGTGTGGCTGAGATCTATACTGTATCTCACCGTCGACGGCCGTCTTGTTGGGTAATAATGCATTATGTAAATGCAACCCTCCACAAATCCTATTAAAGAAGATAACATACCATTAAAAATGCAATGTAATGTTTTTTTTTTTTTGTAATGGGGGTGGGGGGGGGTAGAGGGGGTTCTAAATATATTAACTTGTTAAAAAGGACACCAGTTGGAGAACGTACCGTGACACAGTCTGAATAATAAATGCACACATATTCTTTACATATTCAGCACGTGTAACTCACTTGAAAGGAAACAAACTGGTATATTAGTGTCTCACGAGCTCTTAAATTTCATGCTTGAATGACAGCTCATATACTTTGTCTTGTGTCTATTTGCACAGATTATTATAAAAATACTCGGGAATACAAGACAGAAATCGCTATCATCAATCTGATAAAAACGTACTGTTCCAGTTGATGCCTAAATTGCTTTTAAGAACAATCTCAAAGTTCTCCTTCATGGTACTGCCGGATTGATCAAGGGCCTTTTAGTCATTAAGGACCACATTGTACAAGAAAAAAGTGGGAAAAATTGTAATTCACAGACACTCTACCATCATCCAAGCTATCATTTTAGATTAGCGAGAGGCTAATGCATAATAAAAGCCATCCATAATACAATCTAACAAAGACTCAATCCAAGACATCACTTGGACGGCTTTGCCATTTCAAAGTTCATGGAGACGTGCCATTCTTCTTGACATCATTGATCTGATCATGGTGTCTCGTTAAATAAACATAGAGAGGCCAGGTGGCAAAAATAATACTATCTTTTATAGAGGATTATAAGAGTGATTATCTGGCAATAAATCAAAGTCGCTGGATATTAAGTTGGCATGGCCACCTGAGGCTCCCTCCTCGCTCGCTGTTAACAATTACCATGACAAAGAGATGCTCACTTTCTCTCTCTTTCTCCCTCGTCTCACTCTTTCACCTTTGCTAAAAAGTTGTTAGCTGAATGACTTTGGATATTTGTCTCCCAACTCTTTTGGTGTGTAAATGGATGTTCCGACAGTCTCCCAAGGGCCCGGAAAAAGAAACATTACAATCATCGGGGATCAGAAAGCGACGTTAATGAATAATTATGAGGAATGGCATCGCTCACTGTACACACATTGCGTCTCCTGCTCTTGAGCGAACAGATTAATGGCTGTCGGTAAGAGTCAGAAACACCTGCTAACTATTCATCAAACCAGACACATTCTGGCAAGTGACCTGTTTAGGAAGTTTAAATATTAGAACCTGCATTTGAAAGCTGATGCAGTATGTTAACAGGTTCTTCCAGATTCCACCTTTAAGGATATTTCTTGCAGTTCTGTGATTATATGATTGAGATGATTATAACTATAATCGTAATCATCATTAGTGCAATTAATTATTTCATAATTATTCCTGGCTCAGTGTAAGGGAAGTCGGATAGAACTTCTTTGGCAGAAGTTTTTAGTTTGGCAGATGAGCACCAATATCATAAGTGCTCTCTTCAAAATATATTAAGAAGCAAATCCTAAATCTGGAAAGGGAAAAATGAGAGAATTAAAGAAATGAGAGCATTAAAGAAATAATTTACTCACCCTAATGCCGTTCCAAACTTGGATGCTTTTATTTTTTTTATTTTTTTTTCTCTCTGTGAATCAAACTAAAGGTGAATTTTTGAAGGCAACAAAAATTGACATATATAAATTAATTACATATAATATAATTTAATTTATTTAATATTTTCTAAAACAAATTAATATCTAATTGTTTGGACGTAATTTAAAACTATGAAATACATAAATTATCTATTTTTAAAATTAATAAATAACTCCCTTTCGAATGTATCCAAACTTAGGCTCTTAATTATTCTGTTGATCAAAATTTCTTGAAGACACTAAATTAAAAAGAAATTAATATTTCACACAATATACTTGATACTTCCGAAATAAAAGTTTTTGCTTACATAATATATGTGTGTGTACTTATTTTGAATATATAAATACACACACATGCATGTATATATTTAAGAAAAATAAGTTATGTTTATAAATTCAAGAATAGAAATATACTGTATGCAAATATATATATTTTCAAAATATATATATTATATATATATATATATATATATTATATATATATATATATATACATACAATAAATATACACAGTACACACACATATATTGTGTAAACAAAAACTTTTTATCTTGGGATGCAATTAATCACAATTAATCGTTTGACAGCACTAATATATACGGTAATGTGAAAAAGTGTTGGCCCCCTTCCTGATTTCTTTTTTTTTTTTGCATGTTTGTCACACCTGAATGTTTCAGATTATCAAACAAATTTAAATATTAGCAAAAGATAACACAAGTGAACACAACAAGCAGTTTTTAAATGAAGGTTTTTTATTGTTAAGGGAAAACAAAATCCAAAAATACATGGCCCTGTGTGAAGAAGTGTTTGCCCCTAAACCTAATAACTGGTTGGGCCACACTTAGCAGCAACAACTGCAATCAAGCGTTTGTGATAACTTGCAATGAGTCTGTAGCAGCGCTGTGGAGGAATTTTGGTCCACTCATCTATGCAGAATTGTTGTAATTCAGCCACATTGGAGGGTTTGAGCATGAAGCGCATTTTTAAGGTCATGCCACACCGTCTCATTCAGGTCAGGACATTGACTAGGCCACTCCAAAGTCTTCATTTTGTTTTTCTTTAGAGATTTGAACTTGCTGGTGTGTTTTGGATCATTGTCCTGCTGCAGAACCCAAGTTTGCTTCACCTTAAGGTCACAAACAGATGGCATTCAGAGGTGAACTTGCTGTTTTTTGGTAAACAGCAGAATTCATGGTTCCATTTATCATAGCAAGTCTTCCAGGTCCTGAAGCAGCAAAACAGCCCCAGACCATCACACTACCACCACCATTATTTTACTGCTGGTATGATGTTCTTTTTCTGAAATGCTGTGTTTACTTTTAGCCAGATGTAATGGGACACACACCTTCCAAAAAGTTCAACTTTTGTCTCATCAGTCCACAGAGTATTTTTCCAAAAGTCGTGGGGATCATCAAGATGTTTTCTGGCAAAACTGAGATGAGCCTTCATGTTCTTTTTACTCAGCCGCGGTTTTCGTCTTGGAACTCTGCCATGCAGATCTTTTTCGCCCAGTCTCTTTCTTATGGTGGAGTCATGAACACTAACCTTAACTGAGGCAAGTGAGGCCTGCAGTTCTTTGGATGTTGTTGTGGGGTCTTTTGTGACCTCTTGGATGAGTCGTCGATGTGCTTCTCGGTGTAATTTAGGTTGGCCGGCTTTAGAAACAGGTCCACTTTGTGAATAATGGCTCTCACTGCGGTTCGCTGGAGTCCCAAAGCTTTAGAAACAACTTTATAACCTTTTCCAGGCTGATCTCAATTACTTTCTTTCTCATTTGTTTCTGAATTTCTTTTGATCTCGGCATGATGTCTAGCATTTTAGGATCTTTCGGTCTATTTCACTCTGTCAGGCAGGTCCTATTTAAGAGATTTCTTGATTGTGAACAGGTGTGGCAGTAATCAGGCCAGGGTACGGCTATAGAGAAATTGAACTCAGGTGTGATAAACCACAGTTTTTAACTTCTTCACACAGGGCCATGTTGTTTTGGATTTTGTTTTCCCTTAATAATAAAAACCTTCATTTAAAAACTGCATGTTGTATTTACTTGTGTTATCTTTGACTAATATTTAAATTAGTTTGATGATCTGAAACATTAAAGTGTGATAAACATGCAAAAAAAAAAAAAAAAAAGAAATCAGCAAGGGGGCCAACACTTTTTCACACCACTGTATAACTTATAGGTTATATAAATAAAATATGTGTGTCCCTTAAAGACACTGATAAGAACTTCAGAATATGAAGTACAAAGTCGACAGAAGAAAACAGACTTGGCCACAGAAAGTTCAGGGGTCAAAAGTGCATATTTTCTATTTTTATTATGCACTTTTATCTACACAGCCACTAATAGGTTCATCTGACTCAAGACTGGCTCACCTTTGGGTCAAGGCATGTCCAGATGAGTCCTGTCATGCCTAATGTCTGGATCTTCAATCTCCCAGCAGCCTCTGTGAGGTCACAGGTCCAAGTTTGTTGTCATCTTTGCATTTCATGTTTTCTTTCCACTTTCGTTTCTAATTTTAACCGGAATGGAACATCAGTACATCGAGTTCAGTAGAGTCTACTGATGCCCACGTGTTTATATTTTTGCAGAGATGTCTGCAAAAATGATAAACGTTCACCTCTCATATGCCGAGACGATTTATTATTCGAAGAGAAAACATCTTTGTGAGCTTATCCTCATTGTTTACCGGCGCAAGCACACGGTAGCCTGAAAAAGAGGCATATTCAGAAAGTACAGGGATAAAAATGTCAAATGCTGGAGGTGGGGAGACACAAATGCTTGGGTCTTTCACCTCAGCGGGAGGGCCCTATGGACATTGAGCACACAATCTGGTCAGAGGGTGGCATCGATCACAGTGACAGTCTCTGCCACTTGTAATGTCAGAAATAACAACTCTTTCAAAACATTGCAGTGGGGGGTCACGGCCCTGTGTCGGACGTGGGAAAGTCATCTTTGACAAGCTGCGGAAAAAATGTTTTGAACACAAAGCCTTCAAAGGGCAATTTGCTTTGATTCCACCGTCTGTGTTTTGTTTAAACTTTCTTTAGATTTAATAGACGATCCATTCCTTTTGCAGCGTTCTTTATTCTGTGTCAGGCGATGGGAGAAGACAAATGGAAAGTGGCTGTAAGAGGCATAGATTTTCTTATATGGAGAAATATGAGCTGACCCTCACTGACTGCAAGCATAAAATCTATTAAAAGTCAATCTTTGTGTGAATAATGAGAGCATCCGTAACTTTTTCAGAAACCTGACTTCTCATTCAGCGTGATTGTCCAGGTGAAGACATCAGAGCTTCCGTTTTTCATTTAATCTATTACAGTACATTTATGAATGCTTCATTTGAAGCTTCTCAAACTTTTCAGACCGAGTGCCACTTATGATCAAATTAAAAGTGAAATAATCACTGCACCTTCAAAGAACATGACTAATGTAGTCACACACATAAATGTGTGTTGGCAGTGTGTGAACACAACCACCCTACAATGATAAAAATCCACTCCTCATTTTTTAATCCCCTTTAAACCAAGTCAGTCTCACTAGGCCTGCTGTTTTGATTCTCATGCAGTGTGATGTCACATTGTATAGGGCTGGGCCACGGGGGTTGATTGACATCTCTGCATTGCTATAGTTTCCGCCCGCAGTGGTTGTACACTGTCCTCCATTTTCTCCGCACTCGAGCAGCTGTAACATCAACAATGTCTCGCAAAAGTATCCCAAAATACTCATAAAAACGTATAAAATATTCATAAGAGATAAATTTTACCTCAAGGTCCATCTTTCAACATCAACAAACTACCCTTTAAAGGTTTTCTATGAGGGGCCGTATAGGCCATAATTATTGAAAAACCTCTTACAAACACTAGTTAAATAAAAAACATTCATAAACCTTATTGAAATTCATTCATATGTATAACTGAAAAACCTCTTACATACACTAGTGATAACATTCACCAACCTTAGTGAAATTCAGTCATACTGAAAAAGCCTATTACTCTAACTAAGCACAAACCACGCCCCACAGCAAATTATAAAGATTTCATTGGCCGGGAATGTTGTTCTCTGGCTAAATGTTTTCTAGTATTTGGAAATTGAAAAAGGAAAGTCACACAGCTGTCTTTCAATATTTCAAAATGTCCCCACAGAGACTATTTTTGGTTCTGTAAGTTTTTGCTTTGTTTTCCTTCATTAAGAACAATGAGGTTGACATTTGGGCATACAATGCACTTCACTAGTGTTTGTAAGAGGTTTTTCAATAATTATGGCCTATACGGCCCCTCATAGTTTTCACCTGATATATTGAACATCGGTACTCGATATACCCAATCAAATATAGCAATAATCTATTGAAAGGCTGCAAGGAGCAGGCATCAATAGTTCTGTATTACATAAATGGATGTTGACCTGACCCTGCAATGTTGGAGGTGACATGGAGATCATTACATTAGTGGATTAACAGGCCAGGGCTTATCCTCTAGCCCCCTTCACAGGAATCCTGTCATTTAGAGGACAACGCCTCTGAAAACTCATTACCCAATTCAATATGCAAATGATTTGATTTTCACAGAAACCCAGTTTTCCAGGATTACTTTGCTAGCCCCCCTGAGGCCCGCGTCTAAGACTTAATTCTGTTGCTCAGCGAATCGATAGTGCCTTGCCAGAGTCAGCACATGTCGGAACTTCTAATGCACCGGAGAGAATGCCACCAAAGTTCTTGGTTTGACGCAAAAAAATAAATAAATAAATAAAATAAAAAAAATAAAAAAAAACCTGTCAGTGACATTACTTTATGTACAGAACTGCATTGAGGAAATGTGAACTCGCTGTGCTGTTAAGCTTTATGCATCTATGGTTCATTACAGCCAGATGTTAACTTATGCTTTGGGCCAATGAAATTAAATTTACTGTTGGACACCTGGAGGAAACGTTTTAATGTTTTCAGAGCAGCCTAAAGTGCTTTAATAAGATGATTATTAACACAAGGAAATGAGAAGTAAAAGGGTTTGGGTACAAGTTGTGGAAGTGAAAGCGAACAAATAATGGATTGACTTCAATTGTTTTGGGTACAAGTTGTGGATATATATATATATATATATATATATATATTATATATATATATATATACTTTTTTTTTTTTTTTTTTTTTTTCATTCAGCAAAGGTACATTAAATTTATTTTTATTTATTTTTATTTTTATTTTTTTTCAAATAAATGCTGTTGTATTATGACTTTTCGATTCATCAGAGAATCCTAAACACATCTCTGTTTCCACAAAAACATTAAGCAACACAACTGTTTTCAACATTGATATTAAATAATAATATTTTCTGAGCAGCAAATCAGCATATTAGAATGATTTCTGAAGGATCATGTGACAATGAAGACTGGAGTAATGGCTGCTGAAAAATCAGCTTTTCCATTGCATTTTAAAGACATAAAAGTTATTTTAAAGGGGTCCTATTATGCTCTTTTACAAAATCTTGATTTTGTCTGGGGGTGTACTAGAACAGGCTCTCATACTAGGTTGTTTAAAAAACACATTATTTTTCACATATTTTGCATTATTACAACACCCCTCTCCTCAGTCCGGCATGAACGGCTCGAATAGTTCCTGTATCAAATGAAGGCCCGCCTACTGAAATACGAAATGTGCTGTGATTGGTTAGCTGGGCCAGTGTGTGTTGTGATTGACACCACTCTGCACCTGGTCAGGAAACGTCATGCCCCTTATCACATCCACCTGCTGCGTGCTTGAGTGTAAATATTGCGTCAAAATCAAATCAATTTGAGCGCGATTTAAACCCAGATGACTGTAACTACTCTAAGCTCGCCTGCCTTGGGAAAGCTAGCGTGTCTCCGACATAGTAATACCACTCGTTGCCTTCTCCAGTGCAGCTCAACCAGGTCTCGTCCCATTCGTCGGTATTTGTGATCTCACAAATCCTGGAAAATATGCGTTGTAGTCCAAACAAGTTGTTCGTTGTAGTTTTAGAAAAGTGATTTCTGTTAAATAAAATATCTCCTTTTGAAGTGGACTTTGAGCTTCGTAACTTTGCAGATCTTTTTTATGCTCAAACAGCAACATTACAGACTAACTAAAGTGAAAAGGCATAATAGAATCCCTTTAAATGTCAATAATATTCCACATTATTACCACATAATTATGAACACAAATAATGTGCTCATTAACAACAGCCAGTATGTCACAAAAAAATTATTTTGCGTCACCCAAACAGGTCTTCACTTCTCTCCTCAGGAAGAAAATATTTCATATTTTCCATTTCTCTGTTTCAGGACTGGGAAAAACCAAGAGACAATCTATGTATCTCTCTCTGAGCAGCTAATTTATCATTGGCAAAGCATTTCGGAGTTTCCACTGAAACATATGGAGTTAGACAGAGGTGACAGTGACGGATGCTCTATGGGAAGCATTTAGACCCCAGGAGTTCCTAATGCTTGGTAAATTTGTTTTACTGTAGGTTTGTTGTTTTGTCCTTGTAATAACCAACATTTTCCAGAATGATTCCTTTCAGAGTAACTTTGAAGAACCTACTATGACCTACTATGATTAAAAATCTATATTTCATATAATAAAGTCAAAGTCCACCTGCTAAGCTCACTTTATACAATAGAGTTAGTGGTTATCAGTATTGTGGGTAACGCATTATATGTCACATCTCGGTTGCGTGTCTAACCTTCGTTCCCTGAAGGAGGGAAGGGCAACATCACGTCGGAACGTATCGACAAATTGAGATCTCAATTCCAATGTGTCTGTACGTTCCGACATGATGCCGAATGTAACGGACTGAAAGAGAAAGCAAGTTACGTAATCAGATTACTTTTTTCAAGTAACTAGTAAAGTAACGCATTACTTTTTAAATATTTATTTTTGCAGTTTTTGTGATAGGACAGTATGTAAACAGGAAACTGGAGGTTATTTCTCTTAACTTCACATGGATTATAACAGCAATACTAATGACATAACCTTGCCTCTATGTACAGATTAAAAGTTTCAAGTGTCCATTACTTTCAAACTTTTATGAGTGTCCTTAAGATCTAGACTGCTTTGATTTGCCAAGCATAATGGCTAGTTTTAAATTGCAGTGATTGAGTTTTTTGTTCTTTTCAGAAGTATTAGATACAGGCTTAAATTGTGTTTTATTTTATCATATTTATGCATAAAAATCCAGCTTATATTGAGAATTCATGTGAAATTGTATCCATTGGGTTAATAAAAACTCATGCATACAAATGCTAATGCATATTGTCAATTAAAACATATCTGGAGGGGCATGAAAATGGATTTTTCCATAAACCGGTTGCATGTTGTTGAATTTTTATCAATTTTAGGCAATGTTGGCATATTTGTTACGAGTAATTTGCTGCTTTATTGAAACAATATGCAAAATTCTGAAGTCGTTGTTGAAGCAAGACACATTATTCAATAAAACCATCAATCGCTACTCTCTAATTTGCCTGTGATTAAGGAGCAGAATTAATTAGCTCATTATAAATGCTGATGATCAGCATCCTAGCAATAAAAACTCTAATGGCAAAGTGATTACTTGTGACATATTTTCCCATCTGAAGCTATTTGTTCTGTAGCCTTTGGAGGGAATGCAAGCGATCAATACCGTTTACCATGCAGCTCTGGTTAAGCTACGGACCACACACACATATGCTAAAACGTCTACTAAAGTCTATGCAGATATTTCATTTTCTCATGCCCTTTTTGTAATTTATAATCCTCACTTCTAGACCTAATGTTATTTGAGAGCCGGGTGGCAAAATAGAGACAAATGAAGGGTCGGGTACATTAAAAGAAACTAATTAATAGCACAGAGGGAGTGAAACTTGTGATATTGGGGGTTGAAAGCGAATTTATTATAGCACAAATCTGGGGCAGGGGAGGAGTGCCAAAACTGAATAGGAATCAAGGAAATAAAGCCTAGGTTCAGCGCTCACGTGTCAGACGAAACAAAGTGAATACTAATCACCTTGAGTGCCTCTCTGTGCAAATGGGAGCTATAACTCTGGTTTAGTTGCGAGCTGCCTTCTCGTGTTAATAGCTAATTATGTAGAGCTAGCGACAGAGACCCTCCATTTAAGGAAGGTCTGAAAAGACGAGAGAACTTGGTCTGCTGAGCTCAAATGACTCTAAATTCCAAAGAGTTGTGTTTTTCAACACTAAACCGCTAATATGAAGTAAATGGGTGGTTCTTTAATTAGAGCCACTTTTGACGACATGAAATCTTGAAAAATCGTGTTCATCTGTGCTAAAACATTTATTAAATAGAGAAAAAAAAAACAAGATGTATAATAAAAAATATAGATTAAGCACTTGTGATGGTAGTTAGATTTTTCAAAGTCAGATTACCTGTGGACACAATAATTATCTATGAAATTACAAAAAAAAAGAAAAAAAAATATTTATTTTTAATTCAAATGATCAAATAATATCCAGTTTGGTAATGTCACCTAATCCAGCTACTATTTATATTTGTATAATATTTTATTTTGTATAATATAATTATTATTTTGTATCATAAATATAAATTATCCTAACCCACTGTATAGAAAAGATATTTGCACTGACGAAAAATAAATAAATAAGCATTTAGTTTTCAATTAAAATGGTAAATAAGTCATGATTTTCTGCTACTCTCAAATAATATTAATATAAATAAATAATATTGAAATATTATATAAATAATATTTATAGTAAATTATATTTGAACTTGTTTTCTGTGTTAAATTGATTATTACATTATGAATATGATTTATTAATTAAATAACATATATCACATTTATAAATAATTTTATATTATTTATATATTTTAATATTTTTATATTTATTATGTTTTTGTTTTTATATTGATATTTTTAAGATTTTGATGTTTGTAATGGTACTCTCACGATGTCACGGTGAGTGAGTGTTTAAACAAAATGAACTTTTAATAAAGAAACAAAAGGGAATGCACATTATCACAAGGATCGCAGGAGAACAAACAAGGTATGACATTTAAGACTCAACAAGGAAACATGAGGCAGACTACACATTTATACTGAACTTAACGAGCGACAGAAAGGTGCTGGGAATCAACTAATAATAAGACAACGAGAACAGGAAACAGAACCAAATAAGGGCATAAGGAAACATGGGGGAGAACTGAACACACACAAAACATGGAACAGAGTCTGACATTACTCCCCCCTCCCGGTAGGCACTTCCTCGAGCCACACAACATCCAACGGGGAGGGGGGGGTTGGGCACTCTGGAGGTCCCTCAGGAAATTGGGCCTCCAGAGCGGTACCCATTCACGACGCCATGGCGGATCAGGAGACTCGGGAGGCCATGGCGTATAAGGAGACTTTGGAGGCCATGGCAGATCAGGAGACTCGGGAGGCCATGGCGGAGCAAACAGTTCAGGAAGCCATGCTGGAGCCGCCTCCAAGGCCATGGCCCCAGACCCTGCCCCGGTCTTTATGGCTAGAGCCTTACTACCCCCTAAAAAAAAAAAAAAAAAATCCTTGGGGGTACTTACGGGGCTGAACTCGGGCCCTGGAGCCCTTCCTGGGCTCAATGGGGGATCAGGAGCCCTCCATGGGCTTAAGTGGGGGTCAGGAGGGTCAGGGAAGTGCTTATACGGTGCTGGCACTGGAAGGAGCTCTGGAGGAGCAGGCACAGCAAGGCACTTTCGAGGAGTTGACATGGGAGCAATCTCTGGGGCTGGAGTCGACATGGGAGTGAGTTCTGGGACTGGAGCCGACACGGGAACGAGCTCTGGGGCTGGAGTCCACAGTCTCTTCCTCTGCAGACCCCTCCTCTGGGCTGAGGAGAACGAGATGACCAGCGGGCTTGACAGCGGAGAAGCCGGAGAACTTGACACAGGAATGGCCGGCGGGTTTGCCACAGGAACGGCCGACTGTTTTGATTTCTGCAGACTGGTATTGAACTGCTGGTTTCGTCTGGCTAGAAGAGAACTGGCCCTTCCGACTGAGCCTGGTTATCCCAAGGTTTTTTCTCCATTCTGTCACCGATGGAGTTTTGGTTCCTTGCCGATGTCACCTCTGGCTTGCTTAGTTGGAGACACTTCATTTCCAGCGATATCGTTGACTTCATTGCACAGATACTATTTATTGTGGTTTGAGTTTTATTTTAAAGTGATTTTGTTGATTTGTGTGCTTCCTTTAACTGAAAAATGAGTGTTTACTATTGTCATTTTGCATTACTGACACTATATTTTCCTTATTAATGCTGTACAGTTGCTTTGACACAATCTGTATTGTTAAAAGTGCTATATGAATAAAGGTGACTTGACTTGACTTTAAAGCAGCTGGCAATCTTGTCTTGGAGGCGGCCGGCCTTTCTGGGCTGAGGACGATGGTGGAGCTTCGGAGGACAGCCGGGAATTTGGGGTTGGGCAGATGGTAGGACCCGTCGGGTGGGTATGTGGAGGTTCTTGGGTGTGGGGTTAGCTGGGGAGACGCGGCACGTTCCAGTGGTAGTTGGATGATGAGGCTTAGGAAGTTTCTTTAGTGTACTTCTTCAACTTCGTAATCAGAACCATTTAGGAACAGCATGAGATTAATCAGCTCGATCAGTGGAAAAATCACACGTCAGAAGTTCGCAGCAGATAATCTTATCATCCAACCCCAGCAGGAAGCATGCACCTAGAGCGGCGTCATGCCAGCTCACCCAGTTAGAGAAAGGGAATGCACATTAACACAAGGATCGCAGGAGAACAAACAAGGTATGACATTTAAGACTTGACAAAGAAACATGAGGCAGACTACACATTTATGCTGAACTTAACGAGGGACAGACAGGTGCTGGGAATCAACTAATAATAAGACAACAAGAACAGGAAACAGAACCAAATAAGGGCATAAGGAAACACTAGAGAGAACTGAACACACAGATAGAACAGCTGAACACAAACATAGAACAGAGTCTGACACATGACCTGAAAGATAAATTGAATTTATATTAAATTATCATTATTGGTTATAGTTATTATCATTGGTTCTTGGACAAACAACTTTTGTTCTTACGTATGGATAAAATAATCTGCTAAATGCATAAAAGTAAATGGGGGAAAAATAAATAAATAAATAAATAAATAAATAAATAAAGTTCTCTCTTAAATGCTTTGTGTGATGGTAATGACAGCATTTCTTTGTTATATGTATTGAGAAAAAAAAAACTGTAAGCATTAGTTAAGTTCCCCTAATTGAGGAATCATCCATATACAAACAGATATACAAGCACATTCAATTCCAAACAACCATCTGCAAGAATAAAATGCTGAATAAACAACATAGCTGGATCATAACTAGTTTAAATCCCAGCATTTAGCTATTTATTGGCTTGTTTAGTTTTACAACAGGATAGTTTGCATGTCTTTTACAGCAAAGACTTACTAATAAAATCATCACAGATTGATTGGAGCACATATATGAGAGGAATTCTTTATAGGGAAAAAGTGTTTTATATTAGAAACTATAAAACTAATCATTTCAGCGATTATGGACAAAATGAGCTCTGAAAGACACATTGGGCCTCAATGTGAGTGAAATTATGCTGTGGTATGCAGTGACAGAATGTGAAAGGAAATAGAAATGGGCCTCACAATTGTCTCGTGTCATTATCACAGGATCCTGTGGACTGAAGTTCAACAGAAGGACAAACACCAGAACCCCATCTGCCGATAGTGAGAGATGGAGACCAATCTTTGAAGAAGCTGTGATGAATAATGTCCTGTTGACTGTGTGGATGGAAAGACAAACACATTGGATTGCAATTAAAACACTATTGATCGTGGTTTCTGTGGGCGCTGGTGGAAAGTCAAGCCGATAAAGGTGTTTCTTAAGGGATACGAAAGCTGCTATTTTGAGTAACATGTCTGATTGTGGATGAGAAATGAAAGTATGGCTGAATGTATTCAAAATTATTATTTATTAAAAGAAGATATTTTGAAGAATGTTGGTAACTAAACAGTTTTGGTTCCCATTGAGTTCCATTGTATGCACAAAAAATACTATGGAAGTCAATAGGAACCAGAACTGTTTGGATGAAATTAAGTCATACAAGTTTGGAACGACATGAGGATGAGTAAATAATGACAGAATTACAATTTTTGGGTGGGATGTCCCTTTAAGAATGTAAATGATATGGAAAAGAGTAATTTTCATATGCGTATTCTTGCATACAGAACTGCTGCAAAACGAACTTATCACTCCATCTTCGTTCCAGCCACATGACAGGTCTTTAAGCAAGTCGAGATAGCTGTGTAACTCAAATATAATCACATTAGCTGAGCCACAGGGACAATCACCGGAATCATGTTTCAGCGGGTCTCTGTAATGAGAAATATTGGAATGTTTACTTAACTTCCTTGATTTCGGCAATGATCACTGACAGCAGCACTTTAACAGAGATGTATCTGCACTGTCTACAGCAAATATGACTAATTGCAGATGCTTTGTCTAACAGATGGAATCATGATTTAGTTCTGATAAAAAGCTAAAGAAAACTGGGAATTGCAATTTTATGGCCGAACGTAAATTGTTTGTAAAGCATTCGCCATCATGCAGAGTAAAGATTGTTAACTTATATCAGATTGAACACTTACACTTATTTTATAGTTTTGCATTTTTTTTTTTAAATAGAGGTAATAGAGGTAATAGAAAATAAAGTAAAATAAAGTATTAAAAAGTTTTATAGTTGTTGTAGTGTTTGTCTTATTAAACTTAAAATTAAATGGAAACTACCATGTAGGGACATAAAATAAACATTATTATATTAAATAATATTATGTTGTATTACATTGTATTATGTAGTAGTACTAATAAAAATAATATATATATATATATATATATATATATAGATATATATATATATATATATATATATATATATATATATATATATATATATATATATATATATATATATATATATATATATATAGATATATATATAGATATATATATACCATAACACACACACACAGTTTTCTTGTACTAAAAAAAAAAGAAAAGAAAAAAAAACTATCAATATTATATTTGTATAAATTATTAAATGGGTTGGCCAAAATAATGTGACAATTGTCATTATTATAGGTGTTAATACCATTTGTGTAGGCTAAAAAAAGCAACATTTCTTATTCTCTGTTGGGAAACAGCCTGGCATTGAACTCCCTCACATCCAGTGACACTTCACTGAGCTTTACAAGAGCTGCTGCTGGTCGTGGAGGAACGGTCTAAATCTCAGCGTTGAGGTTCGCCAAGCACCTGCCATTTCTCATTCATGTGCGAGAAAAGTGTGGACGTGTCATTCCTGCCGTCCGCAGACTGACACGAAGGATGTCAGTCCCCTGACACTGAAGTGTGGAGTCATTACCGGAAAGGTCACACTCCCTCAGATCCGTCTTTAACCCAGACCGTCCACTTCCAATCCTTTAAGCTGTTTGGTTAAAGTGAATTAGTTTGTTTCGGGAATCTAGCTACTGTCTAGTTTGGTATTTACAGTTTTTCTTTGACATCTTTTGAAGTGCTAACCGGCTGTTTCCCTCTTTCACCCTGTCCCTGCAGTGATATCGTGAAAAGGACATTACATTCCCAAATGGTTTGTCTTTGACTAAGAGGGGCTGACATTTGGCACAATATTAAAAATCCCATAAAATCGACATGGAGTCTTAAATTCTCACTCAAAGTCTTAAATGACTTTTTGGAGCTGCTGAAGGGCGATAAAAATCTGGAGCCCATAATCAGAGAATTACCTGATGGGCAAGAAATGTCTTTTAGCTTGAATTATCGGCCTCATTTTCATGATGTGACTGCTTATCTGATGCCCCCGTCATGCTGACTGTATACATCAGGGCAATTTCAACTTGGAAATAACACATATTTTAGGATTTAGAAGGTTAAATAAGAAAATATAAAGAGATTAAAAAATAATGTAACTAAAAAAATGAATTGTATTATACATATGAAAACATGCTATAAGCACATGCCACAGGGAGCAAACCTATCTAAAACTACTGACAACATTACATGATCATTCATGCCCCCCAAAAAATAAAATAATAATAATAATAATAATAATAATAATAATAATAATAATAATAATAATAATAATAATAATAAATATTATATAATTTTATATAATTTTCATATTTTCATTTAAAACATTTAAAAATATTAGTATTAGAAACAAAAGGCCTGTACGAACATGAAAATAAATAAATAAAATTATATATAATAAATATTACACTATTCATTGTATATAATATAATATAATACAAAAGTATGAAGATGTAGAACAAAGAACATAAAGTATAATGAATTTACAAATAACTAATAATAATAATAATAATAACAGTAATAATAATAATAACAATAATAATAATAATAATAATAACAACAACAACAACAACAACAACAACAACAACATACTGTATAGGCCTGGTATCTATTGATATATAGATACTGATCATCTATATCTATTGAGAGAAAGAAACAATTTATTAAAAAGTTTATTATTATTATTATTATTATTATTATTAATTGTATATTGAGAGAAACAAACAAATTGTGTAATCAATATTACATATTGCAATATAATATAATATAATATTTATTTTAATTACGTATACTGTATGCAAAGTAACCTTCGACTATACATAGCAACAAAGGTTACCTTGCATGTACATAATCAAAACAATAATTTTAATATGCATGTCATCAATTGGGCATCTCACAATCGTGATTTTAGTCACAGGACTTATTTTCACCAGCACTAGCCGTAGGACAGTGATATGACAGCAAACATTGTTATTTTGGTGGTAAAATAGTCTGTTAATAAATCATAATTTTCCACAAATTACTGTTTGTTCATTGTAAAATAAAACCAGAAAAAAAATATTGAGCAAGAGTCATGAAAAAAAAAAAAAAAAGAATCAATAGCCGTCATTAATTCAGAGAGAGGTTCAGCTCGAGGTATTGAGTTTTCATTACTGTGGTGAGCTTTTACACATCTAACCAATGTGGAATTCAGAGTTGGAGTGCACAAAGAAAAGCTAAAAAAAAAATAATAATAATATTTTTATAATACATTTTTTAAAGCACTTGTGTGTTGGGATTTGACACTTAAATAATGAACTAATAAACCTTTATTGACTTTGGAATATTAAAAATGTCAAACATTACTGTTTGTAATGAAACTTATTAAGCATATTCTGTATGATGAAATATGTCAATTTAAAATAAAATTAAGGTTGCTGAAAGCTGGACACCTTGAGTTGTCTAAAGCTGCATTGATTTAGACTATACAAACATAGCTCAGATACATAAATCTCTTACAAAATAAAGCCATATGAGCCGCACTTTGAGCGAGGACAGGCAATATAGTATAAGAGAAGTATATTTTCATTACGAGTTATTGTAATCTTCCAGTCTTAGCAATTGCGACCCGTAACAAAAGCATCATCAGCAATGTGCAAAGCAATCATGCTCTAGCATTAACTTCAGCGGGTATGTAAGTGGCCTTATAGCTTTACAAAAGATTTATTGCTACTGTTCAGTGATGGGGAAACATTTAATTGTTAGGTAAACAATTAAGGAAGTCGGTGTTAACTCAATCTTGAATGTACCTCTGGCAAATAGTCACTCATGTGATTTCATTTGAGGACCCCGAATTTAATTACCACTCTCTGTCCGTTATCTCCATATTTTAATTTAATTAGCAGCCTGCTGAACAAAACCAAAATAAAAAGCACTCAACTCATTAAGAGGAGAAAAGCAGTTATTTCACAGGAGGTATGAGAACATGCTCCAGTTCAGTTCCTCGTCGCTCTGTTTGAAACAGAAGGGATGATACCTGCATGATGCATTAGCTTTCATGAATTGACCATGTGCTGGTAAAAGTGGGGTGTTTGTACATGTAAATACAAATGAAGGGGGCAGTTTGCATGGCTTTTTATGAGCTGGGTGCATTTACTTAATTAGTTTGTATTTATATTCTTGAATCTTGGCTTAAAATGTCAGCTCGCCATAACTTAAAATCTGTCTGCATTATAAGTATTAAATAGCTTAAGATTTCTGCTTAAAGTTCTAAATTGTTGAAAATAAACTGTTGAAAATGATAAGCCACAGACACAGAGAGCAAATCTGTCAAAGTTATTGTCTAAAACTACTGACAAGATTGCATGATTATTAATGACAAAAAACAAACAAACAAACAAACAATAAATAAATAAATAAATTGTATTCGATATAATTTGTATTTAAAAAGAAAATTATCCAAAAAACTATTTAAATCACCCGACAAAAAAATAATAAAAAAATCAAAATCAAAATCCTATCCAAAAACCAAAAAAATAAAATACAAATAAAATACAAATAAATAAAAATAAATAAATTGAGAGAAAATAAAAGTATTTTTTTAAAGTAAAAAATATTTAAAAATAATCAAAATTTATTTCATATTTATATAATTTGTATAAAATGTTATATATATATTTTCAATCCAAAAACATTTTTTTAAACTCAAATCTTCCTGAACTTAAATAAATCTACTTTTAGATAATCAAATGCAAAGTCTGACATGCACAACGGGTGGCACCAAATATAATGACACCTCAAGAAGAGGAGTACAAAATTGTAGGAAAGTGTGTTAGGAGACATGCACAAGTTAGCACAGTATCTTATTTTGCCTCATTTGTCTGTGTGTTTGTGTGCAGAAGTATATATTGAGTGGCATTTGTTTGGGCCATGCTTAATTTATATTTCTCCCACTGCCAAGCAAGCACTTTAGTCACTGACATGACAGACCTGTTCCTCCGCTTCCCGCTGACCCTGTCTGCCTTGATCACCGCAGGCTTCCACTGTCTACCTGCTCTGTCTCCTGGGCCTGGGCTATTTCAGTTCAGCTGACAGCAAGACGCTTCGGTATGGGGTCCCCCTTGAATGTTTGTTTCACAACACAAACCTGCCATTAGAAAACAGAAATCAAGCATAAAGATGAAACTGATTCAGTATGCAAACAGCGAGCAAACAGATTACATAGTTGCAGAAATAATTGAGGTATTGTAAACCAATACAGAGCCTGTGATTACACTTTCTGTGGCAATGTTAAAATGCTTTGCCTTTTTCAACACAAACAAAATTCATCCAAAACCCAACTTACATGGCAAGGATGATGGGGCAGAATCAGGTTGGGCATTTTGTCCTTGTTCCCTGGAAACACTGACACACACAGCCTGTTCAGAATGTCAGATGCTTTACTCCCAAAATGCATTGCTCTTCTCCAGGACACATACACATCTGCTTGAGAGAAACTCCATGCCGCTCTCACCAGGAAAGGTTTCCTAAATATGCCTTGCTTTTATGCATTTGCAACAGTATTTCTGTCTCAAGGTGGAGTGTGATTCTAGAAATGTCACTCTTAAAATCAACCTTCAGATTGCTTATTTTTGCCTTGGTTGCCACTCTTTAGTTTCCATTTACTTTTGAAGTGTCACTAATTACAAGTAGCTATACCACTATATTAAAGGAATAGTTCACCCAAAACTAAAATTTGCTGAAAGTTTTCTCGGGCCATCCAAGATTTGGAGAAATTTAGCATTACATCACTTGCTCACAATGAATCTTCTGCAGTGAATGGGTGCCGTCAGAATGAGAGTCCAAACAAGCATCAAGATACTCCACAAGTAATCCACATGACTCCAGTACATCAGTTAACATCTTGTGAAGTAAAAGCTGCATGTTTGAAATAAACAAATTCATCATTAAGATGTTTTTTACTGTCAAACCATTGCCTCTAGCCATAATGTTGCTTTTAAACATTGAAAAAATTCAATTTTCTGAATCAGTGGGGAAATATACACAGATCAAACACTGTTTAGGAGCAAGAATAGTCTAAAACCAGTTCTAAACGAATATGCAGGTGGATTTTGATGTGGGAGGACAACCGGGGATGGACTTTTTCATTGGCAGAAGTATTTATTGGTAGTCTGGTATTTAGGCCAGAAAGGACGATTTAAAAGTTAAAATGCCTTAATGATGGATTTGTGTTTTACAAACACGCAGCTTTTTACAACACAAGACATTAATTGAACACTTGGGTCATGTGGATTGCTTGTGGATTATTGTGATGTTTTTATCAACTGTTTGGACTGTCATTCTGACGGCACCCATTCACTGCAGAGGATCCATTGGTGAGCAAGTGATGTAACGCTAAATTTCTCCAAATATGTTCTGATGAAGAAATAAATTCATCTACATCTTGGATGGCCTGAGGGTGAGTAAACTTTTAGCAAATTTTCATTTTTGGATGAACTATTCCTTCAACCCTGAAGCACAGTACAATGCAGATAAAACACCTACAAAACAGTTTTCTAATTGTGTCATAATAATATTAATAATAATAAAGTTATTTTCATTAATAAAGCATCTTTTGCAGTATGCAAACTACTTTTTCCAATATGTACGCAACAAAAGATTATAACTTAAAAATAATATTAATCATATTATTTTAATGTTAGACTATAATTGCATATTCAGCTTTACATTTGAAACAGTAGAGAAAAAAAATCACTTCGGTAAATCAGTTCATATGGACAGTTCACATAAATGAACTGATACAAAAAGGTGATTCATTGCTTGAAAAGTCTGCATGTTTTACAGAAAAAAATATTAAAGCTGTTGTTTTTCAGCATGCTTTCGACTTGGAAATTTGGCAAGAAGTTGAACTAATTGAGTAGTTTTCAGTCCAATTCAGTCAGATTTGTGAACAAATCACTGAGAAACCGATTCAATTAAAAGATACGACTTAAAATAATGATTTGTTCACTAATGAGGGCCTTAAATTGAGTAACTTAACAAATAACTTGCAGCAAAGAAAGTTTTTTTCCCCACACAATTACTATTACAGAAAAAGTCTAAATTAAGGGAAAACTTTCCCATTTACTTGATAATGATTACGTTTACAGTTTAGTTGATTTTGTTTATGAGTTGGAGTTCAGTATCTTTTTAGATTAGATGGAGTTGTATGTATGTTTTAAAGTGATGGACTCTTTATTCTGAAAAAAAGTCTCTGTTAACTTCAGTCAGCAAATACGGCAGTGACTGGCCTGGCTTTCAGCCTAATGTAACCAACTGGAGCAGATCCCTCTTCCAAATACTTCCAGGCATAAAACCACCATAAGCATTATTTAAGAGTTGCTAACATTATTTACGGTGAGTATTTTTTTTTTTAAATGTCTGGTTAAATTCATAGAAATACACAAAAAAGGGCCTTCAAAAACACCTTGAGATAATACAAACATTTTAAATAAAATGTGTCTGCACTGAACCTGTCAACGGTCGATTAAAAATATTGTCAAGTGTCTGAATCACATAAAAAGTATTTGAATCTTCCACTTCATGTGCTGACCTTGAGCAAGAATGTACTGACCCTGTGTTTGCTCAGAACAAGTGTTTCCTTGCTTGTTTTTCAAAGCTAATGCTTTTAAAGTATAGGCAGAAAGCTTTGCTTTAAAAGGAAGAGGGGGAAAAAGTAAGCCAACATTTTATTCCCTCTGAACCGGAGTACAAGAGGGATGGAGAGGGTCTATTCTGTGCTCCAGCTATATTTGGTCAATGTTATTAATAAACAAATAGATTAAGAAGCATCTTGGAACTGGAGTCTGCAAAGAATTGGCCGTCGTTGCATCAGCTGTATCGGGTCGGTAGTAGCTTAGATTACCACAGCAGCTATAAATAATGTTTTTGAGAGCGTATGAGCAAATTTAGAAACCTGTATTTTACAGTACCTTTTGTCATTCCAAAGCTGTTTGACTCTCTTTCTTCTGTGGAACACAAAAGAAGATGCTTAGCAGAATGTTCATGCTGCTCTTTTCCATACAATGAAAGTGGACAGTAATCGGGGGCTGCTTTGTGGTATCTGCAATAAAGAAAACAGATGGTAAAGTGGCTACATTACAGCTGTGATCTCGATAAATAAATAATGACTCTTACATGACACTTGCTAGGGTGCTGGTGTATACATTTGTAAAGCAGCTCCGGAACTAGCGATACTTGGCTGCACGTTTGAAGGTCACAGTTTAAGAGGTGAATTTTTCTTCTCGGTACCATTCATTAATCTAAGCTGCAACCAAGAAGGAAAATGAATCTTTGTGATAAATGCTAGAGTGGGGAGCTCAGGTGTGTGCTGTGACTGGGAAATAAAACCAGAGGTTTATTTTCGCACTGATTCAACTGAAAGTTTGGGAGGAAAAGTAGGGCTGTGAATTTAACACGTTAATTTAGCTAATTACAATAAAAATGAATGCAATTAATCAAGCCCCCTGAATTCAATAAAATGTTGAGTTTGAAAACAGCTACTGTATACAAAGTGCTATTGGAGGTTTTGGAAACATCTTATAATGCTTTATATTGGTCATGGTTTACTTGATGTTAAAGGGATAGTCCAAAAATTAAAATTCTGTCATCAATTACTGTTTCCAAAACCTCCAATATGATGCATTAAATAATACTTCCAAACAAAGTCAGATGAGAACATTTGTGCATCTCTGAGTAAAACTGTGGTGTTTAATTCCTGGATGAATCTGTTTCTGAATAAATTATTTGAGTCAATGATTCCATGATCCATTCCCTTGCTTTATTTCTAAATGAATAAGCTGTTTAAACAAATTATTTGAATGAATGATTCGATAAAAAAAGGCTAACGTACGCATATAATCATATGTGTGCCCTTTCAAAGTCCT
The DNA here is from genome assembly GCF_018340385.1 of Cyprinus carpio. Classification (NCBI taxonomy): domain Eukaryota; kingdom Metazoa; phylum Chordata; class Actinopteri; order Cypriniformes; family Cyprinidae; genus Cyprinus; species Cyprinus carpio. The sequence goes on from NC_056621.1 coordinate 7,936,645, forward strand.
TTTTTAGAGTCCATTAGAAAGCTTCATCTTTGTCCAGTGTCTGCTCTATTTTTCTTCAGAAGTTATGACCAATAAAAATGTATTTTCAACTAAAGTTGCAGCTATCTCATAAATCCCTCACACAAGCGTGTGTCAATGCAGCCATCTGTTGTTGTTACAGTCTCCGCTATTTTGTTGTAGTTGTTACTCCATCTCTTTGGTTTCATTTTCTACAACGGCCCGCAGTGTTGCCACCTTGTGGAACAACTGATTAGTGCAAAACCTAATAGAAAGTTTAGAAGAAGAGCATTCATTTGAAACAGAAATCTTTTGTAACATTACAAATGTCTTTACTGGCACTTTTAAACAATTGAATGCATCCTTGCTGAATAAAACGGTCAGTTACTTTCAAAAACATGCTAACAATTAAACTTGAAACCTTAACCCTGTAGGTAAGACTACTGGGGTCCTTAACACTGGCTTTTAATGTAAAACATACTTGTAATAGTCTCACAGATGATGCATTATTACAAAATATAAAGTACAGATGTTTACTGCAATGTTCTGATAACAAAAAATATTGATCTACTAAAAATAACATTAATAAAAAATTTAATAAATAATAGCATCAACAACAGAAATAATAGTAATACTGCTAGTACAAATTCAGGAGCTGTGTGTACAGTGTGTGATGTGGTTTTATCTGGCAGATTTATGATACACACATTGTTCCCAGTAGTCCTTAAATGTAATTTAGAATATGTTAGATCTCCTCTGAACCACACAGATACTGTCTGATATGTTTTATTGCACTGCTTTGTGTGGGCAATTCAATTTTCACCCATTAGATATGAGGAAACATCACTATTTTGAATTTGTAGGTGTGATCTGAAACAGAGCCGAAGCAGTTGAGCTAAACAGTCACAGACTGTGAAGAAATTCCTTATGGGTTAGAGAGGAAACAGTTGGGAATTGGGGGATCGTGAGAGGCATAGTGGGGCGGGTGTCTGCGGGAGTCACTTTAAACATAGCCGGGAGTGTTTTAGTTTTTATCAATAAATGAAATTGTTTACTCTCAGAGTCACACATCGGAGTTTTCTCTCTCAGAATGGCATCCCAGCTCCTGTGTAGCTCTCATTCATAGTACAAGTGATCTGGGAGAGAGCATGTACCAGAAAAGCGAACATTAAAGAGCAAGGCCGTCCAAAGTGATCTTCACAGGCCTTTGAAAGCATCTGGTTGGACATATTTTATGTCTAAACAAAGTAGATTATTTATCAGTGTGAATACTAGCTCATGAATAAATGTTCTTGTTGTTTTTCTGGTAGAGTTTGGTGAGAGCAAAACCAAGATCAGGGGTTTTATTCCCTTGAAACACTTACAAAATGTACAGCTGTGGGGAAAAGTATGTGAACCTTTGGATTACCTGGATTTTTGTATTAATTAGTCATAAAACAAGTTCTAGCATCCAGCCAAGATGGAGGTAAATCAACATTTCAGACTGGTCTCCACTGCACTAAACAATGACTAAGTTCATGGATGGAGCCACTGTGTCTAAGAGAACATTTCTGCATGTCTGAAGTAAAAAAAAAAAAAAAAAAAAAAAGCACCTGGATGTTACACAGAGCTACTGGCAAAACATTGGAAAGTTGAAACCAGTTGAATTGTTTGAAAAACACAAAGGCTATGTGTGGAGACAAGAAACATGGTATGGTGGTTTGGGCCATCAAGGTTTGGGTCTGTTTTGATACCTCAAGGACTGGATAGCTAACAAACAATAAAAAAAAAAAAAAAAAAAGAATTCTAAAGTTTATCAAGACATTTTGCAGGAAAAGAAAATCTGTCCTCCAAAGCTCAAGAGAGACTGGGCCAGTGCTGTTATTGATAACTAAAACTATATATATATATATATATAAAAAAAAACAATCTTTAAAAGAAGATGAAATAAAATTGAATAAAATAAAATAAGAAAAAAATAAATAAACTTTTAGGGGAAAAATAATAAGTTGAAGCTGAAGTACTAAAACTAATAAAACTAAAACTGAAATAGAAATAAATTGAAGATAAATAAAAGTATATATAAACAAACAAAAACTAATAAAATTACTAAAGTAAAACATTTTAGTAAAAAAAATACTAAAACTAAAATTAAAATGAAAACTGAAAAAGGGCCAATTCAAAATATGAATAACACTGAGTTGGGTGATGCAATAGGACGACAACCCAAAGCACATTAAAAAAAAGGGCCAATTCAAAATATGTGTAGCAGCATATGTGAGTCCCAAAGCACATTAAAAAAATAAATAAATAATCAGTGAGTGCATTTTAAGAATAAAATGAAAGAATCAAATGTATAACTTTAAAAATTAAAAATAAATAAATCACTTGACAAACAACTTTTAAAACAATTTAAAAAAATCACTTTTCAAAGTTACAAATACACAGATTCATGTTTAAAAATTGTATATGTAACAAAACATTATTAGTTTAGTTAGTATACAACAACAACAATAATAATAAGAATAAAATTATTATTAGTAGTATTATTATTATTACATCTTCAAAACATAAACTTATAAATACATAAAATACCATTATTATTATTGTGGTTTATAATAATAATAATTGCACTGAATAATGTAAATGCATAAAATCCCTCTGCACTTAACTTCTATAAGATAAGCATTTACATTTTCCCATACCAACAAATCCAACTGCATTTGCATATTTGCTAATAGCTTTCTAATTAATTGCTGATTAATTATCAATAGAGGAACATATTGGCTCTGCATGCACAGCAATGATATATTGAGTTACTGCAATTACAGGCCGTCCTTTCTATCATGTCACATCTGCTGGCGGTCTGATCTAAGCATCTTGAGACTTTGACAGCTCACAGTGTACAGCTCAGTAATATTTTGGGGCTTTTGTGCTCTTTATCCCAGACTGTGCAAAGGTGTAAAATGACTCATCAAAGCCTTCACACCTGCCCCCCCCCACCACCATCTTACCTTTTAAGAGCCGAACTGCATGCATACAGCCTCCTATACAGACATTCCTGTGGACCGGTTCTCCAGGGAAGCGCACGATACAGGCAAAGTAAAGTTCACAGAAGCCCTAGAGGAGCCACCTGTAGGAGGTTTTATGCTAATTCGAGCCATGTCGGACGAACGCTTTCTCCCTCTGCCTTCCCTGGAGAGATGGCAGACATCATCACTGCCTATCACGGTCGCTCTGAGAACTCTTTGCTTTGCACTGCTGTTGGGCGACTTCTAACACAGCGTGAACCAAACCACAAACCAATTTCAATACAGCTTTTTTGGTATTTCCAGAAATAACTTTTCCTGTCATAACGTTTGCTGACAGACAGACTGTCAGTCTGTGCAGTATTGGTGTGCAGGTAACATGTAACCATTAGGTGGCGAGAGGTGTCTGTGCTTAATCATTGAATCATTCAGTCAAGCAATTAGTTCAAAAACTTTGACCCATTCGGGAACCTTTATGAGCCAGCCACTGGTTCATTCACTCTGATTTATTTGCTCAGATGAGAACATTTGTGCATCTCTGAGTAAAACTGCAGTGTTTCGCTCCTGGATGAATCTGTTTCTGAATAAATCAATTGAGTCAATGATTCAATGATCCATTCCCTTGCTTCGTTTCTAAATGAATCCGATGACACATCTTTGTAGGATCCCCATTCAGCTATTTTTGTAACTATAAAGCAGTTGCTCTCATTGACTTTTATGAGAAAAGACCAAATCTCTTAAACTGTTTGTCAAGATTAGGTTTCAACAATTTGACAACAACCATACAATACATTTAGCTTTTTCAGTCCCCCACTGCAGGCGAGTTTGCTATCTGTATTGAATGTGAAGAAATTTTAAGACTTTTTACTAAGAATTAAAAGTAGTTTCTAATGTTGTCCTCACAAACTGCGGTTGTCTTACTCTTTACAAAGTATTAAGTGTAGTACATTTCACAAATGTATGACTCATGAGAAAGTTCTTTATAGTTAATCAAAACATACAGTGAAAGTGTAACCTGATTCCAAAACTAATGACTTCCTCAGAACTGTTTCTTTTTAGTGAATCAAAAAAATACAGCACAAGTGTAATCTGGTTCCAAAACAAATGACTCTCAATGGTTTGGTTATTTAAGTGAATCAAAACACACAGCGGAAGTGTACTCTTATTTTAAAAGAAAAGACTCTCCATGAACTGGTTCTTTTAGTCTCACGTAGCCAGATCATCAGACTGATGGCAGAAGGTCTGGTAACCTTGGCTGCTTTGAATGGCCGAGGCCCGCCCAGGAGGCCATAGGAACAAAGTCCCTTTAAGGCAAGTCATGTCTCTCGGCAGCCATTTTTGAAATGCCTCTCAGGCATGCAAGTGCAGCTCCTATGTCTGAATGGGAACACATCAGATTCTCCAAAACTGTTTGCCAAGCATACGATTAAATTTCATTTTTGAAATCACCAATGAAATCTGACAGCAACTGCATCATAAATGTAGTTTATTTTGCTCAAATAGCGTAAAAAGCTTATTTGTCAGGCTAGCCCAGCCAGTGTGGGATTAGGGATTGTCTCTTTTACTCAGAAGGCGGGGCTTTGTTCCATAGAGCTGCCATATTGCGCATTGCGACTTCAAGACTCCTGAAGTGTTTCCAATTTTGTGTGCCATATGCATCAGACATTCAGCCAACAGTCCGTAGGTGTGACGTCTGAGGCTGAGACTAGGTTCTTTTAACGAATCAAACATACAATGAAAGTGTAGTCTGATTCCAGAACAAACAACTCCCTGGACTCGATTGTTTTTATGAATCGCATTTTGAATCAGTCTGTTACAAATCTGATTCCATTACAGAACTGTATCCAGCTGTGTTTACTTGACTCACTTACTGAACTGTAAGTTATAATTTCTTCGGAAAGGCCTTATCATGATTAAGCAAGTTATGTTTGTCAATTTAATTACTGAGTGTCCATAAGACAATGAGTCACCAGGACTGTGACTTAAAGCAGGAGAGTTAAACCAAACTAAAAATAAAATAAAATATTATACAGCTGTGGATTCTTTTTGGTTTGTACAAACTTCGCATTATTATGGAAGCAGGTGCAGATGTGCTGGTGTATATATTTCAGCTGCATAAGCATGATATTAATGTAACACATGTCCGTCTGGATCAGCGAGGCCTCCCGGCGCCATAATCCCTTCATCTGTTCAGAGAACATACCTACTCCCTAAAAACATCATTTCCACCTGAGAGAAGACGCATATGAATTGATAACAGGATTCCACACTGCAGACAAGCACTTTATCTCCTTCAGTGCAGAACTCCAGCATACGGGAGAACACGGGAACATTCATTATTTCAGTGTCCAGCTTGCTAACACCTTAGATCCTTATTAATAATACGGTTTAAGAGAGTGCTATATTTCAATTACCCTTCTCATCTGCACAGTCTGAGAGATGTAAACAGTAGGACGCTGTGCAGATCTTTGAGATCTGTGCACATGAATAATAGAGAACCCAGAGCTGTATTTTCTGAAAGTAAATGAATAAATCAGTCAGTTTTAATGCGGCAGCTTTGTATTTTTCATACTTAAAATGCCTGAAGTTGCCCTTCATTTGACTGTGGTTTATGTTCTTTGCAGATATAATATCATAGCTCAAATCTGCTCATTGTTTGGTCGTTATAATTTCAAGCTCTTTTCTTGTTTTTCTTTCAATCATTTAGCTTGTCTGGATAATTCTGCATTTTAATGCTTCGTTAGCTAAATGACCGACACCAGGGTATTTCACCAGACTGTCCCACACAGGTCAGTTCCCTTTCAGTCGGTCACTCTCGACGTTACGTCGGATGACCGACAAATTGGGATCTCACTTCGAGAGACCAACCTACTTTGAGTGTAAACTAAACGAGCAAATCCACATTGGCATGCGATTATTGCATCCAGCTGCAGCTGATCTCAGCATACATTGGACGTGTCAGGGAATTTTACACATTTTGGAATAATAAATCGAAACATAGGACTGTTCAACTTGTTACACTATGTTAATGCTGATCTTACAAATAACCATTTTAAATTACATTTTAATGATAACTTTTTCATTGCTATGCTTTCGAGTCAGTCGTGGCCTAATGGTTAGAGAGTTGGACTTGTAACCCTAAGGTCATAGCCAATTCTCCACCTTATTTTCCAATGCAGAAGTAAGCCGTTTTCTGCAAATGTCCGAGACTTCCAGTTAGGGAAAAAATGAGAAGAATAACAAGTGCAGTGGGCTAAAGGTAAAACTGTTTACTCTACAAACCAGTGTGTTCATAATTAAGATAATACATTAAAGTAATAAGGTAAGACACAATAGTTTGCGATATCAAGCAGCAAAATGAAGATAATACATTAAAGCCAGATAAATTTATAAATGGTTAACTCTTACAGGAAAAATGAAGTGGATAACGTGAATTCGAGCACACGTTTATATACTGTTTTTGTGCCTACTATATAATAGGGCAATAAGCAAATTTGAATGCAGCCATTGTTTGTTTTCACCTGTAATATGCTATTGGATGCTAGCATAGCATCTCTCATGGCTGGATCTAATACCCTTATGGCACTGACCGTAGAAAACTAATTAGCTGATGCATTAAATTCCGTCAGAGTCCATGGTGTAATCTATCACGCTTGGGGGCGACAAACAAAATACACTACTCATGCAAATTAAACTCGCAAGAGCTCTAGGCAAATCACTTTATTCTCTTATTCATTTATGTCTTTCCAGCGGCCTATCATGGAAATCTCTTCCTCACTTCGCCGCCCATAATAAGCACAGGGGAAGGTGCTGATTCAATGCTTTGCGATGAAGAATAGATCAGACATGCTTTGATATACCCTCTGAAATATATCGACTTTTATGGCCCCCTCGGAGTGAATTCCGTGCCATCTGGTAAATGCAGTCGATGCATGTCGGCCAGTGAATTCTGTCGCCACGAAGGCAATAAATGCCCTGCTCAGAGTCATGTAATGTAATGTATGAGTGCAGTTAGTCATCTTCTCTCTCGCGTGGCTCTTGGAGCCAGTGTGAAGCTCTTCCTGATTGGTGTAATAGGCAAAAATTGCATACGTTTCTTTTCAGTTTGCTTGTTTCTTTACAACAGTGAAAACTTAATTTGCATAATTGTGGCAGGCTGGGGAATAGCAAAGAAATTGGGATTGAATTATGCTAAGCTGTTTAAATCTTGATTTTCTTTTTCTTTTCTTTTATTATTATTTTAGTAACATATTCATACAAGCTGAATCCAAGCTGTTGCTTGTTTTTAAAGTCTTTGTGTCTGATCCGTAGGTTTTCAAAAGAAACATCCCGGAGAATCACAGCATGTTGGAAGCCCTTTTAAAAGTGTTTTTTGTTTGATTAAACAGAATATCAGATCCCTAGCATTACAGCAAATGAGAGTCAAAGTGTTACAGTGATTTTAGCATGGTTAGGCATGATGCTAAGTAAGACAACAGTTTATACTTGCTGAAACTTGACTTCATTTTAAAATAAGAAACTAGGAATAAATTGAAGGATGAAATGCTGAAGTAAGAGGTTTTATTCTGTGCTGCCATCTTTTTATAATTGCCATGCACACACTATTTAGGTTATTTTGTCTAAAGAAAAGTAAACTTACCCTGTCTGGCACTTCTCCAAACAGTCTCAAAGTGCTCTTCCAAAAATATACTGTAAATACAAGATTACTGAACAAATGCTGACCTTTTGAGTATAACGGGGCATGTTGTCATTCTAGGATTCACATACTGTACCAACACTGATTTGAGATAGATAGATAGATAGATAGATAGATAGATAGATAGATAGATAGATAGATAGATAGATAGATAGATAGATAGATAGATAGATAGATAGATAGATAGATAGATAGATAGATAGATTCTTGACTCAAAACCTGGTCATCACATACAGCCCTTGTGACAACTAGCCCCCATCTCCATGTTGAGTTAACTTGACTGCACTGAGCTATGATTTTCAAATATATAGTCTGGTGTCTGCTGTCACATGTATTCATCTCTCAAGAGACTAACGAAATATATCTACCTCTATATCTGTTTACTTTGCAGATGCTGTTTATCTTGTGCACACAGTCGTGTGAAATGTTTACAGGCAAGATAGTGTCTTGAGTATGCAGTTAGAAATGTAAGTAGAACGAATAACTTTTTCATAACACAGCATATGCATAGCATACATATCAATTGTATAACAGAGGTTATTTTTTAATGTTGCTTAAATATTTGAGAGCATGCCGCATAAGGCTGTTGTCGCTTCCTTGTACTGTATGTGTCATCGTCAGCAGTGACCATATGGAAAAGGTTATGATATGACCCCTGGCCCAGAGTTTTGAGATGTGTGAATAAATAATGCAAATCCTTTGGGGAAAACAAAGGGGGAGGCTACATGGCAAAGTTCTGCTTGCTCACCTCCAAAATTTCACATATGGCGTCTCAGCTAGAAATATGCTGAACTGGACAATGAATTAGTAAATAATGTGCTTGTTTTCTTGGGATGAATCAAACATATTGCACCACATGGAATCATAACAGTTTTTGCAGCTGGGGACCATCTTTTCAGCTGTGGAGACAGCTGTGGCCCAGACCAAAAAAATCTAGAAAAGAGAAGCAAATAGAAAACAAGGCATCATGGGAAATTATCAAAGTACACAAACAGCAGACTTTATACAATAATAATGATGGAGATATGATACAGGATTAGGCATGGAAAATATGTATGTATTTATTTATTTATTTATTTATGAAAACACAATGGGTAAATAAAAATAAATTAATAAACAAACACATATTACATTCCTGATTCCATGCAGTGTATTCATGTATATAGTTTATTTATTTATTTATTTATTTATTTATTTATTTATTTAGGCTAATAAATAAATAAATAAATACACACACACACATACACACATACATGATTAGACATGAAAAACTTTTTTTAAAATAAGTTAATTTATTTATTTATATATGAAAGCATAATGAGTAAATAAAATAAAAATAAATAAATTAACATATTTCAAAGCTGATCCCTTATAGTATATTTATTTATATAGTTTTATTTATTTATTTATTTAGTTTGATTTATTTACAGGTGCTGGTCATATAATTAGAATATCATCAAAAAAGCTGATTTATTTCACTAATTCCATTCAAAAAGTGACACTTGTATATTATATTCATTCATTACACACAGACTGATATATTTCAAATGTTTTCTTTTAATTTTGATGATTATAACTGACAACTAAGGAAAATCCCAAATTCAGTATCTCCGAAAATTTGAATATTGTGAAAAGGTTCAATATTGGTGCCACACTCTAATCAGCTAATTAACTCAAAACACCTGCAAAGGCCTTTAAATAGGCTACACAATAATGGGGAAGACTGCTGACTTGACAGTTGTCCAAAAGACGACCATTGACACCTTGCACAAGGAGGGCAAGACACAAAAGGTCATTGCAAAAGAGGCTGGCTGTTCACAGAGCTCTGTGTCCAAGCACATTAATAGAGAGGCAAAGGGAAGGAAAAGATTTGGTAGAAAAAAAAGTGTACAAGCAATAGGGATAACCGCACCCTGGAGAGGATTGTGAAACAAAACCCATTAAAAAATGTGGGGGAGATTCACAAAGAGTGGACTGCTGCTGGAGTCAGTGCTTCAAGAACCACTACGCACAGACGTATGCAAGACATGGGTTTCAGCTGTCGCATTCCTTGTGTTAAGCCACTCATGAACAACAGACAGCGTCAGAAGCATCTTGCTTCAAAAAGGACTGGACTGCTGCTGAGTGGTCCAAAGTTATGTTCTCTGATGAAAGTGAATTTTGCATTTCCTTTGGAAATCAGGGTCCCGTTGTGTGGTGTGAGGGAGGAGAGGCACACAATCCACGTTGCTTGAGGTCCAGTGTAAAGTTTCCACAGTCAGTGATGGTTTGGGGTGCCATGTCATCTGCTGGTGTAGGTGCACTGTGTTTTCTGAGGTCCAAGGTCAACGCAGCTGTATACCAGGAAGTTTTAGAGCACTTCATGCTTCCTGCTGCTGACCAACTTTATGGAGATGCAGATTTCATTTTCCAACAGGACTTGGCACCTGCACACAGTGCCAAAGCTACCAGTACCTGGTTTAAGGACCATGGTATCCCTGTTCTTAATCGGCCAGCAAACTCGCCTGACTTTAACCCCATAGAAAATCTATGGGGTATTGTGAAGAGGAAGATGCGATATGCCAGACCCAAGAATGCAGAAGAGCTGAAGGCCACTATCAGAGCAACCTGGGCTCTCATAACACCTGAGCAGTGCCACAGACTGATCGACTCCATGCCACGCCGCATTGCTGCAGTAATTCAGGCAAAAGGAGCCCCAACTAAGTATTGAGTGCTGTACATGCTCATACTTTTCATGTTCATACTTTTCCCTTGGCCAAGATTACTAAAAATCGTTTCTTTGTATTGGTCTTTAGTAATATTCTAATTTCATGAGATACTGAATTTGGGATTTTCCTTAGTTGTCAGTTATAATCATCAAAATGAAAGGAAATAAACATTTGAAATATATCAGTCTGTGTGTAATGAATGAATATAATATACAAGTTTCACTTTTTGAATGGAATTAGTGAAAGAAATCAACTTTTTGATGATATTCTAATTATATGACCAGCACCTGTATTTGTTGTCTGTTGTAAGATTAAACTTGTGAAAGAGATAAATTTACACATCATTTTGACTTGACTTTGAGTTCAATTGCCAATCTATCATGTCACTGGGGGAAACTTGTCTCCTGTCAGTCAAGACTGAAACTGGCCCTCCCTCTCCACTCTTTTTGGCAGCCAGACAGACATCTCAATTCTCCAAAACGTGGATATAATTTGTGTATACAAATGTCAAAATGTCAATAGATGTAATCCTTTCAAGAGGTGCTGGGGTTTGTTCATTGACGTTTTGGCTGCTTTCCTTAATCCAATACCAGCTGAGTGTTTTTCACAAGCCACTGTGAGGAAAAGGGGGGCTCTGCCCTGTGGAGATGGCTTTTCTGATGGGATTTCTCGACCCTGGTGGAACTGATAGTGTTATAGTGTGGATATCATATCAAGTGGACGCTGACATTTAGCCAGTCCCTATGAAAACCTTAGATGGCTCATGAACTATTATTATTTGATTGACATGAAAAAATTGATTACCTCATAAACATCTCTGAATGCCAGTCTTGAAAATGGAAATGATCACAGGTTACACATAACATGAATGAATGAATGAATGAATGAATGTGTTACTAATTATTGCATTGTGATGGTCAATCTATGTTTTTTATTTAATTTATATAAGGTGATTAATACATAATTTGCTAAAATATACTGTGACATTAAAAAAGAATAAATAAATATAAAGAAAAGTGTGTTACTGATGATTGCATATATATATATATATATATATATATATATATATAAATAATGATTTATATATCATATTATATATATCATATTATGATTTGCTCCAAGAACTTCACTACCATACATTAACCATAAGTCAGTTCATTCAACAAGCATCAAATGTGAATAAAAATTGGCTTTGACTGATAATTTTACAAGAAATGGCAACATAATACATGATTTAGGTTGAAATGTAAGAATGAGAGTCTGACCATACATTTTAATAAGGATTTTATTTTTATTAATACTTTTATTTACCATAGATGAATTCATTAGGTCTGTTCTGAAAGGGTTGTATGCATTTAATTTAATGTGTTTTTGTAATTAATCTATTTATATGTAATTTATTTGTATGTATGTATGTATATATATATATGTATGTATATGTATATATATATATATACACTGTGTATTTTAAATGTATATTAATGTATAGTATATATCTTAATACTACTATTTAAATGTGCAGTTTTTTTTTTTTTATACTTTATTTACAGTTTTTTTTTTTTTACCTTTTTTTTTCAGCAATTATGCATCAAATTGACCAAAATTATTTCATGTGTATTACATTAGAGGAATGCATTGATTGAACTGAATAACATGTTTTAAAATATCTCTGTATACATATGCATTATAAAAAGCAAGATGTCAATTATGTATTATATGATGTATGCAGTATGCAGTATAATGCATTGTGTATTATAGAAAGTGCTTACTTTCCAAAACAACTAACAAAGTTTTACAGAAGGAAAAAAAAAAAAAATGGTTCTGGCATGCTGCTAGGCTGCTGTGGGCGGTTGCCGGAGCACTGCCATGCAGTTGCTAAGGTGTTCTGGATGGTTGCATGCTGGCCCAAGTCAAAAGAGTCCACCCCCAGGAAGCTTTGATATTTTGACTTGAGTTCCTCATTCACTGTAAGTCAAGTGGGATTTTTTTTCTCCCATTTTATCATCTTCCAGGCAAAAATCACTTGAAGTAACAGCACATCTCCTTGACCATCATTATGTTTGTAACATGAACATTGTATGTAATGAGTTACATGTCAAAGTTTAATACTTAGGGTTAGGGGTTTTGTTCAAATCTCAAGTGAGCAAAATCAAGCACAGAGCTACAGAAAAAAGGCTACTAAGTAACAATTGGCTTCTAAAACTAAAATAATTTTTTTTTTAAAATAAATCCAACATTACAACTAGATAGTGCTAAACAATTGTAATCATTAGTATTATTGTTATTATAATAATTATTACAAATTGTGGTTTACAGTTAATTTCAGACAAAATCTAAAAAAAAAAAAAAAAAAGACTCACAGAAAGGGAGGGAGTCATATTAACTCAGTAATGAGTCTGAATGATTGACTCTCATTCAAACAAACCGCTAACCTACGAGTGAGTTTGAGTTTAGTGAGTTCAAATTTAGTGAATAATTTTGACTGAATAAAAAATAAACAAATAATAATAAGAGTCATTTGTTTGTAAACCACTCTAAATTCCACTGTGTTTGGAACAATAGTGCACACAAGACAACAAAACTATTTTGTGAACATTTGTCTTTAATTCGTAAAAGAAATAAATAAATAAACAAACAAACAAATAGTGCTGTCAAACGATTAATCACAATTAATCGCATCCAAAATAAAAGTTTTTGTTTACATAATATACAGTATGTATGTGTATAATTATTATGTATATATATTTTGGAAATATGTACATGCATATACATTTATGTATTTATATTATTGTATTTCATATTATATATCAATATATTTAATAAATAACATATTTTTCTTAAATATATACATTCATGTGTTTGTACATAAATGTAAACAGCACACACACATGTTTGTTTTTTTTTTTATATATATATATATATATATATATATATATATATATACAGAAATATAAACAGCACACACATATATTTTAACTAACACACATTAACTAAAACTTTTATTTTGGATGCAATTTATCATGATTAATCATTTTACAGCACTATTAAGAAACAAACAAACAAACAAACAAATAAATAGCAATCCAGGGAGGGAGTCAGTTGCCATCCGATTAACAGTTCTGAATGATTAACTCTCATTCAAACAAACAGCTAACCTATGAACGAATTCGATTTTAGCGATTCATTTCGATTGGCTTAATAAAAAACACAGTTCATAAGAGTGATCTGTTCGTGAAAACTATGTTGTGAACATCTAATTGTGAATAAACAGTTCCTTTTGAACATACTTGAAAAATTATTCACAGTCGATGGAGACATATGCCAACTCAGTAACAAATTTGAATCACTGAATATCATTGAGATATTCAGCCCTTACTTGCAAGTGAGTTTAGAGAATCATTTGATTGACTCGCGCTGTTTGGAACATTGGCGCATACAAGATGAACAAAATTTCTGACAAAACAGAATATTATGGACACAAACAGAGTTTTTCGCAACTGCAGCCAATAGCAATTCAACCTTAAATTACTGTCATAGTTCGCACTGGTGGTCGTTTTTTGCAGTCCTGTGCTCTGAAGTCTCAGCTAATTATTTTAGAAGAGAAATGAACAAATGAGACTATTGATATTTATGAAAGTTATGCATCATGTAAGCAGAGTAATTGGTCTTTGCATGACTGTACAAAATGTTCTGTTGACAAATCAATAAACATGGTGTTGGATGAGGTCAAATGAAGCTTGAAATTTTTATTATTATTATTTATTAGAGTCATGATCCCTTTTTTCAGATGTTCAGTGATGATGTTCAAAGTATAGGCTAGCTCACTTCCTGTTTGCCCAATGGAGTTACTGATTGAATTTAATTGCTCAACGATCTCATCAGCTGCTGAGGCTAGGCATGATATTTAGTTGTTTATTTTTTTGATGGTTCATGAGTTCTTTATGATGCTTTCAAAGACTGCTCCATTTATCATTACCCACCGTGCAAGCTTGTTTTGCATTGATTTGGATTCTGATTAATTTTGCACGGCTTCTCAGTGGACACCAGACACAGATCAATAGATGTGGCGTTATCTGAAACAGATGCAGCCAGAGATGATTAAGCGCCATGACGTTCTCCATCTCGCTGATGGTGTTTAATATAATGGCACACTTCCTGTTTTTCCCTCTGCTGATATTGATTAAGCTTAATTATCTGGTGGAAGTGAAATAACGTGAAGACATTAGAGGTCAAGGGCAGGAAGTCTCCAACTTAAACACTTGAAGAAAAAAAAAAACTATGATTTATCTATCTATCTATCTATCTATCTATCTATCTATCTATCTATCTATCTATCTATCTATCTATCTATCTATCTATCTATCTATCTATCTATCTATCTATCTATCTATCTATCTATCAAAGCTTGAATTATCATCTTTACACAGTTTACATTTTTAGCTCAACATTTTAAGTTTGTGTTAAAAGTAGTTCATGTAGAATAAATTCCTACAAAAGTTTTGTGTGGAAAAAAGGCTTAAATTATTCACTGGTCATCATCATTTGATAATTGACAAGTCAAGTAGTTTGTTTATTCTTTATGGCTAAAAAATAGAATATTATATCACATATAGCCGATAATGGAGGACACAACAAGTTTGTTTACTCCAAAGCCATTTCTACCCTGAAAGAGACCTATAAACCTTGATGTTTTGAAATACAAGTCCTTTATTCCATTCGAGTGGCCTTTTTGATTATTCATCATGTAGTGGCTTTGAGTGTTTTTACTATTTCCTCTTTATCTCTAACCTTTCCTCTTACATTATTGATTTAAAGAAGTGGAATGTATACCTTTGGCCTAAAAACGCTTGATGAAATTGAATTAGGGGAAATGCAATTTTCCTAACAAAAGAATTTCAGATTGATTGGCAGGTGAAACATAAGGCCAATATGAGCTGAGATAAAGGAGTGTGTTCTTGGCAACGTCTACAGCATCAGTCATGTAGGATGATGATACTGCAAGAACTTGGTCCAATAGATCATGTTTTTCAAAGTGGGTTAAAAGGGATAATCCAACCCAAAATGAAAATTTTGTCATTAATCACTTACCCCCATGTCGTTCCAAACCCGTAAAAAGCTCCGTTAGTCTTCGGAACAGAATTTAAGATATTTTGGATGAAAACCGGGAGGCCTGTGACTGTCCCATAGACTGCCAAGTAAATAACAGTGTCAAGGTCCATAAAAGGTATGAAAGTCGAGGATGCGCTGTTTTCTTTCAAATCAAAGTTAAATACATGCAGAAACAGCACATCCTTGTGGTGCGGATGATACAGAAGAGCATTCTCAGCATATGGTGATATGGAGAGACACAGAGGAGACTGGTGACAAAGAAATTATTGAATAAGAGTCATTTATTTTTGATTGGAGTATTCTGATGGATGACTTTTTACCTTTTTCGCTTACAAAAAGTTTTTCAGTTGTTGCCTTTATATAACCCAGATTACACGTCTGATGGCAGGTGGAGTATTCTGATGATGACTTTCATACCTTTTATGGACCTTGACACTGTTATTTACTTGGCAGTCTATGGGACAGTCACAGGCCTCCTGGTTTCCATACAAAACATCTTAAATTGTGTTCCGAAGACGAACTGAGCTTTTACAGGTTTGGAACGACATGTTTGGAAAAATTTCATTTTGGGGTGGAGTATCCCTTTAAGTGTAAATATGCTTCAAACCCTTTTTATGATTGTGCTATTGTGACACATCTGATGTTTTTTTTTTTTTTTTTTTTTTTTTTTTTTTTTTAAAGATTTAAAATAGTAAACACACTTAAAGGGACAGTTCATCCAAAAATGAAAGTTTACTTTACAAATGCTGAAAATGTATACTCACCCTCTGACCATCCAAGTTGATGTTGAGTTTGTGTCTTCATTGGAACAGATTTGTATATATGTAGCATTACATCACATGCTCAAAAATGGATCCTCTGCAGTGAATGGGTGCCGTCAGAATGAGAGTCCAAACAGCTGATATAAACATCACAGTAATCCATAAGTAATCCATACAACTCTAGAACAGTTTTCGCATGTAAACAGTGCTTGATCTGTTCATATTTCTCTCCTGATTCAGATGAGACATATTTTTAACTGGATAAAGCACCATTATGGAGATTGGACTTTTTAGCAGGAGGCAACAATTAGAAACCATTGTAATGATGGATTTGTTTCTTACAAACACACAGTTTTTTGCTTCACAATACATTAATTAATGGAATGGACTGGAATCATGTGGATTATTGTAGGCCCCTATGAAATCTGATTTATTTTTTCTCAAATTCCATTTTTTTTTTTTTTACCGGTTAAAGGAAACTTTATTCCTCAAAAAGCATGTCTAATTATTTGAAATCATGAAACTTTTAATATTAAACAGCAATTTATTAAAAGTTTAACAAAAATTGACAGCCCATTTTATAATATAATTTTTTTTACTAAATTCTGTTTTCCATTCATTTTCTGGATTTTATTTGAATGATCTCTTTAAATATCAGTAATCAAAAGCATCTCTTTTTAATTGATTTTATATAAAAAATATTATTATTTTATTGACACAGAGATGCTCAGAACATGCAGGATTCATATTCAAATTGTATTCATAGGCTCTAGTCCATATCACGTTTATATTTAAGTGTACTGACCTACTTTCAGGTATTCATCCAAAATTTGGCAAATTCCGTAACATTCTGCACTATACAGTGAATTCAGTTTTTATGACTGGATTCCGCGATTCTGTCTATACGTTTTTCGCATCGTGGAAATATAGGACCCTAAGATTATTGTGATATTTTTTTTTTTTATCAACTGTTTGGACTTTCATTCTGAGGGAACCCATTTACTGCAGAGGTACGAGTGGTGAGAAAGTAATGCTAAATTTCTCCAATCCTGTTCTGATAAAGAAACAAACTCATCTTGGCTGGCTAATTTTCAACTATTCCTTTAAAACTGAAGCATTACATAAAATTGAGATTTTCATCAATTCACAAACCCTCACATCTCAATAATCTCCAGTTTTCCAGTCGTACAGTAAAAAGGATCAAGTGTTGCCTCTTTTGACATCCTAATCATGTGCAAAGCTAAAGCTGTCACACGATTTACACAAAGCATAGATAAGGCAAAAAATACTGCAACACCACAGTTATCTGCTGAAAGAGGCTCATATGGGCCTGCAGAAATCTATATGTACAGTCTTTTAAAATTCATTGCAGTTTAAACTTTTGTGATATATCAATAAAATGGCCCTAAATCCAGCTCCAGGCTTGATGTAGTGGAGTCAGCTCTTCTTCCCGGCATCTCCGGGCCTGCAGCTTGATTTTGCGAGGGATATTAATCTAGCAACAGGGTCCTTGTGCCCAACCACAGCTGTCTGCCTGTCTATGATGACTAAATGCTCTTGTGTTGCTAACAGCGGGACCCTCGACAAGAGGCCCCAGAACACCAAAAAAAAACAAAAAAAAAAAAACACTCACCTTGAGAGAAGACAAAAGAGGCTTAAAGAGATAACTGTGTATTCTTCCATTATTTACTCATTCCAACTCCATGTCTCTGCATCTTCCATGGAAAACAAAAAGGTTATCTAGGAAAAAATACCCAAAAAATGCATTTAGCAGCAATCATGATAAGACATGTCAATAAAACAAATATATATATATATATATATATATATATATATATATATATATATATATATATATATGTGTGTGTGTGTGTGTGTGTGTTATTATTATATATATTTTTAATTAGTTACATTTCATGTTAATTAATTAAATTATGTTAATATATTTGTTATATTAAATGTAATTTATATATGCTGATTTTTTAATAATTAAAATAATTAATGTGTTGTCATATAAGAAAAAATAATGCATTGACAAACATATTTTTTTTGTTATATTAAGTGTAATTTATATATGCTGATTTTTTATTATTACTTATTACAAATTGCATAAAGAATGAATGAATGGCTGAATGAAAGTGTTACTGATGATTGCATGATCAGTCCATTTTTTTAAATTAGATTTATATATGGTGATTAATACATAATTAATATTTGCTACATACTGTAGATTGTTGACAAAAAGAAAATAATGAATGAATGAATGAATGAATGAATGAATGTGTTACTAATTATTGCATAGTGATGGTCAATCTATGTTTCTTATTTAATTTATATATGGTGATTAATACATAATTTGCTAAAATATACTGTGACATTAAAAAAGAATAAAAAAATATAAAGAAAAGTGTGTTACTGATGATTGCATATATATATATATATACTATATATATATATATATATATATATATATATATATATATATATATATATATATATCTATATATATTATTTATTTATTTTATTTATTTTATAATTATTATTATTATTATTTTTTTTTTTTTGACTAGTTGTAAATTACAACTATATACATAACTAGTATGTATCAGTTTGTGGATGCCAAATGATACTTTTCATGGAGACATGATAAAAAAAAAAAGTTTTTGATGAGACATCATTATTTGAATCTATTTTGTAAATGGCCGCTAGCTCTGTGTGTGAATGTCTCTCTTAATGTCTTTGGATCTAAAAAAAAAAAAAAAAGCCTATTTTACCATTATTTGATTATTCCATCTTGGAAATTAAAGTGACAAATATTTTTTATTTTTTTGCACAAAAAGTGCAAGACGTTCCTTAGAGCCATGCACAGAAGTTCCTCCTCTAATTTAATTACAGCATATACTCACTGAAATTCAGATCATAGGCGCGCTGGCAAATGTAACTGACATTTGCACTCCACTAGAGGTCTGTTGCTATGTCAGGTTTCACCGGAGAGCAGATGGCCGCAGATGGTTTGTGAAAGCTCTCTCGTGCCCTCGAATTTCCTCTTGATCTGCTCGGCTCCAGGATGGAATCGAGAAGCACATAAACCAGATTAAACAAATATGCGTGTGTCTGTGTCGCAGGAAATTGTTAATCTAAAACCAAGCATCCCTTCAGAACGTGATTCTGGATATTGTTGTTTTACAATCACAGCTTAAATACGGCATGTCAGATTCACAAGAGTGTACAGTGAGTTATATTTCACGGATGTATCCATAAATTTGTAAAAGAAAATCTCATATATCTTTGTAATACTCATACCTACCTCTCTCTCTTCATTTCCTGGCACAGTTTCCCCAAACATTCACACATCTGTGCTCACAAATTGCTTCTGTTACTGCCATTATTACAAGTAGCGAACTACATTGAAGCAGGATATGAAGTGGAACCAAAAATTTACGACCATGTGACATTCTCAAAGTGAATGCTTTGGGTAATCTGTCACAGTGTACGGAGGCAATAGACTATTTACTGTAGAAGTCATTAAACATGCTCAAAAACTCCAGTTTTGCCTCATAAAAAGGAGCGCTTTGTATTTCCCAGTTGCCTAATTACTAAGTATTATTAACTGGATTCATAAGTTGACACTAAGTTGTCTAGAGAGCTTCAAAGGAGCCATAAAAAGGCAGACGTCCTGCTGGTGTGTCGTTAAAGAGGTTTGTCTAAAATGGCATTCGGTGTTCATAGTTAACCCTCTGTTGCTCGTTGCCTTTGGGTAACAAAACCATTTTCTTCAGTTTGTAAGCATGCGATGCATATAAATGATGGCAATAAAATGGTTAAGAATGAAAGAATTAATTAAAAGCCATTTTTTTGTGCTTTGGAAAACAGAAAAGCTTTTTTTTCCCCACTCATCAAAAGTATGATTCATATTTATTATTGAGCAAACTTAATTTTATAACAGTTAAGAAATAAAATGTGAACCTTGGATTGATTTTTTTTTTTTCTTTTTTTGTTGTATAGTGTTGCATCCAGGCACATGGTATTATCATTTTTATTTGTATTATTATAAACAACTATATGCATGTATATGTATAAATGCTCATTTAAATTTCATATTTATAATTTAAATATAAAAATTAATTAGAATAGTATTATATTAAATGCATATCTGCTTGTAACAAATTTTAATAATTATATAATTATAAATGTTTATTATTATTATTATTATTATTATTATTATTATTATTATTAATAATAATAATAATAATAATAATAATAATAATAATAATAATAATATATTCCTGCATAAATTAGACCTCATCATCATCATCAAGTAAAAAATCATATTATGAAAAATAATATTGTACGTATTTTCCCTGGAAGCAAAGCAAAACAAAACACAAAACAAATTCACAAGACAAAACTCAGTGCGGAAAATATTTCTGGTGACGTCAGACTAGAGTGGATGAAAAGTTTAAAGTTTTTAAGTTCTTTCATGTTTGTGTGAAAGTCTGATGGAATATGAACAGGAATAATGTGTTTCTGTAGTGTGTTGGCAATAGCAGACTCTGCACACGGTGGAGCGAGGCGTGGTGACGCTCTAAATCTGCCAATTACATCCATTCATCCCTCGTTCATCATTCTGTTTGTCTTTCGAATGTTTGCTGACGGATCAGAGCTGTGGATCCATTCCAGCACTTTTCCACATGATTAGATGGAACTAATTATTCTCACATCTCACACTCAGTCTGGAATAAACTAATTACCCGTCTCTTAATGAA
This sequence comes from Cyprinus carpio, assembly GCF_018340385.1. Lineage (NCBI taxonomy): Eukaryota > Metazoa > Chordata > Actinopteri > Cypriniformes > Cyprinidae > Cyprinus > Cyprinus carpio. The sequence continues at coordinate 7,957,690 of NC_056621.1, forward strand.
GGGAGAAAGCATTCCTGCTAGAATTCCTGCAAACGCCTTTCAGATCCTCTCCCATCTACAAATATTTAGCTGGAAGTTAATTGGATGTCCAGGAGATTGAACCCCCCCCCCCGCGCAATGCAACCGCAATGCCCCGCACGCAATAACAGAAAACAAAGCAAAAAGCATACAGGTTAAATAAATGTGGTGTGAGACATTTGTTTTACCTTAGGGAGCAACACATTTATTTTATTTGATTACTGAGAGCAGTGATTAACGCATGTGACCAGGAGAGAGGAAGCTGATGTAATTATAACACAAATCATTAATGTAAATATGAAAACAGGATTATGTTGGTTATCTAATGGGCAGGGATGGACCAATCCATGGTACATACTTATATGTTTTTAATTGTCTACAAATTGTGAGCTGCTGTATTAATCATTTCCTATACACTATTGTTCACTGTATTTGCAGGCAGCAAAATTCTAATGACCATAATAATAAATATAGCCCTTTAATAATAATAATAATAATAATAATAATAATAATAATAATAATTGGAATTATTAAACTATATTCGAAATTTGTTTAGTAAAATAATATTAAATAATTTATATTTTATATTTAAATTGTTAAATATTAAATGTAAATAAAAATGTTTGGTTTCACTTTATTTTGATGGGCCGTTTAACACATTCTATTGACGATAAGTAATATTGCACCTACATATCTACTACCTCTCATTAGAGTGTTAGTAGAGTATTTGTAGACTGGTAGGGTTAGGGTTAGAATAAGCTCACATGTACTTGCAAAGTTACTTATAGTCAGTAGAATGTCTGTTGGGACACCATCACAATAAAGAGTTAGCAGATATTAAGCAGAGAGTCAAATAATACTCTAATGAGAGTTAGTTGACATGTAGGTGCAAAGTTACTCACAGTAAACACAATGCTCGAAAAAGGGACCATCAATATATGTATATAGTTTATAATAATAATAATAATAAACAATATTGCAAGTATTAATAATTATGATGCTTCAGATTTAACTTATATACCAGTTTATAAATATTATATGTTGTACATGTATTAATAATATTTAATAAAAATAACACTAATATAATAAATACTACATATACACATATTGTTACTATAATGTTAAAATATATTATTTTGAAATGTTAAGTATTACATTTCAGATATAAATTTACAAGCTAATATAATATTTAACATTTACATTAAACATAATTTAATTTATAAATACATATAGCACAAATTAATATCATCAATTGTATATTTAAATGGATAAATAATAATCTTCAACTAAAATGTAGTCAAATGACCAGCCGTCACAGATCTAGGGCAGTTCTGTCAGGCTGACAAGGGCAAGCTGGTGATTTGGTCATAGGATGTAGAGGCCAAATGTTGCTCATTTTGCCTGGACATATGTGTCCTTCTTTAATTGGCACACATACATATCCATGACCCACAGAACCAGGTTTTCCAAGCGCTACACTAAGCCATTCACTCCCTCGAGTGTTTTTAAACCACCTTTAGGAAATACAAATAAACATTTTCCATGAGTGGTATCGGGGGACATCCGGTTTCCTCTTTTTTTTTTTTATCCAGCTATTCAGCATAAAATTGTGTTCAGGACACAATAGGGAGATGAAAGGGAAGATGCAGTGCAGAAGTTCACAGACAGGGCTAATACCGAGCAAAAGAGAAGGGAAATAAAGTGAAGTGTTGTGTTAGGAATAATATGATATGTAAGGTGGGATGGAAAGGGCGCATGGCGAATTTTAATCAAAACAAAAATGTGCGGTTAATTGCTGCCGAGTGAATTGTGAAGCTCTGTGTGAATGCGCCTGTTGTCTTCACAAAGATGGCTTTGCTCTCTGCCGCCGCTCCACATTGTTAATGAAATGCAAAGATTTGAATGTGCAGATGTGTCAGTCTTTTGCTAGAGTCAATAAACATTTGAGCTGAACAACAAACCGGGGAATAATGGTTAAGTAAGAAACTGTCCAAAACATCTTTTTTTGCTGAAAAATGTACTCACCCTCATGACGTTCCAAACCAACGTTATTTTGAAGAATATTCAATAATTAAACATGAAAATTGGTATTCAAACTAAACTGTTGCTTACTTTACTAAAATGCAGGAATTGACCCAAAGACACACCCCTTTGTTATTGTTGCTATGTCCGACAAGCCACAGGTTCTCACACCACACATCATGTACATCATATACATCGTGGAGCGAAGAGGAAACTGGCAACGCACCGACAGAAAAGACAGAGCAGATTACTTTATTTTGTAATGTAGAATAGAATAAATTAAATATATTGTATGGTAAAAATGCATGTGTGTTTGGTTGGATTTTTTTTTGGGTTATGTTAGCAACATTTTTAAGTTTTACAGTTTTAACTTAAATTTACATTTTAATACCATAATTTCATTAACTGATACAATGTTAATATACCAAAATATTGAACTTCTGAAATCTGTTTTGTAACTTTGTAATACAATGATAACCTCCAAAAGCAGGTAGTGATGAAAAAGTCACATGATGAACCAAAGATGTAACATACTGTACAACCCTAGTGTACTGTACAAAGCTGATAAGAAAAAAAAAAACATCAAATTTAAAATGTAACACAGGGAATTCTGGGAATTTACGGTTATTCGGTGTAAATTATACATTCTTTTTTTTTACTTCCAAAAACGGTATACTTCCGTAAGATTACATGTAATGTCCAGTACAGTTTTTCACCATATATATTAGGGGAACTTCCCATTAACCTTGTAACAGGTTTTTACTGTAGCATTTTTACAGTCTTTTATCGTCCAATTTTTTTTACAGTGTAGATATGAAATTGTGTCTTTTCAAATTGTGCCTTTTTAATAGAAATTCAAACAATAAATACCTTTTTGTGGCTCTTTAATGTGTTGTGACAGATTCCCGTAGTGCCTCACATGAACCAATAACCTCTTTCTCTTTATTAGTTATAGCAATAAACATGAATGAACCTCAGAATATATCTTGTTTCAACTGTGGAACGACGTCAATACACACCATTTTTCAAGATCAAGTTCATCGAAGTAAATCTACTCTCCTGTCCGGTTCGTTTGTCGGACAAAAATGGATTCTGAATTATGATCGGCCAGATCGCCTGAACTCACTGCAAAGGCTAAGCTAACAATTCATAATAGTAGAAGTAGAGACATTTTGCTACTATGAGTTGACAGTATCCCCCCCAAAAAATAAACATTTTTGTTGCATTGTCGGTCAACGTTCCAATAGCAAACCTCTGTGAACTGGCCTTCTGCTCCATAATCAGTCTTAAACAGACAGCCATAGGACAGTATATCTGGAAATTTGAAGCAGGAAACAAGTAACATTGGCCTGAAGATACAAGCCCAAATCCATAACCAAATATTTACTTTTACTATTAAAAAAAATCTTGTTTCTATTCTGTATTAAACTGAGATTCAAGCTATTTCTAACATTTGCTATTGTGACATTGCTAATGTCGTTTACAATATGACAAATTGCTTGTTTTTCATCATTTGTCGCTTTAAAAAAAAAAAAAAAAAAAAAAAAAAAAAAAACATCTGCTGAATGATTAAATACAAAAGTGATTAAATGCTATATTTTTTCTAGATAACTACTGTAATAAAACACTGCTAAAATAAAGTCCAAATCTGCTGAAAAAATAAGGTAAAAGCTTAAATCTTCTTTATACATCGATCCAAACAGATGTTCCTCTTCTCCTCTTAAATATTGCAATTATATTCATTAAAACAGTCAGGCACAAGTAAAACGAGTGGAGCTTCGTCTCGTAGGTATTTGTCTCTGAGCACAGCACTGGAAAACAGCACTGCTGTGCTCATCGACGAACACAATGAGGCAGCCAGTGAAATTTATTCATACTGCAACATGCACTACATCCAGCTGCTTTAGATCAGCAAGGAGGAAACATTTCATGCGTCTTTTCTCAATTCACTCATTTGTAATACAGTCTAAAATCTAAAAACAACTGTTGGAGCCAGGCACTAAAACATACACAAATATGTTTTTTCAAAGCTGAACTGTGTAATATGAAATACAAGATAGTGTTATACATTTAAATCTCATTTTGACACAATACACCTTGGTGAAAGAAAACTAAGGAGACAATAGAGAAAAGACAATGATAGTTTATTTGTAACCTTATCTTGTGTATGAACTACAAACTCTGATTTCTATAATCAATCTCCATCTTTTTTTAAAGGTCATGAAATAATGTTTACATGAAAATCAATCCAGTCGTCTTTTACAGCATCTCTCTCTCTCTCTCTTTTATTTTGAATCTTTTAGAACAGGTTGGCACATGTAAAATTAAAATTTAAAAAGTTTTTGTTTTGTTTTTTTTATTTTTTTATTTTTATTTTCAAAATTTATTTTTATAGAAATCTACCACTAGAACAGCATTCCCTCTCAGAGACGAAAAGAAAGAAGTTACGTGAAACGGAGAAAAAAGCATCTCGTTCACTCCTTAACTGAAACCCAAAACACAGATGTGTTTGCATGAAGGGACTGAACAAACATACAGAAAAAGAAAATCACAAAAAGTCGAAAAACAAAAATTCTAATAAAAAATGATTATATTATAAAATACGACAAAGACCTTTTCCAAAAATGATGACAATTTAAGACAATGATTCTATTCTTTAAAATAAATAAAATGCAACTGAAAACCCAATGACTTGGTTTACTTTTGTGCTAAACTCCATTGACGATAAGGATTTTTTTTTTTTCGCTTTATGTTCAGATTGACATCAATTTCAGTGAAAACGCAAACTAAATTCAGAAAGACAAGAAAATTAATTAAGATTCGAAAGAGCAGCATATTCAGATGAAGAACAGTCTTTTTTTGCAGGCTTTGATATCTTGATTAGGAAATGTACCAGATGGCCTTTGCTTCTAGTGGGCAGGAGGTACTCTCAAAAACTTTTTCGTAATGATCTGAAATAGCAAAGCTGACAAGCATAATTGCATTAGATCTTTTAAAATCAGAGTTCATCTGCTGTGTGATCAAAATATGATACAGAAAAGTTCACCAAATGTCACATGTTATCAGTCAGCATCTGTATTAAGACCAGAAACGCATGAGAAAAATCCCCTTGTCAGTCCCCTGTGCACTTTGCATGAATTATGAACGGCCAAAAATGAAACGCTATGGATCTGAATAAAATGTCACAGGTTTATTGGTTTAATTCAAATTACCTATAGAGCTCTAGATTGCTTTATAGATTAAATGATGCACTTCAAACAAGTCCACTTTGGCTCTTTCACCCAGCCTAGCTCTCTCATTTGACTCTGAATACATTTAAAGTGTCAAGCCAATGTCTGTCGGCTACTCCCCACCCCGTCCAAGGTCATTGGTTTCTATAGTGACCGTCTCAGGCCATTCTTATTTCATAAATTAATTCATAATGTCAAGTCATTCCCCCTGCAGCCAAAGGCTACTGTGTGTGTAAAGACGAAGATGGATGTATCATCCTCGGTCTGTACCGAAAATAAACTAAAGTAACTGAATATGATTTAAAAGTTTAAAAAGAATTGCATAACTGCCTAAAAAGATTGACAGCGCAGAATGATGGAAGATAGAATATGAAAGAATTCAAGAAAAAAGAACTAGTGAGAGGGAATAAAACACAATCGGTTCACAGAATCTATAAAGACACACCTGTGGCATCTTTGGAAGCCTTAGATCTGAGCCGCACTGACTTTGCCCACTTATTTAGGGTTCTGTGTCTGGCTTTAAGACCATTCCAGAATGATTTCATTCAACTGTATCCATGGAGAGCACCAAGACAAGTGGATTGAAATGGAAATGGTGCTACGTCAGTACCAGCTTTATGTTTTTTCCACTTAAAATAAAGGCCTACAATTTTCAGCCCCCTGCCCATATAGAATTTGGCATAGAATGTGTGTGCTGCATCTGAGTATTGGTTTAGTTGGCTGTCAAGGATGAACTGCCACAGGAACCCAAGTTGTTGTACGCTATGAGTAAGAAAATGCAGAAAACAGTTTAAGGACTTAAATAAAGCTTATTTTAAGCATGAGATGCCTCAACATGTATTTAAGGTCATGTGGGATGCCTCCAAATGCTAACTTAATCTATAAATCTTCTGGTCCGAGCACAGAAATTATTTGAAATTGTCCTGCATGCATCAAATAGACATGTTCCTGACATTTGGCCCGGTTTTAATTGGGACACTTTTCCAGGGCTCCTTGTTCTAAATTTTAGGGTGGAGAAGCCAGGCGTACATCTGCACGTAATTTGTAGCAGCCATCCCTGTTGAAAAATTAGCTGTTTAAAAGCTTGTCTTCCAGTCTGTCCAGTTGAAAAGTGCCCAAAACACCTCTAAAACCAGCTAACAGACGGACCAATATAGTTTAAAGAGCCTCTTTTACAGCAAAGACAACTGAATAACTTTACAGTCAAAATTCACTAATTAAGGGGACGTCAGTAAATGAATAATTTAGAATTAACATGATCAATTCAAACAGTTATGGTGTGGAAGTTTTCTAATATGACAATCTGTAACCTAAGATCGACATTAAATGTGAATCTTGAGATTTCAGAAAGATGGAGAGTTTTAGATTCATCTGCAGTTGACTTGGGTCTTCACTTACAGAACAATAGATTTAAACAGAGTTTAAAAGCATATTAGTAAACCAACAACCCTTAAAATAACATTAAAAAACATGGAGAAATAATTGCTGGAAAAATAATTGCAGATTACATCTTTTCTTGATTAAACCACAATAGTTATTTTCCTTAAATAAATAACTTCTGTTATGTAAAGACACTTTTGAAACGGTTGACGTACACTCAACTCCCAATGTCCTTTTGTACCTGTCAACATCCTTCTCATACGTCTTGCATCAGTCTACTGTGTCTTTGTTTCGACAATCTTCAAAATCGATGTGTCACTTACTGTTTCTAAGAGTTTTAGAAGTCTTTTTTTCTTTGTTTAATCCACATTATGAAAAGCAGTTCAGATCTGGGTTTCTTGTACATTGTCTTTTGAGCTGGCCCGAATTAGCAAAGGTTCGTGGGCAGAGCTGTGTATAGAATTGATGGTGGAGGCATGGTTGTACACAGTCTTGTAGGCGTTGTAATGATTCAGGTGCTCATGCTCCAGTGGGGGGAGAGTGAGGTGGCCCTCTATGGTAGGTCCACCCGTTACACAATCCTCGTCCATGTTGATGATCTCGATTGTTCGCGTCGGTGCGTGGTGGTTCTGCTGGTGATGCTGTTTGCGCATTTTATAAAATATGATCAGCATGACGGCTGCCATCAGGGTGATGGCCACAAAGCAACCAATGATGATCTTTGTGGTCTTCATGACCTCATCCAAAGTGTTGAGGGAGCCATCAATCAGGGCTGTGACTGGGATGGTGTAGGTCTTGTCGGTGGCCTTGGTGGACAGTGGTGTCCGTGCTGTCGTGGTCGTAGTGGTAAAGGAAGGTGGTAAGGTCTCCCAAATCCCAGAAGAAGGAGTAGGGCCGCTCTTCTGCTGTACCGTTGGCTGGCCCTCATCATGTGCTGCTTCTGTGGTCTCGACGGTAACTGTAGTGAAGTAACTGAAGCTGCTGTTCTCTGTCGAGGACACATTGAGTGTAGCTGAGGCTGTCGTGTTGCCTGCGGAGTTGCTCACCATACAAGTGTACGTTCCCGTGTCCTGCATTGTGACATTGGTAAAGTTCAGCGTTCCATCGTTGAGCACAGAAATGCGCACCTTGTATGCCCCGTGCGTCATGATGGACCCATTGGGCGTGATCCAGCTGACTGAGGTCAAAGAATTTGCTCGACATTTCAGTTCTGCTGCCATGCCCTCAGTCACATTCAGGTCCGCTGGTGGCTCCACGATCACCGGTGCATAACAATGGAAATAGTTCTGGTCGAGTTCACCGATGTAGCGCCCTTTGTGGCTGGCAGGGGACGAACAGCGGGCACAGCAACTGGTATTGGCCGGCACCATTTCCTTTAGCCACCAACTAAGCCAGAGGATGTCACAGTTGCAGTTCCAGGGGTTGTGGTGCAAGTGTACCCTCTCCAAGTGGTGTAGTGGGGTGAAAAGGTCATGAGGCAGGAGGGTAAGGTTATTGTGGGCCAAATTGAGCTCCACGAGGGACTGAAGATCATCGAAGGCATTTCTCTCAATCGTCTGGATCTGCGCATGCATCATCCACAGTTTCTGTAAGTGGACGAGCCCTTTGAAAGACCCTGGCCTTATTATAGACAGCTGGTTCCCTGACATCTCCAACTCATCCAAACGGACAAGAGGAATGAGGTTGGGGATCTCCTTTAAGTTGCACATGCCCAGGTTCAGGTACCGCAGGTTGCTGAGGCCTTCAAAGGCACCTTCTGAGATATATGAGAGCCTTTTAAGCTCACCCAAGTCCAGCCTTCGCAGCGATGGTACACGGTTGAAGGCATAAGAGGGTATACTCTCGATAGGGTTATTCCTCAACCAAAGCTCTTTAAGTTTGGACAGGTACTCGAAAGCCCCATTGGGGATTGTGGTTAGACGATTTTCGAAGAGCTCTAGAGTGTTGAGGTTGGCCAGCCCATTGAAAGCTCCGATTTCAATGTTGCGGATGTGGTTCTTGCTGAGCTGCAGGATCTCCAGGTGCCTTAGATGCTTGAAGCTGTCAACCTTGATCACCTGGATGAGGTTCTCCTGAAGGTTCAGGTACCTTGTGTTGGTGGAAATACCATCGGGTACATCTCGAAGGCCACGTCGCGTACAGATGACCTTGCTGAACTGGTTGCTACAAGAGCAGACAGAGGGGCAGGTCTGCGCTCGCACCAAGCCAGCCACCACCAGAAGCTGCAGGGCCAGCGACAGCACAAACAATGGGTCGGACAGGGCCCGGTTCCACCTAGGACCTCTCATCGTCTGCTGCATCAGGGAGGAGGTCATCTTGTTTATCATTCATAATTCGCTGACAGGTTCTCCACTCTTTGGGAAGGGTTTTATCAGGCCGAACTGCAAAAAAAAAAAAAAAGAGAGAAAGAACCATATAAGGTTTGGAATACCACTGTAGATTACACTAACACAAATCAATGCTAAAACAGAGAGATGCTATAGATAACATACACTAAAATGTCATACATATTCATTCTTATTCCTGTTGCTTATTTGCACGTTTTTCAGTGCCTGATTCATTAAACAAATTATGCAAATTAGGTAATGCCATAAATACTGCATTAAAATCTGCACTGCAATCAATTTCCATGGTGCGATTCTCCACCAAAAGGGTCAAAACTGTTTAATAAGTCAGTGAATTGGAAAAACTATGAAAAAACAAAACAAAACAAAGATTTTCTAATATTAGCAATGCATTTTGAGAACATGCTTTGTTCCATTAAGGTACACAGGAACAAGCCAGTCACTATATAGGTGCTCCAGCATTGAAAACAATCTCTGTCTAGCCACTAAAGTCCCTCTAGCCTAGTGGAAGTGAATCACAGACAAAACATTTCACACACACACATGCACTGTAGGTGACCTTGGAAGAGTGTTTCATATCCATTTCATTTTTTTGAGTGTGTGTGGTGTCTGTGAGTTCATGTCTTTGCACGCACAGCACTCTCAATCTAAGTCACATAAAGCTGCACCTCAATATTGGGTCTGCTTTCTCTGTTTCCTCCTCTCCTCAGACAGGGAGATATGAACTGCCTTGTCTGTCTGTGTGACTTTATTTATTCTTGCAGAGGAGGCATAAATAAAGGCATGGCTTCCCACCTACCAATCCTTCAATCAACCCCACATATCAAGAGCGTTAGGCTCTCAGGGATACTTAAAGGCAGGCACATGTGTGCCCAGACTGAGAAAGAAACCTGGATATGGTGGACAAATGCATGTTTGTTTTAGCTTTACATATGAATGTACATATGTATTTATGCATTTGAAGAGAGTACATCTTACCCAAAACAAGATTGGTTTTATCCTTGTTTTCAAGGGTCTATAAAGATTTTTTTAGTTATTGCATTCCCTGAGAATCAAAGCAATTACCTTAGCATTCCTAGCAGCACACTAGTTTAAAAACACAATTTCTCTGAGTATTAGCATGCAGTCAGCTTGTTTTATAAACTTGTATTTAAAGGGGTAGTTGACTGTTTTGTTTTTCCTAGTCTTGATTGTGTTTACAGGGTGCAGTCATTTTGGTCTTAATGCTTCATTTTTTTTTTTTTTAAATGCATTATTTTTCACATAATTTACATTTATTCCACACCGCTCTGTCCCTTCTCCTCTAAACGCACTGATCATTTCCTGCTTTTATGAAGCCCCTCCCTCAGAAATACACAATGGGCTCAGATTGGTTAGCTGGTCGTGATTGGCTAAACTGCCTCTAGTGCGCGTCTAAATGTCCTCAGTGGCATGCGCTCCAGTTGTATTGTAAACAATGGTGTCATCTATATTGCTTATCAGTTTGAGCCCGATTGAAATGCAGAGGATATTAGTGAAGAGGATCGTGCAGAACCTGTACAAGCCCGGCTCTTAATGGCATGTTTTTTGTTGTCTCATACTTTTAGATACCCTGTTATTTGTAAATGCTACTGCTTCTGTTAGCTTTTAATATGTGGTTTTATCCTGATTAAAGCTTTGATACAGTACAGCAACCACACGCGCGTCCATGTTTAAAACTTCTCATAGCTATGTGAAAATAAGTGTATAAATGAAACAGTTCATTGTTGGAGCTGAGCTGATGATCTGAATGAAACAGAGAGAGAGAGATGCAGAGTGTGTGTGGAGCAGTGCGACGCCAGGAACAGGACTGATAACTGCTGTTTTAGAACATTAATTTTGAAATTTGTGAATCCATTAGAATCATTAGAATACAGAATTCTTTCTTTCTTGAATTGAAATATGAATTGTGATTCATATATGAATAGATTTTAACATGCACCCCTAGTTTTCTCTTCCTCTTCTCTAAAGCAGCACAACATGGCCTCGTCCCCTTTGCTGCATGTTCCCGGGGGCAGGGTTTATGTAAATTTCTGAGTTTGTAGTCCCTACTAGCCGTTTTTGCAGGCATTAAACTGCCATAATTTTAAAAGATGATATCTCCGTTTGCATTGAACTTTCAATGCTGCAACTTTGCATATATTGTTTATTCTCAAACAGCAACATTACACACTAACGTCAAAAAAGTGAAATCGCAATCTACCACCCCTTTAAGACCTTGTTGCACTCTGCCCTAATATTTTAAAAACAAGAACAAGTCTCATCTGAATGCTCCCTACAGAAGTCTAGTCTAGTGAACATAACCCTCAATCTCACTAAGTATATAATGCTTCCTCAAAAACGACAAGTCATTTAGACAACCCACAGACTAATCGATTATGAAAATGTGCTGCAAATAAACATAGCACATTTTCTCCATAGACACTCTGAGCACTAGAAAAGATTTTGGATTGCAGGATGTGAAAGAGAGCTGTTGAACATGGATGTTCTTCCCTGTGGGCATTACAACACCATGTTGAAAGCACTGTTTGTACCACTTTCCACTCTCTGGCTTGCCTTTCCTCTTCCTCTCGGCAGGGTGCTGGTCTTAACCTAATAGTAACTGCCATAACAATCAATTCTTTCATCGCAAATCTACTTGAATTGCTGCCCTGAAGTCTTCTAGACTGCTGGTGAGGATCTCACACGAAACATATACTGAACCGTGTTATCACTAAATGTTTTAAAGGAGAACGACTCGCAGTAGTTAAACGATATGCTCATTTTTACTTCATTAAATTGAATTTCATGCAGAGATAATTGTAATATATATCTTGCATGTAAATGATCAATTACAAGAAAAGATAAAGCTTTAACTTCACAAATCTTTTCGAAAAACTGAAAATCCCTGCCGGTTTCAAGTGCGGGGTCCGGTTTATCTTCCCTGATTTGATTTTACACTAATAAAATTGCATAACACAATCTAGGTTGCTCCAAGTCAAAAGAGTGAAAGAGAGGGGAGCAAACAAAAAAGCACTCCACAGAAATCCTGCTGCCTCTCAAACAATGAGCCTGGCAAAATTAGATTTCATGTGGGAAGGGAATTAGATGAAAAAAATGATAAACAAAAAATAAGATTATGAAATGAATACATTTTTAAACTTCTGCCCCAGTAAGAGATGATGAAGCAGGCGGTAAACGCTTCAGCAGGGAGGGAGGTAAAGAAGAGTATCAAGCGGCGGAGGCCTTGAAAGGCGTGAGGTGTAACGAGGTGAATTAATTTTTTCAAATAACATGAAAGTGAATGCCATTGCTGCTGACAACAATGCGGCTGTGTGCTTCTCGGCACAGTGTGAGTTCGAAAAGCTTCTGTGCTTTCCGTCACACGGCGGGGTGAGCAGGGTGAGGCGAGAACAATTATGGCAATCATGCAGTTCTGCAAAATAGAATCAAATGTCAAGAGCTGTATTGGATTAATATGGTGTTCACCTTTGAGGAGAGGAGGTAAGAGAAGATGAGGGAAGAAGGAGAACAGAAGAGGAGGAGGAAGGAGAAGAAGGAGAAGGTGAGCAATGAAAGATGAAGAAGAAGCGTAAGAGAATGGAAAAAAGGAAGATGAAATAGCAGAGAAAAGAGGGGGAAATTAAAAAAGAGGAACTAGAAAGAAAGAGGAAGAAGAAGGAGATATAAAGAGGTAGTAGTGAAGTGAAAGGAAGGAAAAAGGAAAGAAAAGTGAAGGGAGACAGAGATATATAAGGTAGAAGAAGATTAAGAATGGAAGGGAAGAGAAAACAATGAGAAGTGAAGAGGAGGAAGAGGAAGTAGAAGGGAAATGGGAAAATGGAAGGAAAGAACTGAAAAGGAAGGAAAGGGCAAGGTGAAAGTGATGAAAAGGGAAGAAGGAAGAATAGGAAAGGAAGTAGGAGGGAAGAGGAAGGAAACAAGAAAAGGAGGAAGTGGTGAAGAAGAGGAAGTTGAAAGGAGATGGGAGAAAAGAAAAAGGAAAGAGATGTAAACAGGAAAGAGAAGGTGAGGAAAAATAGTGTAACAGAGGAAGCAGACAGGATGGTGAAGTAGAAGGGAAGAGGAAAAGGAGGTAAAAGATTAAAGGGAAAAGGAGAGGAAGTCAAAGCGAAAATGAAAGGAAAGAAAGAGGAAAATGAAGCAGAAGAGAAGAGAAGGGAAAGGAGGAGAAGGGTGACGTAGAAGGTAAGAGGAAAATGAAGTAAAACAATAAAGGAAGAATAAAAAAATAGGAAGAGGGTGAATGGAAGAGGAAAGAGAAAGAAAAAAAGACAAAAAAGAAGAAAAAAGGAAGGAGAGAGGAAAAAGAAGTAAGGGAAGTAGGAACAAAGAGAAGAGGAGGAGGAAGGAAAGAAGAAGAGTAGGAAAGGGAAGGAGAGGCGAAGAGGAATTACAAGAGAAACAAAACAAAAATAGAAGGCTTACTCATGCATTGCATCGTCATTTGGCAAACATACATGCAGATGACACCCGGGCCACAGATGCCAGTGATGCTGACAGAAGAGGGTAATGCTGTCATTTAACAAATATGTCATATCAAAAACTGTTCTATTCAAAAACCAAAGGTATTGAGAAAATAAAAGATTTTTTTTAGATTTCTCAACACACTCAGAGATAGAGGCTCTGAGCCAGGTTTCATTTATCTGCAGGCCTGCTGGAGCACAATTCATAGGTATTCTGGATAGCATCAATAAACTATGATAGTTCAACCATTGGTTTACAAGACTGGGAATTGCTTCATATAAAAGAAAGTGGGATGGGAAGTTCTCCACAGGGTCATCCATCTACAGCCGGATGAACAGCTTATGGGCTGTTACCTGCAGCAACAGTGGTAACCTTCAGGTGTTACGATCAGGTGCAACAAGACCAGGAATGCCAAGACAGAGTACTCTTGCTAATATTTAGTAACTTACTGTTATGTCACAACATTGCTGGTTACTTGCTTTGCCAACAAAAATATATTTCCAAAGAAAGACACAGCAGAATGAATTGGATGAGTAAATGCTTCAGTGACTCACTCATAAGAGTCATTTGCTTCATTCCTCAATGATTCACTGTTTTGAACTAATTTGCTGAGAATGATTCAGTGACTCACTCAGCGATGGTCACGTTTATTACAGAAAGAATCAAGTGTTTAAAAATAAATGGATGAGTGAATGACTCAGTGACTCACTTAGAGTCATTTACTTCATTCCTGAGCAGATCAATGTTTAGAACTAAATGATTGAGAATGATTCAATAACTTATAAAGATGGTCCTTTGTTTATTCCTAAATCATTGTTTTTGAACGAATAGAATGAGAGAATTTTTCAGTGGCTCACTCATAAAGACTCATTCGATTAATTCCTGAGTATATCAATGTTGTGAACAAATTGGTTGAGAATTAATAGGATAAAGATGGTCACTTGTTTAATTTCTGAATGGATCAGTGTCTTGATATAATTAACTAAGCAATGATGCAAAAACTCACTCATAAAGAGTCATTTTCCTCATTTTTGAATTAATCAGGCTATTGGACATCATTATTCAATGACTCATTCACAAAAACACTTATTTCATTCCTGAATGAATCAGTGTTTTGAATGAATTCATTCATAAAGACTCATTCATAAAGATTTTATCGCCACCTACTGGCCCTAACAAAGCAATTTCAAATGTCCAATTTCAGTAGTTTCTAAAACAAGGACTGAATTCGAGGACCAGAAGAAACTTCTGTATAATTAAAATAAATTTCAGTCAGTAATGTAAACAATAAGCATTGGTGCAAGGTAGCTCATTTCCCTTCTTAAAAACAAAGCTCTCAAAAAGCATCCACCAAGCAAAGAGAGCTTCTCCCAAGGACTCTCAATAATCCTGTGAGTTCTGCAGGGAGGAGGATCTTGGTTCCACAAAAAAAATAAAAATAAACAGCGATGAACAGGATGAGTCATGCCAAATCAGTAAAAAGCAACAGTGTTTCATTTATAGGGCATTGCGGAACTGCGGCTCTTTCGAGAACAGGGAGAAAAGGCAGAAAAAGGGGGCGGGGGGGAAATAACTGCATCCATCACTGTACGCTCATACTTGGGAATGATACGGAACAAAGCATGTGGGCTCCGTCAGACGGTCGCAACTCGAGGTTATGGGGAGGAAATGGGTTTTGGCAACCGCAAAACAAAAGCAGACTATCTGTTAGCACCGTGCAAGTCCAGACCCCCACGGCGGTGGCAGGTGGAGACGCACTGGCAGGGAGAGTGCTGGAAAGGCCCCCACAGAGAAAGACGAGGCGAGCACTGTCAGAAAAACTCCCCTGATGAGTCTGCGAGAGAGGAAATGAAAAGAGGTGTCTGGATGTACACAATGACAACAGGGAAATACATGAAGGCTGAAAGATAAGGGTGATATAAATACTGGAGCTCGTTGAAGGGACCGACTGTCTAATGAGAAGCGGGATACAAGCAGGTCAGCTGCATTTTTTACAGCGTGGAAATTAAGGGGAGAACAGGGTGCGATAAAATGGTGGAGATGCCATTAAGCTGGATTCTCTCTCTCTCTTCAACATCATTCCCAAGCAGAGCATAGCCAGTGCCGCAGCTGGATAAAGTGCAGCATGTGAAACTGTGAGCGTATTAATGTATATTCATTCAGTGACAGACATGTTTAAGTACAGATGCATGACTTCATTTCAAGCTTTTTCCATAATAAAAAAGAAAGAAAATTACTTTTACTACAGCATTCTGGAGAGCAGGGGCGTTATATGTATTACAATTATATATATATAGTTAAAAAACAAACTCTTATATATTTGTTTACAAATATAATAATAATATATATATAATATATAGATATATATATATAATATATATATATATATATATATATAAATAACCAAACGCTTATATATTTGTCTTACAAATATAATAATAATAACAACAACCTTCTTTTTTCTTAAATAAATAAATAAATAAAGCTTAATAGCCATTAATCTTAACAACATACTAATACATTTGAATTTATATATATATAAAAAATATTTAAATCAATTCACTTTCATTTAAATGTGATTGGGAACAGAACAGCTTAAAATTGAAAAAGTCAAGAGATTTTTCCACAAAATTTGAAAGAAAGAAAAAAGGAAAGAAAGTTACTTTTACAGACAGACAGACAGACAGAGATAGATAGATAGATAGATAGATAGATAGATAGATAGATAGATAGATAGATAGATAGATAGACTAATTGAATCAAGTTAGCATTTTCCATTCTGCACGAGTTAGAATGAAGCGTCGTCATTCTGCAAAAGAACAGGCACTTCCAAAGTAACAAGTGGCCATCTGGCATATTCTCTTTTCACAAACCGCACTGTTTATGCAAATGAGTTCTATCTTCAAATTAGCTTCTCCGCAAATGCATCACTTCCCCAGACACGCCCCCATACGACAAGCCCCGCCCCTTCTTGGACACCAGATATCGATATCCCTCCCACTCGTTTTCAATGGGCACTGCAAAGTTTCTGTTCGACGTCTCCTTGGCGACCACTTCTTCAGCTGGCACTGATTTACTTCCTGTCCTTGGTTGCCATGCCAACCCTTGCAAGGAGGCGCCTTCACTACACATGTACGATGGAGACAAATTGTGAAGAAAATCATCTAAATTAACACCAAAGCCTTAATTTTTAATTAGTTCAAAGGTGTCAAAATACATCTTGACATGAAACAGTGACTCGACATGAATCCAATATAGAATTTAATGCAGAAAAAAGATGTCAGATCTATGAATAGCAACTCTTCACTGCTATTTCTTGCTAGACTCACTTGTTTAAGTGAGACAGCTGTGGATTTTCCTATCCAAACGCCACTGGAGTTTTGCATTGTTAATGACTTCACAATAAGACGCCCTGAAAGCATCTCTTGACTAGAGTTGATTAAAATGTCAATAAGAGAACCAATCTTCTCTCTGCCAATCCAACAAACAGACAAAGCTCAGTGTCCTCTGGCATTTTATCCATTTCTATTCATATTCAAAACCCCTAGTGGATTTCTCGCCCCTCATTTTAGCAAAATGTATGTTATCTGGTGAAATGAACCAATGAGTGGTGATTGAAAAACATTAAATAAACAGATACAGCACAAATGCCGCATTGCTGAGGGCTTTTTTAAAAGACGTTACTGTCAGCGTTTTGAGAAATGGCTGAGGGATATTTTGGAGCAATAAAGGAGAAAAGAGAGTGAAAGGGAACCGGCACACACACAGTGGGATTGTATGATGTGAGCTGTTCTTATGTCAAATGCTCCCTAAAACTTCATTCATGTAAATTGGCTGGTGGAGAGCGACACGTCGGGCTTGATTTGCACAGACGTTCGTCCATTTTCAGGAATTATACAAAGAGCAGGTCTGAGGGGAGGCATTGCTCTGGGACTAAATCTAAAGTAACTCCAGCGGACCCATTTATGGGACCAGTTAACTAGCCATCAGAATAATAGTGGCTTTGGCGTATGCATCTAATTATGGTGTTGTATTTTAGTAAAATAAAACAATTAAACATCCTTAAAAAATACATTTACTTGAGATGGGAAAATGCTTATGATATTAAACCTTGCATTAAAAGAAAAATACACTGGATAAAGTTAAAAATGAAGCTCGAAACAAATCAAACAAAACTTTGAGAATAGGGTGAGAAATTATTATGAACTATATTAAAAAAAAAAAAAAAAAAAAAAAAATCCTGTATTTTTGATCAAATAAATGCAGCCTTGATGAGCATAAAAAACTCATTTAAAAAAACATTAACAATCGTTGTGATCCCAAACTTTTGAATGGTAGTATATATATATATATATATATATATATATATATATATATATATATATATATATATAGAAAAAGAATAAACAGCACTGACTAACTCTGCAACCCCATCACTGTTAACGATCAACTACAACATTATAATAGTGCTGTATGCTGCAATAGGCCACATGGTTACGTGATACAGTGTGAATCAATCTTGACCCTTTGACCTACATGTGAACAGCAGGCTGGGAGTAGATGTGTGCAGTTAACCATGAGTGGCTGACCAATGCATCCGCAGGGCACCGCATTCACCAGACAATCCAGTCTAAATTATTTTCACGGTCCGCTCGGAGGATGGAGAGGGGTGTGGGTGGGGGTGCGAGGCCTGGCCTGAGGCAACACATTCTCCAGACAAATGAGCCATGCAAATTCAGACTCGCCTCTTCAGACAGCGCTCTCGCACCCGGAACACGCTTTGGACCAGTGGTGCTAAAACTGCAAGCTCACACAGACTTTTATATCCAAACAGAGGCCTGGTTAGTGCAGTTACAAATGACAAAATACAGCTATTTCACATTTTGATTCAACTGAGTATGGTTATGTAATCCAATTAAACAATAAGTCACAAAGAGATGCTTTAAAATTCAGATGAAACAACCAATTTCACTAATGTGTCATATTTCTAAGTGAAACGAAAGAATTAAATTAAGGACTTGATTTAATCCATCAGAAATTATTACTTTCTGGTTTAAAACACTGTTAATTATTTTAAAGATTTTATGAGGTTCTTGCTCGAAGCAAGGTGAACAAAACTTGTTGAATGAGAATTGTATTAGGAAAAGGGTCCAACCAGGATATAAATGTGTGTGTGTGTGTGTGTGTGTGTGTGTGTGTGTGTGTGTGTGTGTGTCTGTGTGTCTGTCTGTCTGTCTCTCTATCTATCTATCTATCTATATATATATCTATATATATATATATATATATATATATATATATATAGATCAAACCAATATTTTTAATATATGCTAAAGTGTTCAATATTAATTTTCAATATTTATATTTTCTATTAGTATTAAACATATAATATATTAATTAAATATATAATAAGAGAAAATATTAAACTACACACACACATAATAATAATAATAATAATAATAATAATAATAATAATAATAATAATTTCTATTAGTATTAAACATATAATATATTAATAATCATGCTTATGTTTAATGTTATAATATTAATATTAATTATTAATAACCATAATTGTTTGCTATGAAATATATAATGTGCTCATCATATAATTATATATAGATATATATATATATATATATATATTATATATATATATATAATATATATTTAATAATCACGATTAATTCACAATTAGTTTTGTTTACATAATATAATGTGTAGGGTATATTTATTATGTATATATAAATACACACACATAAATTATATATTTAGAAAATATTTACATGTATATACATTTATATATTTATATATTCTTATATTTTATATATATATATATTTATATTAATATATAAATATAACATATTCTTCTTAATATATACATGCATATTGCTATATATACAATGTACACAGTATACACACATATATTATGTAAACAAAACTTTTATTTTGGATGTGATTAATCGTGATTAATCATTTGACAGCCCTAATATATATATAATGTTTAAAGGCCATATTTAATGATTATCGTCTATTGTTAGATGAAAATTCTTTTTGTTTTGTGTAACATAAAAAAAGCCCCAAAACATGTATAACGTGTAGCGTGTTTATGTAATGTAACAGAACGTGGAAAAATGGTCAATTTCGATTTTATCTTGACTATAACAACCATTTGCCATCGCTTCCAGTAGTCACACTGAACACATCAAGTCAAGATGGGCGCAATGCATCATGGGATACAGTATCCCACACTGACATCCCTCTCTCTCTATTTCTAAAACAATTACACATTCGGATCCACATATGCCCCATCAAAAACACAGAAAACATGACAAGAAATCGATAACCGCAGATAATCTCCTCACGCATACGTACAGACGTGACGTTATCTCCCGCATTGCTGCCACCTGCTTTGATGTATTAGTGTAATTAGGCAGAATTGTGTCTGACACACAGATGCAGCTTCGATCGGGTCGCGAACGGACACCGCGGAGGAGATCTGCTCTTACGATCAATGTCTACACAGCATTATACGCGAATTTGGACAATTCTTTGCCAGAAATCACATGGTGTGCTGTCTGTCATTTGATTTCACCAAATTCAATCTGCAGCCTTGGGATGAAGCTTGTCTTATTGAGGAATTATTGATGTATGATGAAGAAAGCATCTGTACGTTCACGACCAATGTTTCTTTCACAGCTGCGTCTGTTCAGCACCAAGGACGGGGGCTGACCGGCAACACATGGCTCAGAGGAACGGACCATGTCTGGTGGCGCATCGCAAGGCACAGCTGTAGACCGCCAGACCTCATCAAGAAGAAAAGTTGCCTGGATGGCACTTAAAGGGATAGTTCACCCAAAAATGAAAATTCTGTCATTAATTACTCACCCTTATGTCATTCCAAACCTGTAAGACCTTCGATCATCAGCAACACAAATTATTTTTGATGAATACAGAGAGCTCTCTGATCCTCCCATAGACAGCAAAGATCCTACCACGATCAAGGTCTAGAAACGTAGTAAGGACATCGTTAAAATAATCCAACTGTAATTTCTCGAAGCTATGAGAATACTCATAGCTTCGAAAAATTACAGTTGAACCACTGATGTCACATGGATTATTTTATTGATGTCCTTACTACGTTTCTGTGCCTTGATCATGTAAGGATCCCTGCTGTCTATGAGAGCTCTTGAATTTCATCAAAAATATCTTAATTTGTGTTCCGAAGATGAACGAAGGTGACATGAGGGTGAGTAATTAATGACAGAATTTTCATTTTTGGGTGAACTATCCCTTTAAGGGAATTCATAACAAAGCCAAAAACTATTGGTTCCTGTCGTCATTTCAAAGACGCCTACAACTTTTACGTTATCCTGACAACCCGTTTTGCACGTTTCAATATTATCGCCTCCCGGAGTGTTTCTCCTAACCGTACTGTCGTTAGCGTCGTTTGTCTTTGTTCCTTGCCGCGCTCCAAGGTTGTCAAGTGGGTGTGGAAGGACGGATACCTCTTTCAGGATCATAAAGTCAAGTGGCAATTCTGAGCCTCTTCAGTCAGTTCCCCACGCAACACATTCACGTCTGTGAACAAATCACAACAATTTGTGTTATACAAACACCTCTGCATCTATACCGACATTTTGTTGTACGATTCAAAACATATGATTATATGTATTGGTTACAGATATATAGAGTCTAGAGTATGCATGTTTCAAATAAGCCACCAGCACCACGTGTTCACACCACAGAAAAAAAAAAAATAAATAAATAAATACGTGGCTGGGAAAATGTGCACAATTCACTAAATGTTCACACAACAGATTGGCCTGTCAACCTGCAACAAGCATCAATATTGTTTCAGTTTTCTCACTAGTCACTAGACATTAAAGAAACCAAATTTAGTGAGTTAACATCAAAGTTTGCATCAAAAAAAAAAAGAATGAATGAATGAATGAATGAATAAGGAGAGAGGAACAAAAATACTACTAAATGCGCAGAAAAAAAGAAACACCACAAAACCATAGTATGCAATATACTGTATGTGCTTGTCATAGTTTGATTATTTTTATTATTTATTTATTTGCTTTAAAGGATAATATAATATAATATAATATAATATAATATAATATAATATAATATAATAAAGGAAATGCCTTAAAGTCAAAAGATCAAAACATTTCTCTTTACATAAATTTATATAAAAAATTTACCAGCTACAACAGAGAGTGAGACTTCTCGCTTTTTACGCTTTTTTTTGGATTTTTTTGTGTTTGTTAGTGTTTTTGTAAAAATTACAGTAAAAATGATTGTAAAATTGATTAAGGGATTAAAGATTGGATGTCTGATCTTAAAGTATGTCTTTTCCACTGCATCAAAAGCAGGAACTCTGTAAAAGTAGCACTAAAAGCCAGCGGTAGCAGGAGATGCAGATAGCAGGCACAATCCCTGCAGGGCTTCAGAGACAAGACATTCTCATGTTACACTACATTTGTTGAATTAATAACAGATAATTTAGCTGCAGGTGCAGGCACACACTGTGCTCCCTGCGTTAAACCCAGCATCCAGGGCTGCTTTCTTCTCTGATCTGAAATCAGTCTCCTCTCAGCAGATCTGCCTTTGAACAGATCAGGTTTGCAGAACAAACTCCTGGAACAGAATAATAAAACTGTTTCTACACAATCTGCCACCGCTGAAAAACTGCACATCTGTGTGTCCTCAACAGACATCTGTATTTTGGGTCCCTAAGCGAGTAGGTCGTTTTACTGACAGCTCTGTACTTTGCCCTATAGTGCCCCAATGACAACAAAATATGATATGATAATGACCCAAAAATGAAAATTCTGTTATCATTTGCTCTTCATGCCTTTAAAACCCATACAACTTTTGCAGAATGTGCTGGTCGCTTTTCAAACCAGTGAAAGCAGGGGCTGTCTAGAGTTTCAAATGAAAAATGAAAAAAAATAAAAAATACATTCATACGTACATACATAAAAAAACAACAACAACAAACAAAAAAACATGCATACACACACGCACACACACAGACAAACAAATAAATAAATAATAATTATTGGAGTATGTTTTACAAGAAAATAAAATTTCAGTCTTCAGTCTGTTTTAAAATTTCCCATTTAATTCAGTGTTGCTTGCCATTTCTTTGTAATTCATTGTGAAATTCAGTTGCAATTTCTGAATGAATAAAAGACAAAAAAGAGTTAAGTTGAGACTTACGAGTATACTTTTTCTTTGTATATATATGTATATATATATATATATAAAAATGAAAATGAATATATTAAAAATTCTATTCTATATACGAGTATACTTAAATATATATATAATAGAATTTTTAAATATATTCATTTTCATTTATTTATTTTTTTGAAGTTTTAACTAAAAAGTATTTGGAGTATATTTTACAAGAAAACTTAGTCCAGAAATTTTTCTTTCTACTTCACATTTAATTCAATATTTTACCTGCCATTTTTAAAAATTATTTAATTACTTGAGAAATTCAATATTTTTTTTGCACATAATTTTTTTCAGTGTGCAAATTTTGAAGAAGACTAAAAAGAGTTACAAATGAAATATTTTTTTCAATTCATTGTTTCTTGCCATTTTTTAATTATTATTTGTAAATTCAATAGTAATTACTGAATGAAAATTGATTCAAAATAAAAGTTCACAAAATGTTTTCAGTGTATTAGCTTCCCCAAAACAATGGCGTCAGAAATGCAATTATATGAAGAAAAAAAAAAAACTTGAAGGAGATATTTTGAAGAATGTGCTGGTTAAATGAAGTGAATAAAGGTTGTCTAGAATTTATGAACAAATAAATAGATGCCAAGAAAGACTACTAAAGTAATTTCTTCGCCCTGAAGTTATAACTAAAGCAGATTATTGGACTATGTTTTTCAAGAATTCAAAAGCAATTGCTGATTGAAAATTGTTAAAAAATAAAAGTTTACATAAAAAAAAAAAAATGTTCTCAGTGTATTAGTATCCAAAAACAATGACTTCAAAAATTTAATTATTTGTTGTTTGCAAAAAAAATTAAATAAAAATAAATAAATAAATATTTAAATGACACATTTTTGGCATATGTTATATCAGCAATATCTGCAAAACTAATAATAAATAAAGAAATAAAGAAATAAATATTTGAATGAAACATTTTTGGCATATGCTATATCAGCAATATCAGCACAAAATGCATTGGTCAGTACAATCCGTAATGTACAGTATGTCCAACCAAAGCTCACACAGTCATTCCCTCAGTAACATTTGTCCTGATCAAATGTCGATCTGCATGAGTCAGGACGGCCTTTCTGAAGGAGGCTGCCTCGTGTTTGATGCTTCAGATGTTGTGGGTCTAATCGCTGTGGTGTTTAATTTAACAAAGCGACAGAAAAGGCTGAGACAACTAAGGCGAGGGAGCAGTTGCCTTCCAATGTCACCATCTGTTATTTATACAGTTACCGCCTCCTACGGGAGACAGCAAAAGGCCACATATTGCAGAAAAACATAAATCTATCACTTCAACTCATTATCTTTTTAATCAGCTGACCCAGGCTCCCCTCTCAGGGGAATGACACAGCCGGGGTACGTTTAGGACGGACCCATAACTCACCAACCACTCCCCCATCCAAAGAAAAAATCCTCACAGACCGTTACCGTGAATATAATATGAGGTGCACTAGAGGAATGATATACTGTAGGAAAACAATCTCCAAGTCTGGATTCATAATGCAGGTACTGTACGTCCATCTATGTCCAAAGAGGTTATAGATTTATATTAATTTCTCTATTCATCCTGCTTCCATTTTTTTACAGACTCTAAGGATTTTTATTATTATTATTACTATTAATTGATTTATTTTTTTTAATTTGAGCCTCTACAAAATGGTTGAGATCTCCATTAATAGTTAAAATGCATTTTTTATAACTCCACTGAAGGGTTTAAAATAAGTTCAACGTTTCAACATTTAACCTTTATGTGGTATATTCTGAGAAATAAGACTTCTATAGTTGCACAAAAAAAAATAAAAAAAATAAAAAGTATATAGAATTATAATTGTTATTCAAAATATAACAAAAAACATTAATACTATGAAATATTACTCCAATTAAAAATAACTGTTTTCTATTGTATTGTATATTTAAAAAAAAATAGTTAATTCATGTGATGGCAAAGCGGACTTCACCGTCTTCACTTTCTGTTTTTATTATTATTATTATTATTATTTTTATTATTATTATTATTATTATTGTGCGTGTGTGTGTGTGTAAATCTTAAAACATTTTGTCTTTTTCAGGATTCTTTGATGAATAGATTTTATTGTATTGTATAAAAAAAATAATAATAATAATCCTGTGGTGGCAAAGCTGAATTTTCAGCAGTCATTAGTAGACACTGTTTTTTTTTTTTTTTTTCTTCCTTTTTTTTTTCTTTTTCTATTTTTGTGGAAACCATGATACTTCCCCACAGAATTCTTTGGTGAGTAGTAAGTTCAACAGAGCCGCATTTATTTAACATAAAAATATTTTATAATTTTATATGTGTTTTTTGTGTTTTTTGTTTGGTTTGTTTTGTGTATTTTTTTTGTATAATGTTTTTTTTTTTTTAAGAGTTTTTTTTGTGAACAAAAAACAGTATATATTGTCATAAAATTTTTTTAAGAAATATAAAACGTTTTTGAATGTGTTTTTTATTATTATTTTTTTTTTTTGGTATGAATATGCTATTATGTATAAGCTGGTGTACTCCAAAACAATAACAACAATTTGCATACAGAAGATATAAGCATTCAAAACGTACAGATTCTCACTCCAATATAGATCAACAATTTCAATGACATCATCCTTCACTTCAGCTTCCCATCAAACTTTCTGTCCAATCAAATGCTCTTTAGAATCTGATGTGTCCCGCCCCCTACACTAGAAATAGTTGCTGAAGCTGCGGCTGAAATCAATCAGTTGTTTACTGAGTTAGTATTTTCTTTGTGGTGAATGGCAAGTAGTACACTATATAGGGGGTAGGGAACAATTCAGACAGTATAAATATGCTTTCCATTGGGGCAAAATAAGCCACAATTTTCGTTTCAAGGCACTTCAGTGGATCTTTAACATGAATGCAACATTTCATGTGTACAGTTACACTCTAAAAAATACTGGGTTGTTTCAGCCCAACTTTGGGTTAAATATGGACTAACCATTGGGTTAAATAAAATTTTTAACCCAAAAGTTGGGTTAGTCGATATTTGACCCAAAGTTGGACTGAAACAACCCAGTATTTTTTTTTTTTTTTTTTTTTTTTTTTAGAGTATACCATTAAAAGAGATCTCAACTGTTTGAGCGTGTTTTCAAAAATATTTTACTCGCTCACCAAACTTTTTTTTTTTTTCATGTGTTGTTGATTTGCTCTGTTCTGCAAGCCCTACAAACTATTGCATTGGACAATCTGCATAAATATTTCACAAAAACAATTCCACATGATACGAGCAATTTCACTGCTGATTACAGTCTGAAATTATGCTGGAGAAAACGGCGGAGCTTCACAAACTACAGTCATAACTAATCTATTTCTGATGATTTCAGCACATAATTGTTAAAACAAAATCAGAGTTTATCTTGAATCAAAATATGCTGGAGCAAATGTTTGAGATGGTTGAACTATAATATACAATGACTATCTTGAGAACTAAGACACATGGACTAATTGTAATTCAGTCCTGTTTGATCTCATCTACCTTCCTCTCCAACGAGATGGTTCTTACATCAGCTTGTGTACTGTATGTCACATCCAATCCCATCTTCAGACGGGGCTCGGTGCCTGATCTCCAATCAGCCAAAGTGTGTTCCTCACAACCTGTTCCTGTACACTCACCTGCCGAGTGTTCCACAGTGCCAGCAGTTTCTGGACATCTTCACGCTTGGTTTCTCTAGCTGGCTTCGCCCTGTGCACACAAAAGAGAAGAACAGCCATGTTACAATTACAAACCACTTGGATCCTGTCGCTTTCTCCGGCTCCAAATGCTAAAAAAGGGAACAAAGCTTTTGTTTGCAAACCTATTAAACTAGAGGCCAACCTATTTTCTACTGACTAACTTCAAGCGGTTCCAAATAATAGATGTGCTTAATATAAACGTCAATGTGAGAAATCCCCACTTGGACTTGTTCATAATGACCGGCTACAAAATGTTCACAGTTTCCTGAGCAGAGGAGATGACTCAGACACCACCGCTGCTAAACAAGCAGAAGCATTTCTGTTTGATCCTTACGTTTCTCACGTCTAAGTGGTTCTGGTAAGTGGATAGTCATTTTTTTATATATATATAATTTTCAAAGAGATATTTTAGGAAACAGAATATTCTGACCAGATTGTTAACTCTCATTTACATCTATCTATCTATCTATCTATCTATCTATCTATCTATCTATCTATCTATCTATCTATCTATCTATCTATCTATCTATCTATCTTTCCATCCATCCATCCATCCATCCATCCATCCATCCATCCATCTATCTATCCATCCATCCATCCATCCATCCATCATCTGATCTCACCCATCCATCCATCCATCTATCTATCTATCTAATCACCATCCATTATAAAAAAATTGAACTAGCAATAAATAAATAAATAAATATTTGGCTTTGTTATTTATAAAATTTCTCCTTGCAAAAAAAAAAAAAAAAACTTTTTAGCATGGTCATTGACACCAAATACGTCATACCAGTTTAAAATGAAGAATTTTCCCATTTTATTTTATTTTATTTTATTTTATTTTATTTTATTTTATTTTATTTTATTTTATTTTATTTTATTTTATTTTATTTTATTTTATTTTATTTTATTCTTGGATTTGAGCTCCTGAAAAAAGACAAGGATTTTAATTATAGTTACTTAAATATAAATACATAATATACTACAGATATCGATTAAAAATAATAGAAAACACGTTTTATTTTAATTATTATTATTTTTTTATTTTTTTAAAGAAAAATACTGATATTGGTTGTTGGTGTGAGAGGTGTATGTATTTATTTTATAATAAATTTAAAAATTTAATGTTATTGTTTTTTTATTTTTTTTATTTATTTTCACTAACTCTAACCAACTAACTGACTCCCTTTTTTACTAATTACTACATTTGAAAATCTGCATAAATATGATACAAGCATAAAAAAATTTTTTTTAGTGTTTTTTTTTTTTGTTTGTTTTTTTTTTTCAGTGAATGAGAACCGTAAAATTATGATTAAAAGGAGCAAAAAAAAAAAACCTTAATAGTAAGACTTGGAATTTACAGTCAGTCTCTGCTAAACTTTAATTCTTAAGCAATTATTTCTGAATGCTAAAAAAAAAAAAAAAAAAAAAAAAAAAAAAAACGCATATGCCACTTTTTGTTACCAAAATGCTAATACCGATTCAAATTACCAAATTAATATTGATTTATATTACGTGTCTATGCTGATATTTATGTAAGTGTATTTTAAAAAAAATTGTGACTTTATTTGTTTGAGCTTATTTTGTCGCCCTTTGATATTTTTGTCCAAAAAAACAAGAAAAACAAATTTACATTTACTTTTGGGCGAAACTATGACTACTTCTATTTTCATTCTATTTAGTTTAGATGGTTTTAAGTTTCATTGACTTTAAAATGGCATAGTTTTCATAATATGTTAAAGATTGTAGTTTGTTTCAATTTATTTTGGATGGAAAGAAACCATAATTTTCATCTTTTCAACCTCAATTTCAAACTAACTCAAACTGGCTGCATATCAATATGATCAATATAATTATTATATTTAACATTCGTAGATCAATATAAATTCCAGGTAGTCAAACGTGAGCATGTATCTAACCCCACACACATTCACAACTGCTTATGACTATAATTATGCAAACAAACATAAAGGAAATTAAACATACTGTAATGCATAATGCTCTTCTGCATACTCTTCTCCAAATATATGTGGGCTTTTTCTGTCTAAATTGCAGTACAATATGTTCTCATCTGCACTAATGCCCCGCTCCTCCTGTCCCAGAAAATGTAATGCATAATGCTCTTCTGCATACTCTAGATAGGATGCTTTTCAGGAAGTCTTATATAATACAGAGAGAGACTGAGACTAATAATGTGGAGAGAAAGAGACGCGTGATACACAAACACGCACAAGCATAACGAGACCTTGAGTTATGATGTGTGTATCTCTTGTGAGGTGTTCTTAGGGGGGGTTTTTCTTATTTTTATAAAAAAGAGAAAAATATATTGACCTTTGGTTACACTGACTGAATCTCTCATGAGCAGTCTTCAGAGGGCAGTTAAACCGGTCAAGACTTCTGATTTGATGGGGTATGGATGTTATTGAGTCTTGATCAGGATATCACCGGCAAGCTTTGATTTGATTGGATGGTATGATATCTGTATGTATGTTAAGTTGTTTTTTGGATTTTAGAAGCCGGCAAGGTTTGATTTGATTGGTTGGTTTGGTTTTGAGATAATATTTCAGACTCTAAAATATAGTTGTTTTTAATAGATCTATCTCTTTCTCTCTAAATAGGTGAGAGCTGGGAAACAGATCTGATTTTAGTCAGTTAGAGACTTTGATTTCATGCCTCTTTCCAATAACTGTCCAGATCCACTCAGCAAACTGATGTGATACCTATATCTTTTTCTTTATATGGGTGAGAAAATGTTTTTGTGTTTTTTTTTTTTTTTTTTTGTTGGTTTTGGTTGGTTGCATTTGTTTGATCGACTTTAGACTTCAAATATTCTTGCAGCTTTGACACTAAAAAAGTGAGTCCATAATCAAGCTCCTTAATGCTTAGACTCACAATTGCTATCATGAGCGCCACAGTAAGATCATTAATTCTTATTCTCATAATTGCTTTCTTGTTTGCATAGTGTTCTATATGGAATTTTCCATCCTCTTGTTTGGTAGTGTTATTTGTTCGAGTTTTTATGCTAGATGTTAATTTGTGTTATAATTAGTTTAGTTTTCATATGTGTTTAAATTTGATAAGGATGTTGTGGATTAAATTGAAACACCCAAATAGCCATAAAGCAATGTATACACACACACACACACACACACACACACACACAGCACACACACACACATCTAGATACACACACACATATATACACACACTATAAGCAAAAAAAAAAAAAAAATGTGTGTGTTGGGTGTGTGTGTGGTTTGTGTGTGTGTGTGTGTGAGTATACTGAAGATCACCTATACATACATTTAGTTTCCTTTTAAATTTTTTTTACATACTATAATAGTAATTTATATTTTTTTAGGTTTTATTACAAATTAAATATTCATAAAATATTCATAAAACTGTATGACCTTCAATGGATCTCAGGATTAAATATATTGTATTTATATATTAATATATATCTGAATTTATTCTATAATTTATATATGATGTATGCATATTATTGTTTTTACTGTATATACACTCTGTACGCTATTTAGTTATTATAATTTACATTTATTTTAGACTGTATATATGTTACTATTTTAATATAATATAGTTTTTACTATATATACATTCAAATTTTAATATTATTTTTGTTTTTTATTTAAAGTGGATCTCAGGAGGAAAAATTAAAAATACATATATGCATATTTTAAACTGGGAAGGAGCTTTGAGTTCTTAAAGCTACAGTTGCCCATTTTCAAGTGCACATGAAAAGATCAGATGAAATGACCCCTTTAACACCAACTCTGAATAAAATTAAAAATACATATATGCTTAATGAATCAAACAAATAACAACAGAGTTTCTGAGTCTCAGTGTCCGTCTCTAAATATCCCACAATCCACCCTTCCTGCCCACACATCCCGTCCCTTTTGCCTGCTTATCGGGTCCATAATCCCTGACCCGACCATCGAATAAATCCTTTTCCATCATGCTCCCCATGTTGGTTTTGACACACGCCACTTTGGAGCCCGTTTATCTTTAACTGCTGCTGTGAGTAAGCATCAAAACACCAACCGCGATTGGGAGAGTGCAAATGCAGCAAGCTCATTTCTCTATGCACTATGGTCCACCTTGTTTTGATCACGCTCTGTTGTTTGTTTTCCTTCTCTTTCTTTCGCTCTTTGTTGTTCAGCGTAACCTGGAGCTGTTTTTTGTTCAGTGTAGTGTGGACTTAGTTTTTTTTTGAATGTGTGTTGTTTTTTTGATTTGAACCTGTAGCTCTTTGTTGTTCAGCGTAACCTGGACCTTGGCCTTTCGGTCAACGGGAAACAATGCTCAGAGGCTTGGATTTGAACCTGTAGGGTCAGAATACGTTACCCTTGATTATTATTATAATGGTGTAGATGTCTTTTTAATCTGTACGGTGTGAGGTCATTGTTGAGGAAAATTCAGAGATGAACATAGGGTAGATGTAATCGGCAATCACGTAAAGGTAGAGAAGAGAGAGCGTGTGTCTTCTTCGATGACTCCAACCATAATATATCTCAGCTCACGGCTACCTTTACTTAATCCTCGTCCATTTCTCGTTATTGTGTATTTATATATATATGTATGTATATGTATAAAGTTTAAGGAGAAAACTTTTTTTTCAGCAATGATAATAATAAGAAATGTTTCTTATAATGGTGAAAATGTGCCATAACAGGAATAAACTGCACTTTAAACGACAAAAAAAAAAAAACAAATAAAAAAACTTTTTTTCACAATATCAATGTTTTTTTTACTGTATTTTTAATAAATCTATAATAAACCCTGGACACAACGTGCACATTTTACTTTCTTAATGTATTTTTAATAAATCTATAATAAACCCTGGACACAACGGACAACTATTAAGAAAATAAGTTTGGCGGGACTATTTTATCCATCTCTATTGATTGGATCAAAAAAAAAATTGGGCGTTACTTTCCAGAATGGAGACAGATGGTTGTAGGCTGAAAATAAAATAAAATAAAATAAAATAAAATAAAATTTTAAAATACAAATCAAATTTTGTCCTTCACAACGTTGAGGCTTGGTAAGGGAAAGTCATTCCGAGGAGGAGCATTATTAACAAACCGATAAGTTCTTCCAATAAGACCAGTTTTTTATGTTTTTTTTTTTTTTTTTTTTGCTTTATTATCCCCAAAATTATAGCTAGTTCAAAAACACACTCTAGAGCATGACTGATTAGGAAGAATTTTTTTTTTATTTTTTTTGTGTATTTTGTCTTATCTTATTTCTAGTTCTGCTTTGCTTGATCTTTATTTTTTTACTTTGTTTTTTTTTTTTTTTTTTTTTTTTTTTTTTGGGCTGTTGGATTTTAATGATACAGCATGCTGATCATTAAAGAATATTAAAAAGGAATAATAAGGAAAGCACCCCAGACGGTTTCAATTTGGTCCAATCACATTCACACTGTGAGGATTTGAGATTCTAATTAATCTATATTCAGATTATTATATTATGGATGCAGTAATTGTAATTAATAGTTGTATCACTATTTCTGACATGTTGTAATTGGTGGTATATAAGTGGTGTTGTTTATTTATTTTTATGTGTGTTTGTTTGTATGTATGCGTGTGTGTGTGGAAAAATATGAGCGGGGTGTTGTTTTTTATATGAGGAAATTATATACATGTTATGATTATAGCATATATATATATATGATTAAAACAACTGTCCTGCGTGTGTAAAAATCAATAAAAACCAAGGTAAATGTAGTTTATGTTATGCATAAAGAGTGAAAATACTTCACACTTTTAAATTATTTTCTAATTATTATTATTGTATTTGGGATAAAAAAAAAAAAAAAAAAAAAAAAAGCAATGCTAGCTATGAAATTAGCTTTCCAAAAATGTTTCTAAAATGTCTTTCCTGCAACTAACAAAACATAATTTGATGTGTGGCGGAAATGACAAACATGACAGAATTATCCTATATGTGTATATACTACATATCATTTTGGAAGAAATTAATACTTTTATTCAGCAAGGACGAATTAAATAGTTCAAAAGTGTACAGAGGAAAGTGTTTTTTTTTTGTTGTTGTTTTTTTTCTGAAAAGCATCTGTACTCAGTGTATGCATAAATTAGCATCTCAAAATAGCACCAGATAGATGCAACCACTGCTACAGTAGATGTCAACTGAAGGTTAACAGCATTAGTGGAAACCAAAGAAAAATCTTGTTCTATACTGATGTATAATCAGTTAGGATTAAAACACCTTCCTGGAATCACAAATCACAATCACAAAACTGATTCCAAATCAGCATAAAAAGTGGCTCTTTCCAATGACATATCATCATGTTAATGGCCTTGACAGATGGTGTGTGAATACCCTGATCAATACCATTCCAAACCTCTTAACCTTCAGTAGTGCAAAGCAAGACCTGGAGAAAATGAGGCTATTGATCAGGGCAATAGAGTGGAAAGATGTGTACGGCATGCTAGCAACAGGCTAACTGCTGCATGTGCACTTCCACTAACATACTAACTTGAACTCACAACCAGTGTTTATCAAAGCAAACTCTGTAATGAAATTACAAGTGTGTGTTTTATAACCAAACCACCTACAGCAAAGGAACGATTAGCTTGACCCAAATGGGAGGTTAAAGTAACAGTTCACCTAAAAATTAAAATTTGCTGTGAATTTATTCACCCTCAAGCCATCCAAGATGTAGATGAATTTGTTTCTTCATCACAACAGGTTTAGAGAAATTTAGCATTACATCACTTGCTCACCAATGGATCCTCTGCGGTGAATGGGTGCCGTCAGAATGAAGCTGATAAACAGCTGATAAAAGCATCACAGTAATCCACAAGTAATCCACACCACTCCAGTCTATCAATTAGCATCGTCTGAAGCAAAAAGCTGCATGTTTGTAAGCAACAAATCCATCGTTAAGATGTTTTTAAAATTGTTTCCAAACAAAATACAAATCCTCTATTAATAATATAGCTTTCTCCAGTGAAAAAAAAAAAAAAAAAAAAGAAATATGCATAGATCAAGCACTGCTTATAAGCAAAAACAGCTCTAAACAAATATGTCTGTGGGTTTTAATATAAGAGGACAAGAGGGGATGGACTTTTTCACTGGAGGAAACGTTATTATGGATTATGGACCAAAATTGTGGATGTGCTTCTTACAAACACGCAGCTTTCCACCTCACATGACGTTAACTGATGGACTGGAGTCATGTGGATTACTTGTGAATTATTGTGATGTTTTTATCAGCTGTTTGGACTCTCATTCTGATGTGGGTGTGCTTCTTTCACTGCAGAGGATCCACTGGTGAGCAAGTGATGTAAAAACACATTTCTCCAAATCTATTCTGATGATGAAAGAAAGATTGTTTGGTGTGATGGTGGTTAATAGTTGTTCAGATTTTTTTTATTACTATTTCTTTGAGTAGTTATTTTTTTTTTTTTTATTCTTCTTATAAATCTTCTTGTTGTTCTAGCAAAACACCTCTGGATCCAGACTTCCTGCTGCGGTGGAAGCTGATCAGTGCCGTAGTCCGAGAGATTAACGGCTCCTAGAGCATGTAAGCTTCTGTAACCGCACAACTGACACAGAACAACAAACACTGAAGTGAGTCCCTCCACACGCTCAATCAAGGTATTGCACAAAGTCAGAAAGCTGGCATTTCAGAATAAGAGAGAATTCAGTATATGCACAACACTGATGCTGCAACTCGCTTTTCTTAAGAGGATTTTGGATATCAGCTAAAAGCAGAGTGCTCATACAGGTATCTGTAGAGTTAATGACTGAGTTAATTCGAGACGTGCTGATGTTGTGCCAAGAAGCAAAATCTACACACTACAATGTAAAATGAGTAATGCTGTTTGGCTGAATCAAAAGTGTTAAGTGTCAGATAAATGTTTGCGCTTGCAAATCTTACATAAATGCAACGCTAGCTAGATGGTAGATCATTGCAAGGGTTTTAGAAGGTGTTGCTCTTACATTCTGATTTGAAACCAATTTAGATGCTTTCAGTACTGGAAACTGAGAGGAGAAAGAATGAGATTGACAATGTAAAGGTATAGTTCAGCCAAAAATGTAAACTATGTGATCGTTTACTCATTCTCATTTCATTGTAAACCTGTATGACTTTCTATCTTCTTTGAAAAAAGGCAAACAATATCATAAAAGTAGCATATGGCTCATGCACAGTTTTGTTAGTGTTAACTAAAATAAAAAATCATAAATTAATTAATTAATTAATAATAATAATTGTTGTTTGTTGGAAGTATTATGTATTTATTAGAAGAAAAACTTAAAAAAGTGATTGCTTATTAATTATAAAAATTCGAAATAGAAAAACAAACAACAGCTAACAATATGTATATGTATATATATATATATATTAATATTATATATATTATATATATATATATATATATATATATATACACACATACACACACACACGTGTATGTGTGAGTGTGTGTATAAGCACAAAAAATGTATAAAATAAAAATAAAAATGAATACTGAAAATATATAAAAATAAAAGCTAATTAAAATTATTAATAAATACTATAATGATATAAATCTAAAACTGCTCATGTGCTAAATGTGAGTGTGTATAAGCACAGAAAAATTTATAAAATAAAAATGAATACTGAAAATATAAAAAGACACATAAACGCTAATTCAAATGATTAATAAATGCTATAATGATATGACTGCTCATGTGCTAAATTTAAATTATTTTATATAATGACTTGAGTGAGTGAGTGAAAAACAAGTTTAAAAGCTGATTAAATCAAATCTCACTTAAATTTGCATATATGCATATAAGGTGTGTCAAAGCGTGCCACATCAGATTCAATGTCAATGATGCCACATTTAATTGATTCTTGTGCCCCAACCATTTATAATGCAGCAAATTATAAATATGTCCATATGCATGTTATTTTGGGCATATTCAAACAGTATAAAATATGAATCAACCACTATAGAAAAGGGGCAGATTTTCAGTCATCACTGATCTAGATTTCAGTAAAGTCCTGTATGGATTACTGTTATGATGGAGCCTTTTTGTTCATTTTTTGAGCTTGACAGTTCCTAGTCACCATTCACTTTAACTGTACAGAACACTTCAGTATGAGACAGAGGAAAGAACATCACACAGGTTTGGAATGACATGAGGATAAATACATGGCGACAGAACCTTCATTTCTGGTTGAACTTTAAGCAAATTTAGGAATCAGCAAGAGACAATGACATTTATCCGAAGAAGAGTCAGATGAGCTAGAGATGTGCAATGCACCAGTCAGAGTAGCATTTAGCATCAGCAAAGCAGGAACAATTGCTCATATGCCTTAAACGAACTTGTCAGCTCCTCTACAGCGTGATTGATACCAGTAACTCACACTATCCGGCTTATTTGTGACACAGATGAAGATAATCATCATCTCTTGTGGTAATGCTGATGAAAATGACAATAATTATGATGAGAGAGGGTGGGGGATTGCGCTTCTACCATACGCAGAAAAAAAAAAGGTAAATACTCCCCAAAAATGTTGATGATACATCAGAGAGCACTATAAATCACTCACTTCCCTTCTTTATTCTGTTTCCTCTAGAACGATGGAGGGAAAAAGTGCCAGACGATGAGGGGGTGAACACAGCACGCTTCAGTGGCCATGACTGCACTCCCTGGGAAGAAAAGCAGTCTGTCAGGACCATTATTCAGGATAAAATGCCCTCTTTTCCTCTGATCTAAGACCAGCTGAATCTATTCTTAAAGGAACAGCCCCAGTGATATTGAGTGCTACTGTTAACAAAAACTAAATAAATGAAAACAACTTCAAAAAAAAAAAAAAAAAAAAAAAAAAAAAAAAACTTGGGAAACAAATAACCTAACTAAAACACATTTTCCGGACATTTAAATAACAATGGCCACAGATTAATTTTAGTTTTCGATGCACGGTATATTATAAAACTTGCAACCTTCACAACCTGCCTGCATTAAACATAAAAATGGGAAACAGGAAGACTGTTAAAAAGACAAACATAGACAATAATCTGAAAAAAAAACCCCACTAACAAACAACCAAATAAATTAATTAATCAATAATAATAATAATAATAATAATATTAATAATATAATAATAATAATAATAATAATAATACTATATAGATAGATATATATATATATATATATATATATATATATATTATATATATATATAATATATAATACACACATACATACAGGTAGGCAGGACGCACGCGCGTGCGTACGATAATGGATTGGGAACAAAATTTTTAACTACAAAACCATAAAAAATAAAGAAACTAAACAAACGTAAAACTAAAATAAATAAATGGTACATAAATAAATAATAAAAAAATAAAAAAAAATAAATAAATAAATAAATAAATATATGAAAACCCTTTCAGGTCACCCATTATCCATTTGTTAACTATCGCAGTGTAGATTGTGCAATTATCATATATTATTATTTTTTTTTTAATACAGTAATTTGACTTAAATGTACTATTTATACTTGTTCACTTTAACAGTGACTATAGGCAAACTGTCACTGTTCTGTTGTGCCTCAGCAGTCACGTCCACTTTTCTACGGAAGATTTCAGAGTCAGTCAAGCTAAGCTTCCAGCATTCTCCTACAGCGAGAGCTTCCACAGCGTCCAATCACAAAGCCATCAGAGCAGTAAAGCTTCATGATAACACTGATACCATGACAACGCAAACCATCCCCTCCGCCTGTAAACATAGTCCAAGTCCACTATCATCTGCGCATGAGTTCACAAACAAGCCGCGGGCCGGACTTTGGGTGATAAAAGAGCAGCAGCAATTCTGAGATGCTTCCTGGAGGAGACAAAACAAGAGGGTCAGTCTATTCAAGTTAAATTTGCTGGGTCCTTCTGCATTTGCCGGGGAGTTAATCTGATATATGGCCATAGGCTGAATCTATTTGCGTAAGAGCCTCTGCCCTTGGCTCATAGATCAGTCAAGCAGCCCTCGCTTGCTCTGTACCTTCTGTAATGGATGACTGCAGAAAGAAGCAATGCAGGTGCACCTTAAGAAACCCTAAACTGGGGAACAAGCCACGGCAGGCAAGTTAGGCCATCAGGCAGGTTATAAATATTTGCTCAGGTCATTCTTCTTACAGTATCAAAGAGCACCTCCAGCCAGGTTGAGGAGAAATGGGATACATGTAACAATAAAATATGAAATGTGAGGAAGTGTGTTCTTAAAGAGATAGCTCACACACACAAAAAAATACAACTGTTACCATTTACTTGTCCTGTTGTAGTTCTAAACCAGATTGTTATCCTTTGTTTTGTTTTTTTTTTTTTTTTGAGTGAAATAGATAAATATACTGTAAGCACAATTACACAAAAGATAATGTAAATACCATTTTTGAGAAGAATATTTTTGTACACCTTCTCCAATCAATCTGTAATTTTGCAATAAATTATGCAAAAAGTGTGAATATTTCATACTTTATTATTATTAATATTATTATTATTAATGTGGAGCAAAATAAATAAAATAAAATAAAATAAAATAAAATAAAATAAAATAAAATAAAATAAAAATGTCCATACAGAGGAAGTAAACTGGGTCCAAAACAACACTGAGATTTTAGAAAAGAAAAGAAAAGAAAAGAAAAGAAAAGAAAAGAAAAGAAAAGAAAAGAAAAATATTTTGTTATCAATAAGATGAAAATTAGCATCATGAAACAAATTTAAGGATGCAAAAAAAGGAAAGGAAAAAATATTTTCATTAAATAAAAACAGATGTAATTTTAGTCATAATAAAAATAAAACAGACGTACATTAATTAACATGATGTTTTGTAATATTTACTAAATTTAAAGGAAAATTATCAAAAGACAAAAAACTACGACTTAAAAAAAAAAAAAAGAATAAATAACGCAATTTGTTTTAACAACAACTGAATTGCTGTCTGCTTCAAATTTTATACAACTGTTTAATAATCAAGAAGCTAATATGGTGTAAATTTGGGGGTCTGGTCCAATATATATTATTCTATATATATATTTATATATATATATATATATATAAATCTCTTATGTTCAAATCCAATAAAAACTGTAATATTGTGAAATAGTATTAGAATTGCTTTCTATTATATTTTAAAATGTAATTTATTCCTGTGATGGCAAATCATTACTCCAGTCTTCAGTGTCACATAAATCTACCAAAATCATTCTAATATGCTGATTGATTTGCTTATATCTAATCAATTATAATCTAGTTACTTGACAGATTTTTGTTTGATGATTCTTTGATTCATAAATAAAAGAACAGCATTTATTTGACGTAGAAACATTTTTTTTTTTTTTGACATCACAAGTGCCATTTTGACATATTCATTTCTTTAAAAAGCATTTAAAAACAAAAGTACTGACCCTAAACTTTTGAACATTCGGCCAAACAGTTCATATATTTCCTTTCCGCCTCGAAAATAGTTCTAAAAGAAACCAAAGAATCAAGTTTTGTGCCTTCAATCAGCTCTGATTTTACCACTTACATACTCTGGTCTGAACCACCACAAACACAAAAAACTTACAAATGACATTTTACAGCTTGCACTGGAATACATTACAAAACCAGCCTTCCCAATCCTGACCTCCAGCCCGTGTCTGAGAAAGAAAGATGTGTTGTGTGCGAGTGACTCTAAATGAGAGCGAGAGTAGAGCTGATAGAGATGGGGAGTGATAGTGGTGTTCAGGGAAGAAAGGTGGTGGACGCCTAGTGAAAGAGAGCAGGTCTTTTTGCGGCGGCTTTCAGTGCGAGAGGAGGTCTGTCTGAAGAGGTTATTTATTTTTCATCTAGAAATGGAAAGTGAAGAGTGATGTGGAGAGAGCCTCGATGGAATTACACTGGAGACTGTGAAGGCGCCGGAGTCTCCCGGGATTATTCACTCCCGCTCTCGGCCGTCTTGATCTCGAGGAGGGAACTGTTGCTCGATGTCTCTCATCCTAAATAGTTGCACTTTCTCAGAGCCTCCTCAATAGGTGTCCTCCTTCTCATTTCAAACTCAATTATAGCAGCAAATGAAAGCCCTGGTGCTCCATAATCAATCCACAGTCCCATCAGGCCTCAACATGTGCTCCTTGGGACGGCTCATTAAGAGCCCACTAGTACACTTTGCCTTATTATGGAAAAACCTAGATCTTGTTGTATCCCATGTGGCTCGGTCTCAAAGAGCAAAATCTAGTACTTTCCTGGTTATTCGCAATAGCTACTGCTAGTTCTATTAGCAAACAACTTAATTAATCAAGTAAAAGTTTTTTTTTTTTTTTCCAGATATGAGGACTTTTATGGCTCAAAAGTTGACTCAGTTCTTTACATTTTATTAATAATACATTTCTTTCCCTTTTTGTTACATGAAGATCACATCTTTATAATTTTGGGGGGCTTTCAGGTAAAGATTTTTATTTTTCACACGCTGCCAGAGTTTCAATCTCAAAATATGACACTGATTGCACATGATGTGAACAATATTTTTGTACATAAAAAAAAAAAATTTTTTTACACATGATGCAAAAAAATATGATAATATTTTATTCTTGTTCATATTCATATTCATATTATTTGTACTTGTACTTGTATTCTTGATTTGTTTTTGTTATTTGTTTTTTTTTTTGTTTTTTTTTTTTTTTTTGTTTTATTGTGTTGTGTTTAGGGTAAATAGAAAGCTAGCTATGAAAGAAAAAGTTAACCTTCCAAAAATATTAAAAACATCTTATCTGCGACATAAT
The DNA here is from genome assembly GCF_018340385.1 of Cyprinus carpio. Classification (NCBI taxonomy): domain Eukaryota; kingdom Metazoa; phylum Chordata; class Actinopteri; order Cypriniformes; family Cyprinidae; genus Cyprinus; species Cyprinus carpio. The sequence goes on from NC_056621.1 coordinate 7,997,911, forward strand.
ACATAATTTGATTTTAGGTTAAAATTGCATATATTCAGAAAAAAGTAAGATAATGATCATGTGATATATGTATATACACTGGCATTCAAAAGTTTAGGGTCAGTAATTAAAAAAAAAAAAAAAAAAAAATCAATGCTTTTATTAAGCATGGACTTATTATTTATATACTGTTAGTTTTATTATATATATATATATATATATATATATATATTTATATATATATATATATATATATATAACTCTTTATTCATTAAAGCAAGAAAAAAAAAATCCACAAAACCACAAAATATTAAGCACTATCTATTTTCAACATCGATAATAAGAAATGTTTCTTGAGCTGCAAATCAGAATATTAAATCATTTCTGAAGGATCATGTGACACTGAAGACTTGGAGTAATGATGCTGAAAATTCAGTTTTGCATCACAGGAATAAATTATATTTTTAAATATTCCAAATAGAAAACAGTCATTTTAAACTGAAATAATATTTTTGCAACAATGGTGTATAAAAACTTTCCAAAAACAGTAGACAAACTCAATCAAAGTGTTAAAAGGTTTTTTTTTGTTTTTTTTTTGAGTTTATGTTCTATAAGTCCACAGGACCAAAAAAAGTTGAAGATACTTCCCAAAACAAATGGAAAGTCCATTGAGCAACACCCGTGGCTTAAGCTTGGAGTCTTTACTCGCCGCCACTTTTAATGAGCAAAAATGTCCAATTCTTTCAGAGCAAAGATCTCATCGGGGAGGTTCTGGAGAGTGGCAGAAAAAGTAATATGTTAAAAATAATCGCCGCTGCTCTACCCAGCACGGAGGAACTTTCCCTGTAGTAATCAAGCAAGTTCTGAACTTAAGTTTACAGAGGGAGAATAATTAAAGTGACACCAGTGCTGCTTTGGTGCATCCTCTAGCAAACTCTCACCTGATGCTGGTGTTGGGTCCTTTGCTTTCTGACGCATCAACACACGGGTCCCCATGCACGTAGCTGCCGGAGGCGAGGGGACTCGGATATGTAACATGGCCTCATTTTGCTCGTTCGGCAGAGGCAGCGTGGTGCTACACCATGAGGAGCACAGAGCAGGCGGCCTTGATTATTTCCTCAAATAGAAACATGTCTACTGGCCGCTAATCGCCTCGGCAGAGCCAGAGCGGGTGCAGGCATTCAGCCCGTAACAATGGAGGTGGGCAAATAAATAAATAAAAAATTAAGAATAATATATAATATATATATATATATATATATATATATATATAATAATAATAATAATAAAAATAAATAAAAAATAAATAAATAAATAAATCTGGGTGACATTATACTTATAATGGAAATCTAAGAAACTGATTTTTTTATTATTATAAATTTTAAGTATTTTTCTTATACTATTATTGTATTTATTAATATTTAAGTTATCTTTTATTTTTATATGTTCAGCTTTCATTTCAATTTTAGTTTGTTTTGGTATTTTTATTTGCTTTTTTATTTTTTTTTTTTATTTTTAGCTTTTTTTTATTTTTTTTTATTTTTTTTTAGTTTTATTTTTATTTCAATTTTAGTATTTATTTTAATTCAGTTAGTAAAATAGTATTATTTATTTATTATTTTAATTCAGTTAGTAAAGACATAATTTCTGGTTAACATTTTTTCAAAGACTTTCGTTAAATATTCATATTTAATTAAAATTTAATTTTAATTAATGGAAATTAATTTAAATATCTTTAGTTAACAATAACAACACTGTTTTGCAAATGGTAAAATACTTAATAATGGTAAAAACTATTTAACACTGAATATTCTATTCAGTTCCATAGACATAAGATGTAAACAATATGCATGGCAACATGATTACAGTGTGTGTGTGTGTGTTTGTGTGTGTTTTCAAAATTAATAGTTCTTTACCATGACAACATAGTGCCATAAAAGTAAAACAAACAAACAACTTTACAGCTCAAATGATACATACATTTGAAAGAATAATATAAATGCGTTTTAAAAAATACCTTCAAAAATAGGCCCCATTCATATATTATTATTATTATATATTTTTTTTATAATTAATAGTTTAAATTGGTTTGCTTATATATATATATATATATATATTATATATATATATATATATATATATATATATATATATATATTTTTTTTTTTTTTTTTTTAGGTTTTTTTATGTACGCATTTAAAGTTTTTTAATTTATTTTTATTTAGTACTTTAATACAATTTAGAAATGTTTCTCGGCAACTAAATGAAATAAAAATACATTTTTTCAGTTAAGATTTTATTTCAAGCAACAAACATGTTTTTTTTTTATGGTTTTAGTTTAAGGTAATTATAACCTGCCTCAATTTCTATTTTCTGCTGTTTTTATTTTTTTATTATTTTTTTGTAAACAAAACAAGAGACTTACCAAAAATGTTTGTGGTAATGAATATCATTACACAAATGCTGTCGATTGAACTTAATTTGTACTGAACTCGGGATATTACTTTAATCATCTCTCCACCCGCCGCCACCATCCTCCGTCCAGTCGGCTGAGGAGGGGAACTGCTGAAGAAGCAGTCCATGGTAATTAGGCCTTAGAGTGCACTTTATTTTGGTCCTCCCTGCCAAATTAGGTTATATAATAAATGAGAAAGAAAGGGCGAGAGAGAGTAACAGAAAAACACCCGAAAGAGAACAGATGAAGTCTAAATTTAAACCCCACTCAACATGAGTCACTGCCCCCAGTGCTTCGGGCTAGCCGGGGTCTCGCTGCTGTAGTCTTGAAGTTGTTGCAGTGAATACGCTCTGGCCGACACTCACCGTAAGTCACACGATACACCTTCTCAGCTCAGACCACCTCTAAGAAAGAATGGGAATTCAGAATCGGGAATAGAAGGATTTCATGAATGTTTTTTTTTTTTTTTTTTTGCCAAAAGATGAACTAATGGATCTCAGCTCACACAACACTTCTGAAAAGGTGCAGAAAAGCCTTCACTAATTAACTGCAGCATTAACTGAAACCTTCAAAGGTGTGAGCTAAAGGCCATGAGCGCAGGAAAGAGTGTGATACAAGCAAGAAAGGCGTGACTATATAAACAAACCTGCAATAATGAAATACGGTGTAAAATACCACACTTATCACTTGACTTCTCTGAATGTGTTCCATATAGCCCATGATAATCAGTTCAGCTGGAGACAGAGCATGTTGTAGCTTGATTAGCCTCATCAATCAATCAATCAATCAATCAATCAATCAATCAATCAATCTAGATGTTTATAAAATGTTTATTTATTTTGAGCCGATTAAAAGTCTTTTTTTTTTTTTTTTTAGATTCTTGTAGACACATTTATTTATTGCCCTTAATTTTACACAGATTTTCTGAATATTATTTACTGATTAAAACAATATGAATTATTTTATTTCCATGATTATTTGTGCATTTCACTGAAAATCTAATTTTACCATTGACAGTAATGTGTGGTGAATAAATAAATGAATAAATAAATTAGTTTTTTAACAAATTATTTTATTTTCATAAAAAAATTATTTATTTATTGCATATGTATTTAAATAGATATTTTACCATTGACAGTAAATCAATCATCCAATGTTAAGAAATTCATGGATTTATTTATTATTATTATTATTATTTTTATTTTTTTATTTTTTACAACAAATTTTTAGACCACTTACTGGATCAATAAAGCTAAATGTCATATTGTATGACTAACATAATTTATACAAATTATTTTACTTTCATGATAAAATAATTCTTTTCATGATTATTTATGAATTTAAATTATAATTTATGTAATGACATTTAGGTAAGTACAGTCTGTCAGTAAGTAAGTAAATAAATTAATTAATAAAGTATTTTTATTTATTTATTTTTTTTCAAATTAATATACATATTGGAAAAATAAATTACAAAATATTTTTATTATCATAAAGAAATAATTAATTTCCCGCTTATGTATTTAAATAAATATTTTACCATTGACAGCTATGATGATGTAAAATCAACCAACCTTAATAAATTCCTTAATAAATTCACAGATTTAAAAAAAATTAAAAATTAAAAAAAAAATTAAAAAAATTTGTAGACCACTGAGCAAGCAAATAAATAAATAAATAACTAAATACATACATATATACATACATACACACATACAGTACATACATACGACTAAATTAAACTAAAATAAAACAAAAAAACCTTCATCAACCAACATTCTGTTTGCCTGTTGGACCAGTAAAGGTTAATGCCATATTACTGTATGTCTACACTAGCTTTAAGGAGGTCTTATGATCTACTAGTAAGTTCTACCTTAAGAACAAATGGTGCATCCAAATTGAGTACAGACTTAGTTATAAACTAACTAACAACTAAGCCCCTAAACACATCAAAGATTCATTCTTTGTGTTAGAGGCTTGTTCAAGTCCCAACACTATGTTTGAGCAATACAAGAAGTGATGGTTACCTTAGAAAACACCACAAATAAATATTGCAATGTCAAAGTCCTGGTGGTTGATTTTAATTAAACGAGAATGTTAAGTTAAATGATATCTATGAATCCGGTTCAGGTAGGTTAAGAGCTAAATGTGCAAATGCACAAAAACAGGATCCAGCTTCACTTTCAAAAAGGCACTCTGGCCATTGTATCACCTGTGTGGTCAGCAACTCAGCAGAACCAATCTTGAATTGGATTTTAATAGATTTTGTGTCCGTTTCCCAGCACTGCAGCATTTTCAATCTCTTTCGTATTTCCCTTCAACCCCTCTATCTCCATCTCGCACAGGTTTGGACTCTCTATATGATGCTTTAGACATTTTATATAAGACAATAACAGTCACCCCAACACACTTTACCCTAGAAAGCACTGCTTTTACATAACTGTTTTAATAATGGAGCAGACACTCTTGTGCTTTGCCTCTCCAATCGCCCTGTCAGTCTTGCGTGTGACATCGAAACAATAATAAGCAGGTTTGCAGGGTTATTTTTAGAAATCGGGGGAAGTGGGAGAGGAGATAAAAACGCAAATGAGTCAGAGATGCACGCTGCCTCTCCACATGGCTGTATTCAAGAATGGCATGGCCTAAATCCCTTTTAGTCTTATCGAAAGTTTGCATTCAAATCTCGCACAGGCTAATGAAATGGAAAGGCAGATCTAATGGAGTGTTCTGATCTTCACGCGCAAATGAACCATCTAAAACAGAATATCGCTCTTTAAATTTTGCTCTTGAAACGCAAGTAATCCTCAGCATCAGAGAAGCTAATCCAAGTACTTTTTGTCAGCTAATTAGACAGCACGGCAATTCAGGGCAAGAAAACTTCACATGTGTGGAAGAATAAAATAGCTAGACAAGTTGTACATGCTTGGAATCTGGAGTCTCTATCCTGGTCAACAGCCTGAAGCCTTAACAGAAACATACGCTATACAAGAAAGCTAGCGCAAATGCTAACAGCAACACATTGGAAGTGCGTGTGAAGAGATTCAGTTGCTCATTTTTATTTAGAACAGCTGGCGCACAAAGTTAGCTGAACATTTCCCATTAAGTGGAATCACAATGTTATTCATAATGCAGTTTTTCATGAGCCATAACAAATCGAACTAGCACACTGATTGGTTTGGTGTACATATATTAAACATTTGAAATCACAATCACATCGGAATATTTAAACCTGCTTTCACGCAGCCGCTGATCCAGAGAGAGCAGTGCTCATCATGTAAGCTTATGTTTGAAACAGCTTCACAAACAATCTACACAGTAGGTTACATTTCTGTGTTGCAAACATTAAATACTAATATCAAAAGTATTGTGATAAAAGTTTATAGTCTGGATATAGCTGATGTTGCGGCAGTCATATTCAAATCGAATCTAATTCATTCAATCAAGAGATTCGTTCAAAAATGACTGAATCAAGTTCATTTATTTCAAATATATATATACTTTTTTTTACATGTTTTTATTTTTAATAGGCTCATTTATAACATTTTAGACTCATTTATAACAATAAATTACACATTTTGTAAGAAACCTAAGTGAATAAGCTTATATATTATTTTGTTTTTGTCTAATGATTTGTTTTCAGAATTGTGGGAGAACCGTGATCTCTTTCTAAAAATCAATTATCCAGAGTCATAGCTTAAAAGGGTCATATGACTTTGATAAAAAGAACATTATTTTGTGTATTTGGTGTAATGCAATGTGTTTATGTGGTTTAAGGTTCAAAAAACACATTTTCCATATAATGTACATTATTGTTGCTCCTCTATGCCCTGCCTTTCTGAAACGCGTCGATTTATACAACGCTCATCATTCTGAAAAGCGAGATTTACGCTGATTGGCCAGATATCCAGTGTGTTGTGATTGGCTGAATGCCTCAAGCGTGTGATGGAAATGTTACGCTCCCTAACATACCGGCTAAACGAGACAAAACACAATAAAACTCAATACAAACGAGGATTTTGTTGCATCCAGTGGGGACATAATTACAGATTATAATGACTTATACTGTCTTTTTACGTGTTGCGTATTATGCCGTGTTAACATAAAACCATGTCTGCATTCATGATCAGAGAAACAACAAACAACAAGCGCTACTCTACACTGCTTAAAACTCACGTTTGAATCATCTGTGGCAAATTAAATATGTAAACGTACTTACTTAATGTGATTTGGGTGTGAAGTGATGTACTTTCATTGTTGGAATTGCCCCACTTTATAGAAACAGCATTTGTGCACAGAAGCATTGTAGGCTACTGGTTCAGGAAACAGTCCTTGTCTTCCATAAAATGCACTGCACACATCTGAATATTTGGGTTGAACTGTTCTGGAACAGAGTTGTAAATACAACTTAACCACTGATTTCTAGTTGTGTCCTCTTTTGGAATTCCAAACAACGTTCTCACAGTTATATGCTCGGAGGCACTATTACGCATCTCCTGAACGAGTCTAAAATCATTCGATCAAAAACACAGACAAGGAAGACGCAGAAACAGCGGAAACATTCAAGTGTGGATAAATAAGAAAGAAAAGCTAAAATAAAACAGGTTTTTGTTTGTTTGTTTGTTTGTTTGTTTGTTTAAAAGTAGACAGTCTGTTATTTTTATTTTTGGTGTATTGCATATTTAGATATTCAGAAAACAAAAAAAGCTGGGGGCAATGAAATTTTAGTGAAAATCAACAGACATGCTGGCGGGGAAAGAGTTAATATAAATAACCATTTATTAATATTAAAATACTTCTGTCATGACAACTCTCAGAGACTCTAGTATGGAAGTGTACATAACTTGCTTCTGCCAATACATCCACAGACATGCTTCTGTGAGCGTGTAGGAAATACTACTGCTGCACATATAACATATGAAATAACCTTGTAGCAGATATATACAGGTGGAGCTGGGGAAGGTGGGGGGTTCTGAAGCGCGCTCTAACTGCTACAGCAAGCACTAGCTGAGTATTTGAATGTTGAGCAGCAAGTGAATTGGCTGTTGATACTAAAAGAACCAGAATCAGCTGCGCCATGTGAATAATGAATCGAGTAAGAACCTATCGGCCTGTACCATAATGACAGAACTTTGGATTTATTCATTTTAATTGATTGCAATTCATTAATATGAATGAATTTTATGTGTTTAATTTTTAAAGCTGGTTGGGTTGCCATTTGATTACCAATGGAAAAGCAAAACCTTCATCCTCAACATAGCAGTTTTGTAGACTTCTGGCATGCCTGTGCTAGCCTTTATAAAGAAATGAATACACAAGCGAGGGAAAAACCAGACTATGCATTCGTGTTATTTTCAAGGTGGCACTGCCGCTCACAAACTGTTTTTAATGTGATGCCACCATGTACTATTTCTGGCCTGAGAGGGTGCACTGATCCATGACTCCTCTCCTCCATCAAGCAGCCTGTTTGAAAACTAAAAGCGCAGCGCGTCCATTTCACAAATAAAACCTCAGCGTCTGCCTTCCCAAACATCGCTACCCACCTTTCGTGCTTATTTTACTGTCTTATAAGTGTTTGTATGCTGGTGTCACCATCTGTTGAAGCTGCGGCCCTCTGAGACAAACGCCACCTTTTCCTCAACACAAGAGACGCCTGCAGGAGCTGTGGCCAGCGAGCGAGACATCCATCAACGCCGGGCCAATTCCCCATATGCATGCATATAAATTACAGTATACATGCTGCCTCCCTGCTTGGCCTGCAGCTCTGCGGGAGGCATGAGGACAGAGGAGAGAGAGATAGAGAGTGCTTATCTTAATGAAAATGGTGGAACACTGCCCTGATTATAGCTGCACCGAGTGGCCTGAGAAAGGCAGAGAGAAGAGGAAGGAGACGGGATGATTGCACAGGAGGCTCTCGGTCATCCTGTCAGTGGTTTTGTGGAGGGGGTGTTTAAGAGGGAGGAAGGAATCGTTGTTTTGAGTCAAATCTTTGGAATGAATCAGCATAAGGAGTACATGATTCAAGTCAAGTCAATAACTCCAGGTCTGGTTTGCACTATGGTTTAGTGGGAGTTCTGGAACAGTTAAAGGATCATTAATAGAACAAGTAATCTTGTACGTATATAGTTATGGCTTGCAAACATTACAATATTTTGATGGGAAAAAAGCAGAATTTGCAAAAATGTTTTCCAGCTAACACAGGTGATGTTTTGTCAAAAGTGTAAAAACGGCTAATTATAGTAAAACATACTATAAATACACTGCCATTCAGAAGTCGGAAGATATATATATATACACCGTCTGCAGTGCAAGCCGCTATTACAGAGATGGTATCACGACGCATGCATCGTTTGTGTTCCGAAGATGAACAAAGGTCTTACGGGTTTGGAACATCATGAGGGTGAGTAATTAATGACAAAATTTTCCTTTTTGGGTGAACTATCCCTTTAAGTGCTGTTCTATAATAAATGCTGGGACTTTCTATTAATAAATGAATACTGAAAAAAAGTATTAAGGTTGCACAAACAATATACAGCTTAAAGTTTTCAACTTTGATAATAAGAATAAATTCAAGCACAAAATCAGCATATTAGAATGATTTCTGAAGAATCATGTGACACTGAAGACTGGAGTAAATGATACAGAATATTCAGCTTTGCATCGCAGGAATAAATTACATTTTAAAATATATCCATCCATCCATCCATCCAATCAGACAGACAGATATACATACATTCATTCAAGTAGTATTTCACAAAATTACTGTTTTATTGTATTTTTTTATTTATTTTTATTGTACATAAATCCTTATTGCTGAGGATCTGACAGGCAGGTCAAAAAAAGAAAAAAAAAATAACTTTAATAGCCAAATAGCAGGAATGTTAAATAATATCTCACATTCAAGCTCACTGCATGGGGAAATTATCAGTAAATAATTATTTCCATTTCTGTCTTTTTTTCACATATTTTCGCTTCAGAAGTCAATATGTGGAATATTTTTAGATCTATAATCTTATGGTGTTTTTGGGTCCTTTTTGAATTTTCACAGATCCAATATTCAACTAATGTAAAGAGCAGCCAGCATGGTCTTCAGACTATCTCCTTCATTGTTCTATGGAAGAAAGTAACTTTAGAAAGACATGAAGGTGAGTAAATAATGACCGAATTTCCATTTTTAGGTGAAGTAACTCTTAAAAGCCTACCATTTTGATTCCAACAATTTTTAATAGTTTCTTCCATAAGGAAAAAATAAAGGAAAACACTGCATAACACGGGGTTAAAAAGACAGCGCACAGCTGCGAGATTCTGGAGATGCTTCGTTGTTGGGCTGGAGTCCTAGAGGACTGATTAGCCCAAAAGATCTTTATATAGACAGCGAAGGAGGGCGGTGCAGGGAGAGCGAGAGAGAGAGATGGAGGGGGCAGGGAGGGGTCTTCATTTCAGTCCACAGAGACACTTTACCTCACCGCATCCGAGAAGCGAGCGAGCATTTAGCAATCTGTCTCGTAATTAATCATGCACCCTAATCAGTCATGGCTGCCGGATCTGCGCGTGATAGATTTTCCACCCAAGTCCCTCGTCAGTGTCTCTGGAAGAAAAAAAAATAAAATGCTCGGAAACTCGCTGCCATCTTCGCTCAATCACCCTCTTCTTTTCCATGTTATTATGTCTAACAGTTGGGAATCTGATCCTGGATGCTATCTTTGCGACGCTGGTCTAATCCGATTAAAAGCAGGGAGATTAAAAGCTGTGATATGTTTGCCGCTGTTTTAAAGAAGCCTGTGATGTTGTGGTGTAAAAATGTATTACATGTCTATATGGGGGAAAGAGATGATGTGAACGAGATCTAGTCTCTGGAGGCTGTATTGGGAATCTGGTGTGATTTAGTCCTGTTGAGATTATATAGGTACTTATCAGATCCTACACAGTAAAGTATAAAGTTCACTACTGTATGAATCCAAATAGCTATCCTGAAGAGGGATGAGCACAAGGACTGTACTTACAAAACTAACAGCATGACAGTTCACCACTAAAAAAAGGGCAAATTTCTGTTTGAGATTATATGCAGAGCACAAAAGAAGATATTTCTAAGGATCATAATGCGGTTTATGTCCATTGAATGAAAATCAGTGGGGCCCAAAACTTTAAAGCTACAGAAACAATATGTGAAGTTAATTCATACAACTAAGCTGGAATATTTCAGTTGTATTTTCCAAAACGCTCACTTTGTATGATGGGCAGGCCAATATTTAAGCCTATATTTACTCTCAAATCAATTGAAATACTCTCAAATTAAATCTAAATGAAAAAAAGAAATGCACTTGACTTAATATGTCAGTGCAAAAAAAAAAAAAAAAAAAAGGAAAAGACATACACACACATATACATACAATATAAAGAAAAGGCAAAAGAGTCATATGCAAACTGCATCAAAAAAGGTTTAAAAATAACTTCCCACATGCCATATTTAAAACAGTGCACATGCCACAAAATAATATCGCTAATCTCAATTAGCACAACATTAAGCTTGAACAAATGATATTAAATCAAGAAACAGCATTATTTCTGTAGCTGGGTTAAAAACATCAACAGAGGCACTTAAGAATATTTCACTGCAAAAAAAAAAAAAAAAAAAAAGAAGCCTGAAGATATTCTGCACAGGGATGAATCAAATGATTTGGGGAATCACTTCAAATTAACTATCTGAATGAATCAGATTCCCAACACTAACTGTATGAGAAAAAAAAAAAAAAGAGGACCGTTTAGAAGAGCAAGCACAGCATTGTTGTTCACTTTACACAGCCTTTTGAAAAAATAAAAATAAAAAATAAAAAAGTGTGCTTGTTACTGGAAAAGTAGGTAAGTTCACTACTTTTAGTTATTACTCCATCACTTTTTATGTGAGTATATGTCTGCCTGTCTGTACACGTCTAAATATTTGTATATTTATATAAGTGTTTTTGTCAGTCAATATGCTGCTTGCCTCTCATCTCTTAGTGCCTGAGGGACATTGTGGAGGAACTGATCGAAACGTGACTTCAACTGAACAGGAACTATGTGAGGAGCAAAAGGACGGCCTCACTGAGAGAAGACTGATGTGCAGACTGAGAGAAAAACAGCTTTGTACAGCCAATTACATGACATCCAACACAAGTCATGCAGATTAGACACCAGAATACAGCACTGAAGGGGGTAAAAACGGAATAAAAATAGACAATGTGAGTAGGAGAATGTTATAACTGAAAATAGATGGAAAAAAGAAAGAGAGACAGGAACCACAAACGAGAACTAGAATGTCCGGAATGCATACTAATGACATGCTGTTTTTGTAGGAAAGTGGCATGATGTATGCAGAGTTCTGATGAGCATAGAATATCAAAATGACCTAATACATTTGACAAACTGTGTAGATACTATATCCCACAATGCAACACGCACAACTTCCATTTAGAGAGTAAAACAACAAATGAATGAATGAATGAATGAATGAACTTCCAAAAAGGAATCCTGGTATCCATTCATAAATGCATGTGTGACAACTGTGTTGCCTACTAATATAAAAACATGAACGCAACTCTGTACAATGTACCGTTTCCCACATAACGACTCACACACTACACATATGGCACTATAATCAGTTCGCCAACATTCCATTTCATAGTTAGTCAGACAGAAACTGTGAGCAAAAAGCAATTGAAAGAGAAAAAGCAAAAAGCTGCCACGGTTCTAAAATCTGGCGTCGAGGAAAGAACTGGGATCCTTTTCTCAGCCTGGTCTGAAGCGGCCCAGCATGGAGGAGTGTGTTTGCCTGAGTCTAGCAGAGACCCTGAGGTGAGTGTTACCCCGCTCGGCCTCTCAGACCCGCAGTGGTCCTCCACAGGGAGGTCTTTGAATAGACAGCCTGCCGTTTCCCTCAGCACAAGGGGGTCTTTGATAATGGCACTACGGAAGCCTATAGGGGCCCAAAGGACAAACAGAAACACATGCCAATTATGCTCGTTCATTGACTACAAATGAGACGGGTCAGACTACACTGTGCTGGAGTATTCAGAATCGCGACAAACAGAAAAATGAAAAGAAAAAAAAAACACTCTCACCAAAGGTGGAAAGCCACGCATGAGAGAAGCTAAACATTCTGTTTTCGTAATAGTGTTTCCTGAAAAACTTCATGCGCCTTTTGAGAACGAATGATGAAAACAGCAACAAAGAACCTTGGGGACATACAATGTTGTAGCGTTATTGATGCGGAGAAAAACTGCGAGGCTTAGCATCAGATAAAGAACGCTGCTGCGTGCCTTACTGAGCAAGGTTCACTGTATGGTCTTATTATGGGTGTACAAGTGTTTTGTGTGCGTGTTTGTCGGAGAGAGACCCACCAGAGTTCTGTCGACTCAGCGTCGCTGAGGGCAAAAGGCTGTATGGTTTTGGCTTTAACCTCAACCTCCAGGAAAACAACACAACTTTTTCAGCTGGCGCGGCAGGATGCAGCCCTGCCGTTATGCCACTGTAAATCGATATTCAATAGAGCTGCATGACTACTGTATGCATTGCAATTTGATTGATGAATATTTAAGAGACTTTGATGAGCAAGGTTCACCAACATCATCTTTCAGAATCAATAATTTGCGTGTTGGTGCATTTGTTTCCCAGCATGCATTATAGCTTCTAGTTTTGTGATTTGTTTGCACCTAGTGTTAATCTTAAATGTCTCAAAAAGGTTCAGCAAAAGTTTTTGTAGTCAACGATGACAAAGAGAACAAAGAAAAGTCTGCAATCATGACAATAATGAAACGATTTTCATTAAAACATGGTGTTGATAAAAATATGAAAAGAACACTGCATAATAGTAACAATGCATTAATGAAGTTTTCAGAAGAAAAATCTAGCAATATTCTATAACTTGCATCTGCACAGAATGGCTAAAGTAAAACTGAATTAAGTTATGTGTGTAAATAATGTTGTGAATAATCCACAACACACTAAAACACATCTGAAAACAGGAAATGAATAACTAAAGCATAAAAATGTAAAATATTTTATTACAATAATACATATAGATATAATTAATGTGAACATTATATATATATGTGTGTGTGTATGACAAACCAAAAACCAAAAAAATGTTACGTTTCTACTAAAATGGTTAAAATCATAATTTTATGTGAAATAAAGACATAGATATAGAGAGATATAGATAAATATATGAATATGACTAATATGACATTATAATGAATAATGAATATGACATTAAAACATATTAATGCTAATACACAATTCCAAGTTTGTTAGACAACAAACAAGATTAAGGAGTAAGCAAGCAAAAAAAAAAAAAAAAAAAAAAAAAAAAAAAAAAAACTTGAAATGGATCAGTGCACATAGGTTTATCCCAAAATGAAGGCTTAAACTGTTAAAGTTTTTAAATTTACACAACCTCACATTCGCATTTGGCTGCGACTACCTTGAAAAACCATTTGCGTACAGTCAAATTCAGCACTCTTGCTGAACTCATGTGCTGCTGCTTAATTTCTGAAACGCTGATCATTCTGATATGTAGAAAACAGTATCCGGTAGATGTTTGGCTTGCTAAGTGAATACATCCCCTACAGCTGAATGTCCTGCAGTGTGGGGGCAGCTGGGAAGATTTTCAGCTCAGACTAAATGACAGAAGTTGCCTCTGGAGGGTTCGATCATCAGCACACAAAGGGGAAAAGAAGAGCAAGAGCGACATTGGGGATGGAAATACTTGTCCCTACGGCAATCAATTACGGTCCATTTGCATTTCCGACACTTATAGGTAGCGCTTCACACTATTAGAGTCATTTATACAACTTATACGGCTCATTTGCAGATTGATAGCTGCCATTTCTTAACCGTGCATAATGAACATATCATCAAAGGGGCTAAAGTCACCGCGCCGGATCTGATGGCGAAGTACCGTCCCACTTTCCATCTTCATCAAGACTTCATTTGCTCACCAAGTCACAGCCCCCAGACAGCTTCTCCCGCCTGCTTAAATGCATCATTTGCTTTTCTTGGAGATAATACAGTTTGGGTTAGTCACTAAATTAGGAAAGTGGAAGCAAGTGAGCAAACTGGGATTACAGTACAGCAGAGGCAAAGTGGGTTGGCTTGTGTGTTAAAAACAGCTCTGGGCTCAGTGAGCCAGATGTTAGCGCTCTGTTTGAATATGTTTTGTTCAATGGTTTGGGTGGTAGTGGGCAGAGGACCATTCATTTTGCACTTAGCCTAGCTTCAGACGGGTGCTAAGTCCTTTTTTTCCATTTTCAGTATGCAGCCGTTGTGAATAATTGATCAGTAGTTTAACTGGTTTTGCTTTAGGAACCAGATTTTACATTGGGCATCAAGTGCCCTTATAAATGGGGATAGTTCACCCCAAAAATTAATAATATGTCATGTTGTTCCAAACCTGTAAATTTGTCTTCTTTGCAGCACAAAGGAAGATATTTGGCAGAATGTTTCAGTTGTTTTTGCCCACTTTTAAAGGAAAAGTCAGTGGAGTCCAAAACATGAAATGTCTTAATGTTTAATTTTATTTATTTTTATTTTATTTTATTTTATTTATTTATTTTTTATTATAAACTACATATTTTACATATTTAGCATTTAGCAGATGCTTTTATTCAAAGCGACTTACAAAAGGGAAACAAAGCAATTTGTCAAAGAGCCAACACTAGTCATAACAAACAATGCCAGGTTTATTTGACAACTAGATTATAAAGAATCCAAATATAAATAATATGCCATGTATTAAGTTCCAAATGTGTAGAAAAAAAAAAGTGTTCTTGTTCATGTAAAGAAAGTCAGTGGGGTCCAAAACACTGACTAGACCTAATTCTGTGTCACAGAAGAAAAAAATCATACAGGATTTGAATGACATGAGGGTAAGTAAGTGATGATGAAGTATCACATTAAATCAAAGCAGCCTTGAGCAAAGGAAAATCACTATATAAATAAAACTACTTTGTTTCAAAACAAATTATTTTATTTTTTGCACTGTATGATCTGCAGGCCTTTTTGGGAGGGTTGCAACCCCCTGTAAAATATTTATCACTTCAGTATCAGTATCACTTTCAAATGAAGTATTAGCTAATTCTAAGAACGCCCTGTTCATTTCGTCTCTCCTGACCCAGGAAAAATCCGGCCATAAATAGATATCTCTGTTCTTATTAATATTTCATCTCAAAATAACTGTCACTCATAGCTCATTATAGTCTATGGGTATGGCCTACATTCAGGATGAGTACAAGATCTGGCACTGATCATAGACTGCGCTCACATCAGAATCAAATTGGGGTCATTTTCCTATAAAGAACATGAATCTAGGAACCGCTCTTTCTGCATAAATGGCTCCTTAGCCTCTGTCTTCCCACCTGCACATTCATTTTATCATACTGTACAATCGCAGAGACTGATACAATCAGAATCAATGAGGCGTTAAGCCAAGCGCACACTGAAGACAGAAGCTAGTCGCTCTTTCATGTTTTAATTCTACGGAACATAGAAGCCAAACACGGACAATCTTTTAGCACAGATGCTATGACCTATTTTGAACTTTAAAATCTGGCTAACCAGCTTTCAGGTTTGCAGCCATTTCCAACAAGCAAAAGAGCAGCAATAAGCCATTGAAACTGTGAGAGGAATAAGTGTAAATCGAGGGCAAGCTAGTGGGAAGTGGAACCAACAACAAATACAACACCAAAATGCTAGCTAGCTACTAACCAGTGTTGGGTAAGTTACTTAAAAAGAAGTAATCCACCACAAATTACTAATTACTTATTTAATTGTAATTTGATTACATTACTGATTACTGCATTTAAAAAGTAATCAGATTACTAATTACTTTACTTTCAAGTTACTTTCAAGTTTACTTTACTTTTCAAGTTATCAAACCAAAAAAAAAAGCTCTACAAAGAGAAACTCATAGTTCTTTCATTAAAATAATATTGACAGAAAAAAATACATAAGTATTATTTTGTGTAGCCTACACTCCCAATATCAACAACATTTATTTTATTTTTTTGTAAAATAAAGAAAACATTTTTTTTTAGTTTTTTGTTTTTTTTTTATTATCGAATATCTTCCTGATACCAGTCACTAAAATGAACGAAAATGACACAAGAAATACAGTAGGCTATATCTTAAGAAAGCTCTAAGTGTCTATTATTAAATGAAGTAAGTCATGTCAAAAACAAATATTCTCTGATTAAATAATCGGTATGAAAGCAACGCGAGGAACAGGCTCTCCCGTCTAAGCTCACCTATATCACACCCATGCACATCGCATGCTATAAGATCACTGTCCACGCAAAACCAGGCTTGAGATGCGCAAACACATAAATGTTCACATCACTTCCGTATACAAAGAAAGATTCAAGTTCATCTCGGCTATTTTTTGTTTTTTGAAGAAGATGTGCTTCTTAAGGAATAAGCAATTGTGATGCCGACGTGGCTTAATGCAGCGGATGATCTCATTCTGATGAGTCATTTATTTTTACTTATTAGTGTTACTGTGACATAAACTTGTACACATTCACTTGTTGAACTTTTCCCAAACTATAATGCCAGACTAAAATATTTCAAGTGCAACATTTTGATTCATATGAATTGAAATACGACCTTTCATTGCATCTAATTGTTGTAGGACTCATCTGCATTTTAGCTCACATTGATCTGTGATTTATTAAAGGGCATACTGACCCACAAAACATGATTTTTTAGTTCATATTTTTTAACACTACATTTGTAACTTAAAAGTAACATAATTTTATTGACATAAGTAACTGTAATCAAATAACATAAATTTAAATTGTAACGCATAACTTACTACTGCGTTACCAGGAAAAGTAATTAGATTACAGTAACTAATTTCTGTGTAACATATTATACCCAACTCTGCTACTAACCCACATTCTAACAAGTACTGACTTACTCATAATTTTAGGTTGTATTTCTTGCTCTACTGTGTAAAAGTATATAATTGATTAGAGAAGCTGATTAGTTCATCAAGATTTTGATATTAGTTTTACATGTTGATATTTTTGGCAGAGGCACTTTAGCATTCTAACTGTGTGTAGCACTTTATGGTTTGCACAATAAAATTTTGCAAATAGTACAAGCAACTTTAAGCTTCCTTACGAAAATTAGCCAGTTATTCAGGTAATCCACTAACTAGTCATTGTGTACGTTGTTCATGATGTCAACAACATAATAGAAAATCAAGAAATTGTTAGTGAGTGAGTGAGTGACGTGACATACAGCCAAGTATGGTGACCCATACTCAGAATTAGTGCTCTGCATTTATCCCGTCCAAAGTGCACACACAGCAGTGAATACACACACACCGTGAACACACACCCCGAGCAGTGGGCAGCCATTTATGCTGCGGCACCCAAGGAGGAGTTTGGGGTTAGGTGCCTTGCTCAAGGGCACCTCAGTTGTGGTATTGCCAGCCCGAGACTCGAACCCACAACCTTAGGGTTAGGAGTCAAACTCTCTAACCCTTAGGCCATGACTTCCCCATGCATAGATTTGTTACTAAACACATCTATGGTGACCAACAAGCATGTTTCTTCTAGTTTGTACTTAAAAGTCCTCAGCGGCCATCTTGTTTTCACCTTCAGGAACTCTTACGAAAATTAACCATGGTTTTACTACAAATAAAGTTACAAAACAATCATGGTTTACACTAGTTTAACCATGGTATTTGTAGTAAAACTGTTGTTTTACCAAAGGTAATCAATATGCCAAAAAGACATGGTTACTACTATTTTACTATAGTAAAACCATGGTTAATTTTTGTAAGGATAGCTATTTTCTGCATAAGTAATACAACTTCTTCAGGAATTTTTGTCAGCTGAACCCCTTTGACATAAAATATTCATCCCTTGAGATTTTAAATTAATCTTTCAATAATTTAATAACATTCACATGATGACAGTTCTGTGATGTTAGTTAATGATTTTTTTTAACTGTTTTAACCTTGAAGCTTTAATTTTGTGAGGAAAAATGTCTCTGTTTAGTTGACAACAGGTTTATAAACGCCTGTCGTTACAAATCAAGTGAAATGCTGAAAACTCATAACCACAAAAATGTTGAAAATTACGCAAATGAGACAAATCAAGCCTCTCTGAGTCACTAAAAACATTGAATATTGAACTACACAAGTACAAATGAAAACATTGCCATTACATTGGATTAAATCGCAGCCTATTATGTATTAATATCATTTCTATAGCTGAAATAATGCTTAAATGTCCATCTAGCGCCGTTTATAATGTTTCTGGTGCACTATAGTCTAGATTGACTATGAAATGAAGAACGAATGAAAGTTCATTTTCATATGACTGATATCCATCACATCATGCCAAACAATTGTGCCCCCCTGAGGTGAAAGGTCTGGCGCACAATGCGGGACACCCTCCAACATATGCTAACAACCCGGCATCATCCACCCAGACTTCCACCCCCTTCAAACACCTTCATACAGTACAGTCCAGATAGTAGCTACAGTATGATGGTGGAGAGTGGTAGAAAATGGAAAATATCCGCCGTGGGACAGAGAGATGTGACAACAAGAAATCATAGGACAATCGAAAATAAAAGGATTCTGAGTAACAATAAAGAATGAAACGTGATGAGCGATGACAGACCAAACCAGGCGAGAGGGTGGAGAAGTGAGAGAGGAAGTGTGAAAGACAGTAAGAGAGAGAGAGTGTCAAGGTGAGAAGGAAAGAGAATTGGACACAGTGGAGTGTGTCCATAGTTGTAACGCATCATATCTCACTCTACAGCTCAACAGTTTCCTGAGACCCAGGGGTACTGAGCCAAAGAGGTGTGGGGGGCTTCGGTATGGAAAGAGAGAGAGCGAGAGAGATATTGGACCCTCATACCATGCAGTGGCCAACTGTTCCTGTACAAGTGAATGGGTGGTTACAGGCTGCGGATTTGTGAAGGAAAGGATTCTGAATAACAGGGGACAGAATTCATGAAAGCTGCCTAGATTTTTAAAGGAATAGTTCACGCAAACATGTACCTTTGTTTTAAAAAAAAAACTACTTAACTTCAAGATGTAGATGAGTTTGTTTCTTCATCAAAACAGATTTAGAGAAATTCGCATTAGATCACTTGCTTGCTAATGGATCCTCTGCAGTGAATGGGTGCCGTCAGAATGAGAGTCCAAACATCAGTTTATTTATTAGTGAGCAAGTGATGTAATGCTAAATTTCTCCAAATCTGTTCTGATGAAGAAACAAACTCACCTACATCTCAGATGGTCTGATGGTGAGTAAATGTGCAGCAAATTTTAATTTCATAATTGCTAGTAAACTGCATATATGTCAAACTGGATCAATATTTTTGTGTGAGGACATGCCCACTAAATGCAACATACAAGCCAAAAATATCAATACGTTTTGAACACTGAAAATATTTATACTAATATCAAAAAAGATAAAATATCTCATAGCTTTCTGGCTAATATTTAAGATTTATGGCCTAGAGCTGGAACACATCTGGCCTTTTTCTACCTATTAAACAAACCTCACTGATGAACTGCGAAATGATTTGTTTGTTTCTGATGTCTCTAATGACATTTAGGAATAAACTAGATCATGTGACAAAAAATTAATAATGACCAGTCTTCACATGTACATGCACACAACTCGCACTTCACCAAAAAACCATCGCACATCTGTCTTACTCCACGACCACCGGCAGAACAAGACTCCAGAGGGGAAGAAATTAGATTAAATTAGACGGCTATCTATTAAACTGGCACAAACAGGAGATGGAGTGCTATTATAAAAGACCTGTCTTATGTATGCTAGGCCGCTAGCGCTATCATTACATCATAATCTAGCATATACACATCTCACTGTGTCTTTTTTGATCAATTTTATGCTTTGCTTACGAGTTTATCTGATGCATACTAATCTGTCAACAGACGCTGTTTTCCCTTTCAAATTTCTTCTTGAAAACTTTTGCCTATTAGCATTCATACGTGAGCACCTAATGCAGCATGCAGCAGATAATGTATGCTAGGCTAATGTTAATGTCTGAATATCCAAACGCGCTTCGCTGTGCTTACGGGTGATGAAGCACTGGGGCTAAGGGGCTAGCTGTTGTTCTAACTATAAAACACAAAGGGAATTGTCCTTTCTGAGTCTAAATGACACCAGCTGTGCTTTAATGGACCTGAATGGACACATCTCAGGTGCGGTGGGACGCTGTTATTGCCTGGAGCTCTGTTTCTGGCTGGATGGATGCCTTTATCTTTAAGCCCATATAAAAACATCGGGGGGAGATAGTAATCGTATTGTGGCATCAGGAGGATAGCCTGAAAGTTTAAGTCAATGTAATTCAATCAAAATGGCATGAACCTTCCGTACTGTATACTGTACCTCAAAGCGGTGAGGAAATGGAATAAACCCTTTCACAATAGACTAGCGGGCGATAGGTATTTTCTGTGGATGGATGAGATTTCCAATTCATAAGATGCGTAAGTTAAAAAAGTAGAAGAAAAACAAAGTGCACTAGAAAAATTCATTTCAAATTAGGGTGTTTATTAAAATACCATATAATACCAGTTTGCAATATCAAATTTCATTAAAATGAAAGCCTTTTTAAGTGAAAAATGAAGTAAAAATTTGAGCTCAACAATTACATTTTGCCCATTTATTGTACAAAATCATTCTTGAATACGAATTTTGTTTATTAACTAATCAAGTAGAAATGGTTATCAGCCAATGTGATTTTTTACAAATACTGGTCAGTCCTACAAAAGTAAAAGTGACGTGACATTCAGCCAAGTATGGTGACCCATACTCAGAATTCGTGCTCTGCATTTAACCCATCCAAAGTGCACACACACAGCAGTGAACACACACACACAGTGAACACACACACACCGTGAACACACACACGGAGCAGTGGGCAGCCATTTATGCTGCAGTGCCCGGGGAGCAGTTGGGGGTTCAGTGCCTTGCTCAAGGGCACTTCAGCCATGGTATTGCCGGCCCGAGACTTTAACCCACAACCTTAGGGTTAGGAGTCAAACTCTCTAACCACTAGGTCACGACTTCCCCACTCTGTAACCTGTGTGTGCTTAGAAAAACACACATCCACAAACTTTTGCTCAAAGTCTAGTGGCAAACCAGGATTTTTGGAGACCTGATGTGCACTCACTTGACTCAGCAGCCAATTGTTAGAAAATAACTGTGGTCATCAGAGCATGAGTCCAGAGTTGCCTTCTCGCTGCTTACGCTTGTGTTTACCACAGAAACTATTCACTAAACTCAACCAAACAACATACTGCAGGTTATCCAGTCAAGTTTTTAGGTGAGTTTCATTCCCTGTTCATACTGACTGTGACTGACAGTGATTTTAGGTTGCTAAATCAGTGTACTGTTGGTCCCTAGTGGGCGTTCTGGTCACTGACAGTCCAGACATTTTCCTGGGTTGCATAACCGACTATTTCAGCTATTGAAATATTATATATAATGTACATAAAATGTGTCTGTTTATGTCCATTTCAATAGATAGCATTTTATCTATCTGCCTGTCTATCCAACTGTCCATCTAGATAGATAGATAGATAGATAGATAGATAGATAGATAGATAGATAGATAGATAGATAGATAGACCGTCTATCCATCCACCTATCTATCTCCCTGATAGATAGATAGATAGATAGATAGATAGATAGATAGATAGATAGATAGATAGATAGATAGATAGATAGATAGATAGATAGATAGATAGATAGATAGAAATATCAGATAGAAATATCGGATAGACGTACTGAAAGATTGATACAAATTTTAACTGACAGATGGATGGATAGACAGGGAGATAGATAGATGTCTATCCAATTTGTATATCTATTAATATGTCTATCGATGTCTATCTGTCAATTTATCAATCTATCTGTCTGTTACCCATATCTCAATCTCTTTACACATGTAAGGTCTATAAACTTTCAAATAAGGTTTTGTCAAGTCAACACTCATAAGTTTAGCAAGTTTAAAAGTACAGTAATATGAACTCAACTTCCTTACATCCCAATTTAAATTGCAATTCTGCATCCCGCTTGGCGCAGCAACACAGGAACTCAGGAACTCTACTGGAAATCAAAAGCCATTCTCACTTCAGTTCTGAATGGTTTCAGGTCACTTTGTCGTTTAAAATCTCTCTGTCAGTGTGAACGTCCTTTAACACTGGTAGCGGTTCGGGAAGAGACACTTACGGCAGTCTATTAAGAATCTTCAATCGATCGATTCCACAGCCACACCTTGAAGAGCGACAACAACCAGCGCATTTACAGCTCTCATGCGGAAAGATGTACTCACGATTAAAGTGTATCAAAACAAACACAGGCTAGGCGGTGTCCATAAGAGGCTCTCTATATGTAAATAACCAAAGCTGGCGTAGGTGCACGAAAGCAAAAAAAAAAAACTCATCTTATTTAGCGGCGGAAGGCTGCACAGGCTGATCCAGTCATTACTTGAGCCAGAGAGCTTTTCTGCACAAGGCCTTTGTGAGAGGAAATTGCGTTAATGAACTCTGATAAGAACAATCAACTCCAGCGGCTCTTATTTTATTCTGTTCTCTCAAATAACCTATTAAATGTAGATTCTCCTAGGCTTCATCATTAACAACTCCCTCTCTCTCCTATGACAGGAGGACAACTGAACCTCACCTCAGTTAAACAGGTGCTTTAGTACCAGAGGAACCAGGTGAGCGGCAATCCGTCACCTCCTCTGCTGCTAGCTTTAACCTTTCAATTTAGCAGCAAAATTAATACGGCCAGTTCCGCACAGCCTTGAACAGATGCCTCACAGGTGCAACCCAGAAAGGGAGACCGTCTCGGGCGCAGTTTTCACACACACATACACAGACACACCTGTAGGGCCCATCATTGGTCCACAGGTACGGCTCGTCTCTGCCCAGCTGCAGGCCTCCGCAGAGGTCGACTGACGTCAGCCCGGCGTGACTCCAGTTACAGGCTGATTCAGGTCATTTTCTTTTAGCTGAGCTTGGTTTGGGTTGGGTAGGGGAGTTTACCCCTCATTATTGAGTCATGAGGCCTGTTTTAGCTGTGTTTTTAAGGACATGCTGCCTTTGCCACAGATCTGAGGACAGAGGCTGATTGGACCAATGGGTTTTAAACTTTATGATGCCACCGATCGCCAAACATGATGATCGTCTTTAGATATTAAATATTAGCACAGATTAAAATTTTAGTGTGTAAAGATCCACTTATACAGTAAAAAATACAAATATATCATGAATATGTGTACATTTTTATGTTTGGAAAATATTTACTATTAATTATGTTAGGTGTATAATCCTAAAGAAGAATATACAAATATACACTACTTGTCATTAAAACATAATTTTGATTAATTTCATTATTTCTGACCAGTCTTAAATAAGAATGAAATCATAATGTCAAATTCTGTATTTTTTTTTTTATTGAATCATTATTTTTAAAGCAGTATTTTTCTCTAAACTTTTCCACATTTGCTTGTGTTTACTTGGATTCTTTTTCTTTTTTAATATATTTTTGTGTGTATTACTATTATTAGTCTCTATTTTATATCTACATATATATCTACTTTTGCTAATATTCTATATTTTATTCTCTGTATCTGTTCATCTATATATGTTATTTTCATATACAATAATTTTTCATACACACACACACACACTATATATATATAATTCTGTACATTTCTATATAAAAATAAACACACACACACACACACACACACACACACACACACACACACACACACACACATATATAAATGTTTAGAATTATTAACCCCTTAATAAATAAAGTAATAAATATGAGCATTGTTTCTCCTTTTAATATTTTATTAAACAAATTCACCAAAATCGAACCTTTCATTGAACTAAAACAATTGAAAGTGGAGGGGGAAAAAAAATCACATAATTAAAAAAAATTCTCAGTTATATGCACTGGCCACACTTATTAGCACCCCTAGAAATTATGAATAAAATATCTATGAAGTATATTCTCATTCATACTATATATAAGTATATATATATATAAGTTTTGCCCATAATAGCCAGGTTGTGTGGGTGGGGGGAACGGTGTCTATCCAGCACATCAAGATGGCCGTTTTATGATGTCGGCCAGATTATTCCAGAAAATTGATGCGGCGAGACAGAGCTCTGATTGATTAGGGCATCGACTGGAGAAATGTGCTGTGCTCATCCCATAGGAGGGGCTGTGGACAAGGGACCACTCGAGAAAAACACACACGCTCACACTTCAAGACACTCAGGTCAAAGAGAAGGAGATTAATGAAAGGTCAATGTGAGTGTGTGCAAAACGGGCTGGGCTAAAACGTCCATGCTGCAAAAACATATAGAACAACATAGAAGAGTGTTGCTAAAGGTATTATTCACCCAAATATGAAAATTAACCATTTACTCAATCTGATGTCGATCCGAACTGTCTAATTACTTACTTTCTTCTGTGGAAGACTGATTTTCACGCAATTACTTTCAAACTTTAAAAGCAACACAAAAACATATAGTCTATAGGTCTCACTCTTCTGAAGCCATATGATTGCTTAGTAAATCATTTAAGTGGAGACAATGTTTTTGGTGGTTTAGCATTTATTTTGAAGGTTTTAGTATATGTAAGTACATGTAGTGGTGTCTTACTGGTTAATGAATCATTCTTTTGAGTCCGATCTTTCCAATGAATCATTCAAACCATTTGAATGATTCATTCACAAATCACACTGATCTGGACTCAGATCTGGTTCAGTTTAGGTCTGTTCCTCACACAAAACTATTGTCTAATCTTAGAAGACATGGAATATAGTCAACTTTTATGTTGAATAAGCGTTTGTTTTAAAGTTTTAGCCATTGTTCATTGTAGCTAAATGGAAAAGAACAACCAGCCTCAGCTTCAAAATCTCTCCATTTGTGTTCCACAGAAGCTTAAATACATTCATACAGTGAAAAGTGAAAAGCTCTTTAAAAATGGCCGCATCATAGATTTCTACATCTACCGGTGAACGTCTAAAACCCAGCTTAACTCAAGATCCTAAAGAGAGTGTTTCACAAGACGTCAAATGATTGTTTAAAAGCTCCGAGATGTATTATTGAGTTATATATTGTCATACACTCTCTCTGAAGCAAGGTCGACCGGCCCATTTGCTCACACCAGTGCACTGAATACAAAACACACAGCATTTGCTGACGGCTGAATTCTGACATAGAAAAAAAACAACTTGCTTTAAGACAGAAAAAAAGACAAAAACATCAATTCAATGTCATCCTCGCCGCAACTCCAGCCCATCAATCAATATGCACTACCTACATAACCTCCCATACGCGGCCTTGTAGTTTGACTCAGGAAAGAAATCTCTATGCTGTGACAAGGAAGATTTAGACAATGGAGAGTGAGGTTGCACACCAATCCTGGTTCTCTTACCATTTAATCTGCCTTTCACACTAAACCAAATCTCCCTGGGAGAAATTGTACCTCAGGATGCAAAAAACAAAAAAACAAAAAAACTGACAGACTGGTTGCTTTACTGATAGCAGTCAACGGCAGTTTAAGGAATGAATACTAATTCACGCCCAAGCTGGGTTTTACACAAGCTAATCTGCCTGATTTGAAAGTGTTTATTATGTATAGAATGGGGTGCGAATTGCAGAACTGATGGATAAAGCTTGGAAATCACATGGTACACCGTACGCATTGGGGACCGGCAAATTCAAATTCAAGAACTGGCTTCCTTTCAGTCTGAATTTGGTCACAAAACAAAGGAAGTTGATTTGAATTCTGAACTGGAATGCCAGGAAGATGCATTTACTGAAGCATTATTTCAAAGAAATCAAACTCTGATAATGCATTCTGGGAAATTAAATGCTATTCCACCCTGGAAAACAAAAGTTAATATGCTAAATATGATGCTATGGTTTAAATATTTGAGGTCTTGATTGGAGATAATTGATAATTAAAGATTTTAGCAGTGACACAAATTGAAAAAAGTAACGTATAATTAAATACAAGTGGCACTTATAATGCTGAAAACTCAGCTTCAATTCAAAATGAGTTTAACTGCATTCAAATTCAATTCAGATTTAGAAATCTAAACTGCATTTTCATTTCAGTTCTGAATGTTGCACAATCCTAGTACACATAATGTATGTTACATCTCTAGAGCTTTATGTATAAATTCATTTATTGCTGGAGTTATGTTCATCTTCCTACAAAGGAGGTTCTCGATGGAAAAGGACAAAGAGAGTCGTGATTTATATCTTAAGGAAGTGGCTTTATTTTAACCATGATTAATCCCTGTTCATGCCCACAGAAGCTCACTTTATAGAAGCCACCCAAGAGACTCATGGGATATTACCACTATCACACTCGAACAGTAAAATAAACAAGCCCTGAGTTGCGTGCACTTCCAGAAATCCATCAGTACGCCCCATAAATACTACTGATATGAAACCCAGATTTCTTTTCGGGCTTGAAAAACAATGTCGTTCATCAATTACCAGACGTCGAAGACAACATAACCTGTTTTAATAAATCTCAAAAATCTCACCCGAAGGCAATTCCACAAATCATTTACGATGCAAATCTTATTGCTGGACAATAAATGTATTGACATCTGCATTTTATGACCAAACTGGAAAAAAAAAGAAAAAAAAGTGATTAATGGACATTCTGTCTTTCCCATGCTGGGCTGAGCGAGTAGAAAAGTTTGGAAGATGTACGGAGTGAGGAATGGAGCATCTCCACAGAAACATGAATCATGCTGTATCATTCACCAACAAACAAATGTCATCTCTCCACCCAACCCGGCAGCTTCATCATGCTAAAGCTCCTGACAGCAAAGGAACATAAAATGAGCGGCCCAATTCGTCTCCCCAAGGCAACATCACTCCATCATTCCTCTACTTCTTTTTTCCCCCTTCCATCGAGTGCCTGGAAAAGAGTGAAGATAAAAAAATCCTTCATTCACCTCAGGGAATAGGGGCAGGTGCTTGAAGGTGCGAATGCGATGAAGACTTTGTTTCTATTGGGTTGTTAACAAGACAAACGTCGGTGCTGTTTACGGCAACTTACTCTTCTTACTTCCTGTGTGATTATTTGGTTTGACACTCTGGATCCGGAATGATCTAAATATAGTTCTGCATGTTTTCCTATTTAATTTTCATTTGCAACCTAATTTTCCCTATTCAAGAACAGATTCGTACACATAACAGCGTTTTTTAAATACATTTTAAATAGATAGTTCAGCCAATTTATTATGATGTATTTTCTTTTGCATTCCACAGAATAAACAGATATACTGGTTTGGAATGAAATGATGGTTTGTCAGTTGTGACAAAATATAACTTTTTTTTTTTGGTTAACTATCCTTTAAATGTCTACAAACCTCCTGTATATATAACCTCTAAGTTTATAACATCTCAGCAAAGGGGTCTTGTGCTAACTCAGGCCTCTTAGCTTTGGATCGGGCGTCTGGCCAACAGGAAGCTCTCCCAAAGGGTGACGGAGAGTGGGCGGCCATGCACTGACTACTTCGAAGGGACAAAATGGAGTTCGTCTGACAGATGGATATAATTCAGTCATTACACACACACACAGTCTCAGATCCACTCGGCTTTCAGAACAATAATATTACCATGTTGTTCTTCACCTTGTGACCTCAAAACATCAAGCAGAGCAAGAGCTTCACGTTCTTGATCTTAATAAGGAAAGGAAAGATGAAAGGAAAGCCTGGATTGTTTATTCTGAATAAAATCAACTTTGAGAGGAGATTTGGTTTAGAAGAAAAACTGATTTAAAAATGTCCTATGCACTATGAGCTAGTGTCTTCAAAACAAGCAAGCACAGATTACAGTCAAAGATTGCCTGACTTCTTCTTTAGAAGAAGCTTCTTCAGATCACACATTCACAAAGCATAAGCTGTTGGCTGCAGCCTCATTTATCACTTCCTTTCCAAACCAATAGACATCAACTGGGAATGCAAAACATCCCAAACTGGTCTAAATTAAGATGGCTTCCCAGATTGCTCTAGCCATCACAAATTAAAAAGTAGAAGACTGACTTCTCTGCCAACATTTTATTGACTTGATACCTATGATAATGAAGTCAAAAAGAAAACCACTGGTCCTAGTGATGCAAGCCACAGATAATTGTTTTCCTCGAGTAGAGAGGACAGTTAATTATGACTGACAGCTATGACCTCAGAATATGCGGCATGGCTAATCTAGACATGTTTGTTTAAGTTTATCCTTGTATTGTCCTGATGCAGAACCTCCAATGTAATCCGTTTTTTAAAATAGTTGACTTGGACTATATAGTATGTATGGTTGAAAAAATAATAGAACCTCTAATGCTGAATGTTCATAAAGCAGAGCAGCATAAGGCAGTGGGAAGTAGAGAATCACAAATAGTAGTGCGGTTCTACTGTTTACTGGCAGGGATTTCAGGACCATGGACAGCAAACTCTGTCAGCCTTGAATCATATAATGTCTATACTACGGCCAGTTCATTAAACCCCACAGATGATGCTGTAAATGGATTCACATATACAAGCTAAAAAAAGTGAACATTTATAGGAATTGTATCTTAATAGCAGCATTAGAACACACACACACACACACACACACACACACAGGCAAACTGCATAAAAATGAAATTATGTAAAAATTAATTTTAAATACTATGGTATAACTTAAGTGAACTTATCTTACTCTGAAATATTGTATGAAAGTTTTTTGGAAGTTACAATTATGTATAGAACCCTCCTAATTATTGGAGGAAAAGAAATGTGTACTTTCACAGTAAAATCAAACTATTATATATATAATGGGTCTGACCAATCAAACAAGCAAAGAAGCAACAGCCTGTATCTCTGCCTCCAGCACTACAACCCTCATTCTAACCAAATCTAAACTGATAACCATCCGAATAACTGCTAATTTTTATTCTCGCACAATAAATTGTATAAAATATGACGAATCGAACCATGCCTTAAAACGGATGTGTCAGATCACACTGCGACCGAATGAATGAAAGAATGAATGAAAGAACGATTCAACCGCAAAGATGGAACACTGTGCAGTTGCCAATAGCGCACACATTTATCAAACACGCACGCACGCACGAGCGCGCGCGCACACACACACGAGAGAGAGAGAGAGAGAGATAAAGACAGTGGAGAAAAGCTAACAGCCGGCGAGAGGACGCTTCAATTGATATGCGTATGAATATATACTAAACGACTGTTCAAATTACACAAGTGACTGTATTGTGACCTTTTTAATTACTACAGTTGTATTTTAAGTGTCCTTAGATGTTAAGGACGCAATAGGCTATCCACCATGCTTTTAATGGTAACCAGACGCACTATGTGTCAAAGGGACGTCAAAGTGTCCAGTGATGTAAATATAATCACGAATGACTTACTTTCTAAATCTGTGAGGTTCAGATCGCAAACGTTCCGTTCGCTTTCAAAGCACCAAAATCCATCCGCAATTCTCAAGCAATGAAGCGCGATGCGAATGAAATGTTCTTCGGCGTGTACTCTGGGCTATCCAAGAGCACTTTTGCTTTCACAAGCTTCTATGAGAAGAAATTCGCTCCTGTATATCCGCTCGGTCTTCCTGTCAATGCCATCATATAGACGAGTGCCTCTAGAACAGATATCTCGATGCTTTCTTGCCCCGCATCATCAAAATCCGGTGTACCAAGTCTTTTTCCTGCTGATAAATCAATTAATTCGTCGTCTCCCTGGTTTTGCGTGTCATTCTTGGCGTTCAACAACACAGATTTGGGGTTTCACATTCAGCCAATACGCATCTAGATGGGTTTTATCCCTGAGATGGACCATTCCCTGCATTTCTTTCTTCATCCCAATCTTCAACAGACCATAAACGCAGATCGCTGATGTTCTTATTCCACAGTCGTGGTTTAAAACGGAACTTTTCTTCCTCCTTTACGCACCCGATCTGATTAGATTTCCACTCACAGCCCAGTGCGGATTTCAAGATGCTTATTTCCTTGAAATGTGATTATGTCCTACGGAATGCCTTGAGAGAGGAGCCTCGTGCGTTGGCAAACACAAATATTCGTATATCACATCCTATACAAGACCACCAAGATCATTTGGAAAGGAGGGAAAAAAGGACAAAATCCTCCAAGTGTCTTTTTTTTTTTTTTTTTTTTAAGGAAAGTGGACAAAAATGAGCCAAAATGTGAGTCAAATCCCTTATTTTAGTTAAATAACAGATAGGCTACATATACTAACCGTCGTAGTTCCTTTTCAAACGCGTATAAACTTGTCATAGACGAGGTATTCATCAAAAGCTACATCCCACCAGATACTACTCAATACAGTTCAACTCAACTCCGGCAAAAAGCAATCCAGTGACGCGACGAAAATCCACGCGAATGCTGCTGCGCTCCGCGCCAAGCCGTAGAATTACGCAGCGCGAGAGAGCCAAACGGAGATCAGCTACAAGTGAGTCACCCCGCGAGCAGGAACATCTAAAGAGGTGAGACCCGTCGAATACGCCGAGATCTCGTCGGTGAATGAAGTTCTAGTGTGAAGTATCTAGTGTGGTATGACGCGCGGCTCTCTGTGGGTATCGGCTCAGCGCGCTCCGCTGGTGACACCAAGAATCTTCTAACACGTATTGATGTAGCCCTCAGCCCAAAGTCTCACTCTTCTGACTGTCCTCACCGGCGTCTTCTTGGATGCGTAAAACTCAATGGCCCAACAATCTTTTTCCATTTTACCAATGATTGGTCGAGTGCAATAACCCTGAACGTTATAGATTATATGACGCGCCTTCGGACAGGTCTGTAGCGCCTGTTTGACGCACACATGTGCGTGTGTGATTGTGTATAGCCTGTGTACTAAGTGTGAGGGTTTGAAGTTGCTTCTTCCTGTCTAGTGCAGAAGGGACACGACTGCCATCTACCGGCGCTCCGACCCTGTCTAGACGCTGAACTCAGCCTTACGACCACCTGAGCCTTTCAAAAAAAAAAAAAAAAAAAAAAAAACCTTGAAGCAAGCATCTAATTTTCAAACCACAGATCATAAGCACGTTCTGTGACCTGCATACGCCTCCGATGGTTATGAAGTCCGTAATATATGCTTCACGTTCAGGGGGACTGTAGTAAAATCGCATACATTTCTATAGTAAAGAGGCAGTTTAGAGATGGATGAGACTGCACTGTAAAGAAAGAAAAACTAAAAAAAAAAAAAAAGATTAAATTAAATAAATGCAAGGAATGCCTTCTTATCTGAAGTAAAATCAGTGTATCCACAAAAAAAGTATATATATATATATATATATATATATATATATATATATATATATATATATATATTGCATTAGATCAGAAGATGTAAAGTGATTCATTTTAAAACTAGTCAACGGCTTAGAACTCTTTAGTGAGAGATTTTTTATTATTATTATTATGATTATTTACTTTTTGGGGAATTAATGGGGGGGGGGGGGGGGGGGGGGGGGATAATGGGAAAAATATTTCCTGGGAGGGAGAAGAAAAGAGAAAAAAACACTCACTGTTGTGCTCTATCGCTAGTTGGCATCATTCTAAAAAGCATTTTATTGGACCAGAATTTGGATACACCCGCTGAGTGCAAGATTAGCCTTGAATATTTTTGGTCTGTTTTCCCAAAAAAGACAGAATGTCAAATTTAAATGCACATATCCTCTTTTCGAAGCAGATGGCCTCAGAGTGAATAAACTAAAACTCATGTTTTCGAAAGAAATGGTTCATCCAAAATTGACAATTTGCTGAAAATGTACTCACCCCTAGGCCATCCAAGATTTAGATGAGTTTGTTTCTTCATCATCACTTCCTCACCAATGGATCCTCTGCAGTGAATGGGTGCCATCAGAATGAGAGTCCAAACAGCTTATAAAAACATCACAATAATCCATAAGTAATCCACATGACTCCAGTCCATTAAATAACATCTTGTAAAACCAAAAGCTGCATGTTTGTTAGAAAAAAACAAATCCATCATTAAGATGTTTTAACTTTAAACTGTTTCATGTGGCCAAAATCCATAAAAACACTTCCTCCAGTGGAAAAACTCCATCCTCTGCTGTCTTCTCACATCAAAATCTACCAACATATTTGTTTAGAATTTTTTTGGATGGTTTTCACTTTTAAATGGTGCTTGGTCTATGTGTATTTCTCTCCTGATTCAGACAAAACAACTTTTTTTTTTTTTTTCATATTTAGCTGGAAGTAACAGTTTAAAATTAAAACATCTTGATGGATTTGTTTCTTACAAACATGCAGCTTTTTACTTCACAAGACAGCAATTGATGGATATTGTGATGTTTTATCAGCTGTTTTGACTCTCATTCACTGCAGATGATCTACTGGTGAGCAAGCAATTTAATGCTAAATTTCTCCAGATCTATTCTGATGAAAAAACAAACTCATCTACATCTTGGCTAAGCTGAGGTACACTAAATTTTCAGCAAATGTTGGGTGAACTGTTCCTTAAACCTTATTTTCAAACAGTGTTCTTCTCTTTGACCGAGTGAATCCTGATTTGCATGTCAAAAAAGACTGACTTCCAAACTTTTGAGTGAAATTTCACCAACCGTTTTCTCATTCCTTAAGCAGAATATGCTTGTCAGCATCTCGTCACATCCTTGCGCTTCACCGGCATCTCATCATTTATCTGTCCACGCACACGTCCACCTGCCCATCAAGCGCAGCCAAATCAGCTAAATATGGGTGAAGATCAGCTCCTCCTCTCCTGCTGTCTGATTGAGTCATCCTAATTGTTTGACATTAAAGGGCAGGTGTGCTTCTGTGACTGACAGTCCAGTCTTCAGCGCAGTCTATTCCCACACAAGCTCCAAACAAAGCAAACGCATATGACCCTTAAACACAGGGCCCACTTAACAACAGCTTTCTCAAATGCGTCTCTGAAACATAAATACATTATCTGACAGCTCCAGGTTGACTTATATGCCAACAGCATCGTGATGGCGAGGTAGCCTTGTTATGACAGTCTTATCTAATGGTCCAGATTTAAAGCTTTCATTTTACAGCCCTCAGATGATTCTCCTGTGAACACTACGTTTCACTTAGGATGTTATTTGCTCTGTGGGAACCATCTGAATGACCATAACATCTATCTTAATGCAACCATTCATTTCTCTACAGGGACACCAGAGGAAGAGGTGATTGACGGAACATTTCTATAGCGAAGTGCTTTCAATTTACTCCCAAGCAGGTTGAGCTCAAAAGAGAAGACGCTGAATTAAATTAAAACACGGCATTACCTCGCACTGGCTGTAATGTGGACTGTCAATGCTCGTCTTTTATATAGGTACACATTAACGCTAAACAAGACCTTGGATACGCTGCATCACGTAACCACATAAAACAAAGATATGAACATTTTCTAAATTGCTCTTCTTTTATTTAGGTAATAATTAAAGGTTATTAAGACTTTTTAAATGTTTAGAAAAAGATATGAACATTTTCTAAATGTTTCGCACACATTTTTTTCACACATAGCCAAAGTTTTAATATATTTTAAAATGTGGTACTGTATTAAACTCATTCATTTGTCATTTACAAAATACTTGTGGTACTGTATTAAACTCATTCATTTGTCATTTGTCAGATGAACCAACTAGCCCACAAATACAGTACACTGATTCACTTAGCTTGTGATTGATTTAAAACGCTAAAACGAACGCTAAAACGAACAGACTTATATGAATCATTCACTCTGAAATCGATCAGATTGCACTGTTCATGCTGTATGTGTTTGATTCACTAATAAGAATTGATTCATTAAAGTTATTTGTTCAGGAACACAATCTAATTATTAAAATAAAATAATTAGATATTAAACAATTGCTTCTAAACTAATAAAAATGTTGTAAGGTATTAAATTAGCCAATTTAACATTTACGTAAAATACTATAAAACACAATATTTTTAATTATGCATTGTCAAATTAACAACTAGTCAACATTTACTTAGCTCATGTTTCGTTTACTAAAAAGAACAGGCTTATAAGTATTCTACAACTGTATGTGTTTGATTCAAAATAATATTCAGAATAAGAGTCATTTGTACAGGAATCGGGCTACACTGGTCATGCTTTTGGTGTTTGAGTCATTATAAAACTGATTCATAAGAGTCATTCAGTCAGGAATTAGACTACACTGGTCGTGCTGTTTATGTTTGATTCACTAAAAATAACTGGTCTATAAGTGTTTATTCAGGAATTAGCCGTTTGAAGATTCAGGAATTGTAGTTTTTAGTTTGATTAGTTTATTTAGTTATTGTATTGGTTTGAAGATTCATAAGGTAAGAGTCTGATTCACACTGGTTTGGGAATCGGACTACACGGTCAATGTTGTGTCTGAGTCTCACTAATTGTTGGTAAGAACTGGTTCATAAGAGACACTTTGCCTTTCAAGAATCGAAGACTTGTGCCGAGTTGCGGGTTCACTGCTCTGTCTGTGTGCAAAAAAACACCATACTTGGCTGAATGTCACGTCACTTTCACTTTCACTTTCATAAGAGACACTTGTTCAAGAATACTTTCACTTTAATAAGAGTTGCTTGTTGAGGTATGTGTTTTGTGGTGTTGTTGGTTTATGGAAAAACAGTTGATATATGTTATGAGTATTAGTATGTGTTGATTGTTAATGGAACTAAATAGCATTAATCCTTTTTATGAAAATAAGGCTAATGACATTTATAAAATATAAAAATACATAAACATTGATAATTTCATTCTCTCGAGACTGCTGTCATTTACCCCTGTCTATTTGTATCCTTCATTTAAAAATTCACAGAAATGCAGTGCATTTTCTTTTTGCAGTCTATGCTTTTACATTTTATATGAAACTATTCTTGGATTTCAACCCCAGTAAAGGGTTTGTTCAAATCCCTAAGCAATATACTGTAGTAATAATAATGCTTGATTCAACAAACACAGCTAATGATCTAGTAGACGACAACAGGCGACAATGGCCGCAAAAACAACTCATAGGTGGGTTTATGCGAAGAGGAAACCTCAAAATAAAACACACCCGAGACCTCCAGCAATGCCGCTTGCAAAAACCTTTCTATTTGTGCTGGCTAATGTTGCTGCGTCCTTCAGGAATAGACCAAAGAGTACAGTCGACTCTCTATGTGAGAGAATAAATCTTTGTCGCCCTTCAGTCCTTACGTCCTCTCTATCTTCTGGGACTTTCCGACTAAGAGGGGGGTCAAATATCTCTCCAAAACAATCACTATACAGCATAACATATCGAGCACAGGGTACGAGGTCAATATCACAGACCCTGCAGGACACCTCATTGTTATTGCCTGACAGATGAAACATCTGCTTGCGTTTTACATGCAGAAGACTAATCTTTGTACAAACAGAAAGCACAGATACGGTCTAACAGAGTTTGAGGAGGAGAGCAGCTGCGGTTTTTCTGTCCTGGGGTGAAAATGCTGCTAGCAGCTGAATTAAATGTGAGGTAAGTATGATAATGCAATATCCATGCTGCATGCATCAAGACAGATATATTTCCTTTATACAGCAAACATCATTGATACCAGGTCTCTGTCATGGCCTTACTGGAGGTTGTAAGAACATATCATCACTTGCTTACTTAGGGCAAAAAAAAAAAAAAAAAAAAAAAAAAAATTTTCTATATTTATTAAATAATTATCAAAAAAATTCTAGCACGTCCATCTGTTTAATCAGTGGTTCCCAATCCTGGTCCTGTAGAACCTCCAACACTGCACACTTGAGATGTGTTACACTGTGTTACATGATAGTGGTTCGCTAATTTTTCTGTCAGTGCACAAAGAAAATCTATCCGTTTGTCTGTCTGTCTATGTGTGTGTGTGTGTGTGTGTGTGTGTGTGTGTGTGTGTGTGTTTGCCTGGTATTTATGGGGCCAAATGTCCCCATGAGGAAACAAGCTTATAAATCATGCAGAATTATTATTATTATTATTATTTTTTAATCTAAAAATGCAGAAAGTTTCCTGTAAGGGGTAGGTTTAGGTGTACGGTTGGTGTAGGGTGATAGAAAATACAGTTTGTGCAGTATAAAAACCATTATGTCTATGGAATGTCTCCATAAAATATTGAAACACAATATGTGCGTGTGCGTGTTAGGGTTAGGTGTGAAAAATTACCAACTACCTCAAAACAGTTTGTATGAATGATGGACTGAACCACTTGTATCCACTAATGCATGTCAGTTATTGATATATCATTATAAACCAAATAAATGCAACAACAACAAAAGATAAACATATTACATTAGAACACACATATTGTAAATGTATTGTAACATAATGTACTATCTATCTATCTATCTATCTATCTATCTATCTATCTATCTATCTATCTATCTAATGTATTAAAACACACATATGTAATGATTATCGATTTAATATTCAAATAATATAAATACATATGATTACTTATATTACTACTTTAATATCAACATGGTATCCTTCACAAACCACAGTTTGAGAACTGCTGTATATCCATCTTAAAACACTGAATCTATTCTGCAGAACAATCTGTGCTGAAAATACATAAAAAGTCTGTTTGTGCCTGTTCATTTGTACCAGCAAGGATTTTTTGATCATAGTATTCAAGATTCACTGCCATCACAGCTGTGAGACGACACATTACTGATCACAGTTACTAATCTCTCCAAAAAGCCTGACTCACAAAAGCATGTGTCACAAATAATAATTCAACAATTTCCCTAATTAAGATGAGGCTTCTCGCACCTCTCACCCCTTGCGGTGATTTTGGGTTTGGCACAGTCAATAAGCTTCCTGGAAACGAGGGAGAAAAATGGAACGATAAGAACACCTCAACGGCATCCATGATATTTGCACCAATTCAGCAAATTTCACAGACTTTCTAATTAGAAGCATCGATGTGTTTGCCATCCTGTTTAATCTCCACTTTGATCCAGTCTAATCTCTCATCGTACTCATTATCCAAGGGTTCTTCTGGCCCGTAGGGTCTGCGATCGAAGAGCACACTTTTGATTTTCAGCACGGACTGTCAGCGGACTTCATTTCTTTATTATGGCTCTTCATTAGGGTACATTTGAATAATTAGCAGGATCCGCCTCTTATGGGCTTTTCTGTCCTAGACTGGGGCCACTGGGTTTGAAGAGACTGACGAGGACAGTATTGAGAGTTTTCACCCCAAAACAGGTCATACCAAAATTAAAATTCTGTCATTATTGGAATATAGCACACAATCCGTATGGACCACCTTAACTGTGTTTATTTTGGCCAGTTTTGGAGCTAGACTGTCGTCAAAACCATCCTTGTTTGGAAAAGAGATCTATAAAAAGGAATATTCCAGGTACATTCTTGAAAATGAAGGTTCAGCAAGATTTTTATAGTGATGTCATAGAATAACCATTTTGGACCCCCCCCCCACATAAAAAAAAAAAAAGGTTTATAGTGGAAAAAGGTTTTTCAGATAATTCAAATATCTTTCACACCAATTAAACAGGTAATATAATGCAATTTCAAGTTTTCCTTTCTCTTTGGAATGTCACAAGCTATTCTTTATAAAAGTTAAGACTCCTCCACGCCCTCCTAAACGCATTTTATGGAGGACTGTTTCCTGAACCTGGGAGAGTAGCCTACAATGCCGTCTGTGCACAAAGGCTTTTTCTATAAAGTGATGCAATTCCAACTTTGCAAGGACAGTCTGTCACTTCTGACTCACAGCCTGTAAGTACGTTTTCATATTTAAAGAATTTGCCACATATGATTCAAACACGAGTTTTGAGCAGCGTAGAGTAGCGCTTGTTGTTTGTCATTTTTCCGATCACAAATGCAGACATGGTTTTATGTTTACGTGGCGCGATACGCAATGTGTAAAAAGACAAGTCATTATAAATTATATCCCCAGTGGATGCAACAAATGCCTCATTTGTAATGGGTTTTACTGGTTTTGTCTCATCGCACCGGGACAGGGCATCACAGTATGGTAAGGGGCGTAACATTTCCGTCACACGCTTGAGTTACTCAGTCAATCACAATGCACTTGATAGCTGGCCAATCAGTGCACACCTTGCGTTTCAGAACGATGAGCTTTGTAAAAAATCGACGAGTTTCAGAAGGCGGGGCTGAGAGGAGCAACAATAATGTATAGTATTTGGAAAATAATGTGTTTTTTAACCTTAAACCACATAAATATATTGCATTACACCAAATACAGAAAATATAATTATGTTTAGTTTTTGGAAAAAAATAAAAAATAACTTTTTGTCCAGTCAGTGTTTCAGGGAATATTTAAATACTCCAGAAATAGGTATTCAAAAAACTTTCCAGTCAGTTTCAGACTCCAGATTGTTAAAAACTTTTTTTTTTTTTTTTTTTAATGTTAAAAACTTTCCAGGATGGAAAGTTGGATTGGATTTTTGGAAAGTTTCCAGAAATTTACCAGAAACCCCTATGCAAACCTATTTTAACATTATTATTATTATTATTATTATTATTATTATTATTATATCTACAGTGTATGTAACATGTACAACCTTAAAATGACTGTAAAAATGACAAAAAACAATTTTACAGCTCAAATAACATACAGTACACCAGAAACAGAACATTTAATGTAAGTGCTTGTTATTAAATTTATTTCAAAATTCTGCATGTAAAACCACCAGAAATTCACCTCATTTAGTTTCATTATAAATTCCTCATCATAACCTTGATTTACTATATCATTTATTAAATTAAATGTTTTATATTTATATAGGGCTGGGCAAGTAAATGCATTATTATCGTGTTAATGCATTATTTAATTAACACAGGCAATTATTTTATCGCACATTAACATAGATATTATTTTAAAAGTCCGTTGCTCACTGGCTCTGAATACATGTACAGACAAACCATAGGTCACAGGAGTGGTGGGATGTTGATCAGTACTGGCTTGGGATGGGCGTCATCATGCGTCTCAACCAATGAGAGCATTTGGGGTGGGCCTAAGACAAGCCTGCTGCAGCGCTCAAATGAATGCTCCAAATAAAATTATTTAGGCTAAGCATCAACCGCTGGACGCAAGCAGCATACGCTCTTCTGTGTCAGCCATGCTGCACGGATGCACTGTTTTCATTCAAATCAAAGTGTAATTGATAAATGTATGTAGAATATATTTGTTTGTGTGGTGGCTGAGAAGGGAGTGAGTTGCTTGCGTTCAGTGGATGTTCTACAAAATGGTGCTACGGTGATGGGGAGAAACACAGAGACAAAATGTTGAATAAAGTCATTATTTTTGTTTTCTTTGCATACAAAAAGTATTCTCAACACTTCATAACATTACGGTTGAACCACGG
Organism: Cyprinus carpio; assembly: GCF_018340385.1. Lineage (NCBI taxonomy): Eukaryota > Metazoa > Chordata > Actinopteri > Cypriniformes > Cyprinidae > Cyprinus > Cyprinus carpio. The sequence goes on from NC_056621.1 coordinate 8,037,782, forward strand.
ATGGCAGACTGACTATTCTGATGATGTCTTTCATACTTTTCTGGACCTTGACAGTTTAATTTACTTGGCAGTCAATGGGACAGTCACAAGCCTCCCGGTTTTCATCCAAAATATCTTAAATTGGGTTTCTGAAGACAAACAAAGCTTTTACGGGATTGGAACGACATGGGGGTAAGTGATTAATGACAAAATTTTCATTTTGGGGTAGAGTAACCCTTTAAGTAGTTTTTAACTTTAAATATCCCTTTAGGATTCTTCAAAATAAATAGCTATAGTTAATTTCAGCCCAAACTATCCCATTAAAACAGCACATCTATGTACAGATGTGGCGAGGGAAGACTCTGCTTCAGCGTTAAAGGTTCTCTCCTGCTGGGCGATGACATTCTAAGTTGCATCTTAATTAGTGTTATGAACCTGCACAGTAGTACACACAGCAGATAAATGAAAAGCCAACACAACATGCCTCTTTGAATATTGTCACTGCTAAGGATCTTGAGGATAAAGGAGGGCTTTTTTCTACTTTAGATTGGAGTAGGGGCGTAAAGCCAGTCGTTTTCTGCCAAGGAAAAACACATAATGCACTAAAAGAGCTTCCAGGCGTATTTTAAACTACCTAATGGTTGCATATCACGGTTTACTACTGCCTGATTATGGAGTAACAGCAAATACAGGCACACTGTGCATTTCAAAGGCTGGCAAATGGAAACATGGAAAGAAAAACAATTAAATGTTTCCCACTCTTGCAAATTTAGAAGTGTCTTTTCAAAAATGCTGAAAATGAATAGAAATCAAACATTCAGTTTTAATGGCGTAAATCGCAATGGCTTTAGATTGGACCAAAAATAGACAGACAGACAGACAGACAGACAGACAGATAGACAGATAGATAGATAGATAGATAGATAGATAGATAGATAGATAGATAGATAGATAGATAGATTTGACATAGCGTATTGATATATTGTGTAAACTGCAACTGATACAGCCAGCAATTTGTTATCTTCACATGCAAGCTGTATCTTGAAGGAGGAAGCCAGCTGTGGTCAAAAACGTTATTTTTTTAATGTTTAAGGCATTACAGGAAACAGCAGGGTGTAGGAGGTGAAAGAACATGATGAAAGAGTCAAAGGTCACGATAAATGATTGAACATTTATTATGGTTCTTCCATTACATTTTATTTGGAAAGACACCAACAAATCATGGAGCACGACCCCTGACCGTCCCCATGATCTCAAATACCATCAAGTCTATTTTTTCTGTGTTTGGGTTACCAAGGCTGTGGTTTCCAGCAGGTGTAGGCCACTCTCAGAAGAATGTAATCGCATCTTATCCTGTTTTATTTGAGTCATGGCTAGTAATGTTCTCCTGTGCGCCACTGCAGTCATTTTAATCTGCATTACATGGTCTTTTAAGGCTGTATGTAATTATGACATAGATATTAAGTCAAATCTATGAAACAAAACTGTAAACGTGAAGAACCGATGAAGTACAGATTAGAATAAAACAGACCAAGATGAACAATAATTGCAATCTTGGACAATTCAGTAAATTCATTCTTCAGTGGATGATATCTGAGGGTTATTTTTCCTGGTAAAACACTTGGGTTTAAAAAAAAATGTCTAAAATATGTCTAATACTCATGTTGTCTGGGGTTAGTCATAATAGCTTTTTATCTGCAGACAGTAATTACACCTTGTAGAGTTATTTTTTTTTAAAAGCATGTATTTTACTGATCAAAAATGTGAGTTTTAGTCTATTTGGAAAACAAGGGTTTATTGTGTGTGTAATTGCATGGATTATATGGATAAAATACATAATAAACATATAGAAATAACATATATAAATAGTAAAATATATAAATAAATCATTTCAAATAAATACATTGATTAGTTATTGTAATTAATAAATTAGTGGTAGTAGTAGTAGTAGTATCATTCAAACGCATTCACACAGTAATCATGTACAAATGTAAAGTATATATATAAATGTATACATATATCTGTAGATATATATATATATATATATATATATATATATATATATATATATATATATATATATATATATATATATATATATATATATATGGTACAACGTGACTTAGATGTCAACTTCTCTACTCCTTACATTTCACAGATTTAGGAGTTAATTTTAGTGCTAAAACACTTTGTAAAATACTCTTAGAGCAAAAACCTAGGAGTCCTTAATTTAGGACTGACATGCCCATTATTTTTAAGATTTTCTCCTAAATCGGCGAGTTATGGGCTACTTTTAGCCTTAAGATATTTTGTGAATACGGGCCCTGAATGGCAGCATTCAACATGAATGCTGCAAAGAACACACATCTAAAACGAGAAAGACCTTTGCGATTGACTGTACAAATAGATTTGACAAGAAATCTGAGGCATATACAGACTGCCGAAAGCTACAGAAAAGAGAAGCAAATGGATCCCTGCAATTCAAAGAAACAAATGGACTCCAGGCAGCAAAACATGGATTTGCAGTTATCATTTTATGTTAAAATGTTGAATTTTGCAGTAAAATCATACCCTATATATTGTATTGTTATATATTGTATTTAAACCCATTAATTAAATATTCACCATCTTATATTCTGCATAATTGGATGTTTTTAAATAAGCACTGACAAAAACTATATAAGTTTTTGGGCTGGACGATATGACATAAATAATATTGTGATCACCCGGATTTCGACCAACCTATTTTTGTATTAACTTGTATTTTGTATTTGCTTTTATTTGCAGATTTTGTTTATGTTGAGATTTTCTTTATGTATTTCAAAATCAGGCACATATAAATGTCAGGAAACACGATTCCTGGCTGCATGACGAGATCCATGGACCAATGGATCTCTGGTAAGTTGTAAGGAACACTAGATCGAGTCAAGCAACCTTTAGTTTAACCTGATTATCGTTTGTTTTACTCGCATTTTCACAGCTTCCCTATTAAATCCAGTCATGCAGCAGGCTCTTTTGCCACTCAATCCAGCCAAGGGGTGTGTTCCGGCAGGAAAGTGACATCAATGCATACCTTCTATAGACTTGTCATCAGCTGCTTAACACTTTACCAGGGACAGACCTAATTCTTCATTAAACTTTAAAACCATATTCAAATTAGCATTAAAATCTGACAACAGTATCACTCATGTTGCTTCTTAAGCTCAAATCATACTGTCTCTCTAAACACAGATTAAAATACCTCAATAACACAGTGAAAACAAGTCATTCACAGTGAGAACACAGCGTTTTAGCAATTAACTCCCAGCCAAAAATAATAACTTCCATGTGTATAAAGGCCTCAAGGTAATAGACAAAGCAATCCATCTAGTGAGCAAACCCAAGCCACAGCCCCTGTCCCTATAATGAGCGAATAATACCGCCGTCAATTTGACAACACCGGAAAGGAAATTGAAGGCGGCAAAAGAAGGCGTTTTGGCATACAGGCAAAATGGCCAGGCGGGTGACTAGATGAATTGCTTATAAAATAAGAAATTCCACAGAGTGACATCATTTTAAAAGGCTCGTAACAACCTTGTAGTATTATCTGTGGAAAACAATCTTCGCAGGGAGTGCTCCATTTGTGATGGCTCTCTGTATGGCGTCATTTCTTTAGCCAAGGTTTCTCGCATCATAAAAGAATTGTTTTACTTGTCGCTTTCCCGTGCAGTCAAGGACTCTCCTCTCCCCACGTCCTTTTGCAATTAAAAAGTGAGTGGGACTGTTATCGATCCAGTCCTATGACGGGGCCATGAAATGTTGTGTACGACTGAACTTGAGCATGAACAGAATGACATGACAGCCGCTTGAAGGTTTTGTCTCGTGATAGCGAAAACATATATTGCAAAGCAGAGAGCCATCGCAAGGGACAGGAACTCTTCGAAACCAAGGAAACTAGCGAATTCTTCACGTTAACACCAGCTGGTGTGGCAGAACATACGCAAACACATGAAATCCTGTTTGAAAAATACAGTACAGCAACAATTCCATGAGGGACCGGCATTCATGTGCAAGGGTTGGAAACGCAGAAATAGCTGGAAGGCATATTCTCTATTTGAGTCAGTGTAAGAGGTTCCTTCTCTGCACTATGAGAATATAAATAACAGTGGAGAGGAAATACACAAAGAAACCTGCTGGCAAAAAGGCCCTTGATCTCTGTCAGTGCAAGGTATAAATACACAAACTAATGCAAAAAAAAATGCTGCTTTTCAATGCTTTTGTTCAATGGAACAGAAGATGTGGTCAGACCGACTCAGAAAAAATACTGTGAAAATGCATTTTGTGGAAGAACAGAGTGAAAAATCGAGCAGGTGGGGAAGAGAGTGGGTGAGACGACCCTGTTGGCCATCAAGCCGTTTTAGCTGCATTTTTGGTCCGGTGTGATTTAAAGCAACGGTTGCGCCAGCTGCCACCATTGGACTCTCAAAAACACCAGCGAGTCATTCATGCCAGGGTTGAGTGGAGACAAATGAGCAAACGATGATGCAGTTAACCTTGATTTGGGTGTAAACACACCAGATTTGGAATATGGAACATGACCAGAAACACTTGCCTTGTGTTGGGAAATTTTGTCCACAGAAGAACAGTGCTGAGAGGTTGAGTGTGAATTTGACAATTACTTCCACAAGGGGTTCGGTCTTCTTCTATATACTGTTCTTAAAAGAAAGAAGGAAAGAAAGGTTTTCAAAGTAAACAAGATTATTGCAGTACCTTTTACAAGAAAATATCATTTCAGTCTTTCTACACTAAAAAAAATAAATAATTGGTGTAGAAACAGTCTTCACTAAGA